>NW_026020221.1:5409781-5981351 GCF_900185275.1 Solanum verrucosum | reverse complement strand
AGCTATGGCCATCTCTATGTGCAGCAAAATCGTCAAAAGGAGAAGCAGAAAAAGATGAACAACGAAAAATCGAAAAGCAACGAAAATGGCAATGGGGCGAAGAAAATTCACCCGATAGTCATTACATCTAAAGAAGAATTTCAATCGAAAGTTCAAAATTCTAACACCAAATGAAATATGTACTTCTTGGCACGAGTGGAGTTTTCGAAAATTAGGAACTACTTTTATTAGAAATATTACGAAAGTTCTAGTGTTCAAGGAGAAATTTCCTGCTAGAATGTTGTATGTTATTTTATTATACGATATATGATATGCAAATATATATTAACTTGTTCTTTTTAATTTATTTAACTTATTTTAACTTTGCATGAAATTTATAAAAGTGAACAAACTTTTAAATTTTTTGTGTAAATCGTGAAAAAGAAGATGAAAAAGCAAAAAGAAATCTTTGATTTTTTGAAAATTAAAGATGTGTGAACAAAATTCTAACGATTATCACAACTCACTATTAAGGCAAGTCTTGTGAATTTTGACGATTATCATGATTAAATGTTAATTCTTGATTAGTATTAAATAAGAAAATTCTAACGTCCCTGTCTAAATTTATTCACACTTCTGGAAAACAACTATTTTTAAACTTCTTTTAAATACAATTAAATAATTTTAAATAATGACACTGAAAAATCCTATTTGTGCAAATCACCCCATGAAAGAAAAGGCTTCATATGGGCCTAAAAGAATTACGACACTATTAAATGGGCCTAAAAACATTTTGTTCATTCCTTACTATTATGGGCCACAAAAATCCCAATTATTAAGTGGTTAGATAGATTGTAATTTGTAGGTTGAGGGTTCAATAGAAATCGATTCTTTTTTTAAATATATGTGAAAGATCACTAAGATCTAATTTTTTTTTAATTGATCCTATATAATTATTTCAAAGTATGATGAGTTTAATAGGAAAAATTTAAATTTAAATCTATCAAATTAAAATTTTGATTTCACCACTAAAGGTTGTCAATCCTTCGAAATCTTAAGAATCAACAAATTAAAATGAAATTTGAAACTATTCAAAATAAAATTCGTAATTCATCCCTGAAGGTAGGCAACCCTTATTCGAAATTTTAGAGGAATCAACAAACTAAAGTGAAAATACATATTACTTAGTTGTAAATATTAAAAGTGTATATGCACCGTGTATACCTTAATATTTAGTCCAAATTAATCAAAATCTTGTCAAAATATTTTCAAACAAATGTTTTTTATTTGATTTATTATATAATAACCATAATAAAGAAAAATAATGATCTTGACTTGCATTTTAGTTTAGTTTAGATCAAATAACTTTAGTACAGATTAATATCCGCTTATTTATTAACTCGATCAATCTTAATCCGCTCAAATTCAATTTAACCCAATCATTTGCCACGTGGTAAAATTATAAATGAGCTCTTCATTGAAACTGGCTTTTTGAGCAACTAAGAGCCAATGGTTTTTTTGTTCTTGACTTTTGGATGACTTCCTTATCCTTAGGTAATAAGGCCAATTCAGAAAATATGTTATACAACCAAAGACGGACCCACCTTTATCACTCGGAGTGCACATGCACTCGTTGACTTAAAAAAAATTATGTGTATATATATATATATATATATCTATTTTGAGAAACTGATAGAAACAAGGACATAATTAATAGTGTATCCATAAAAAGCATAAGAATACTCTTATACCGATAATATCACACAGAAAAACCACCCGTGAAATCAAAGTTTAAATCCAACTAGAGAGTTATTTCATTATTTCTATTTTAAATTTAGCTTACTAAAATTAGTGATCATAAAGACAGAGAAAAAGGTTACCAAAATTAGTCATGATTAACTTTATTTTTTCTTTTAATAAAGAAAAATTTGGTAGTTAGTCATCAACATTAATAGTCATAAATATATTCTAAAGTCAAAGGGCCACGTGAAAGGATATACTCCCCTCCATTCATTTAATCAGTATCATAATAGAGGTTTGCACAAAAAAAAAAATTAATTAAAATTGTAATTTGACTAATATATCGGTTATTAAAGGCAAAATTGAAATTTTTTTATATTTTTTAATGATTTAAGTTGACTATTATATTGAAATAAGTATTATATATATATATGACAATTAAAAATAAACAGAGAAAATAATATGTACTAATCTATATTTTTTGTGAGTAATAAAACAGAGAAAGTCTCGATCTCTTTTTACTTGTCTAATTTTAATTTTTTACTTGTTCTTTTTTAATTGTTATTTTTAACAAATAAGACAATATTTTTCATTTATTATATTCTCAATTTATTTAGAGAGTTAATGTTTTTGAAAAGGGTAGAACCTCTTTAATGAGTAAATTGATTTTTTGAAATTCTATCAATTAATAGAGGTAAAATAGTAAACTCACTATTTAAATTATTATTTTCTTAATAGGTGCGTAGAGTCAACAGTGGACAAGTAAATAGGGACAAAGGGTGTACAAAGCTAGAAATGAATAAATTCATCATTCATTATAGTTTTTTGACCGATCCAAATTAAAATGTCCCCTCTGTTTTAATTAATTTGTCTAATTTTAATTCAATATGAAAGTTTAAGAAAATAAAAAAAGTTTTTTCAATATTGTAGTCTTTAACTAGAAAAATATCTGATATGTCAAAATGTCAATTAATTTTGTAGTTGTAAACTATAACATATTATGTAGAAAGTTAAAATAACTTTTTTTCTAAAAAAGAAAAGAAACATTTTTCTTAAACGGACTAAAAAAAGAGATAAAACCACCAATCGAGACAGAGGGAGTATATAGGAGATGAAAAGAGGAGGAATTAAGGGGTAAAAATTAGCTCATAAAAATATCATATATCTAACCTATTCAAGTTTAGACGAGTTAATGACCAGAATTGGACAAGTTGAACTATAATCAAATGTCTAGTCCATTACAACCCAAATAACTTTTGACCATTTATTTATTAACTCAATTCATTTTAGTTTGTTCAAATTCAACTCAATCTAACCTGCTCATTTGATATCTGGACTAGAATGTAACTCTGACAATGTCCATTTGTCCAACTATATGCACCATTAGCATTAATGGCACAATTATTTTGTTAATACTAGTGGTAATAATTAACCACTTTATTATATATATGTTAAGTAGCTCTCCACTTCTGTCTGTGTTGTTAACTAAACCGTCCTGTTTAATTAATATTATATCCTAATGGTCACCATTCACCACCCAAAAATAAATACAAAAAAGAATTAATTATATTACTTGCTTACAAAGGCTTGAAATTTCCTCTATAAATTCCCTAGTTTATGGTTTTCTCAAACATCAAGCAATAATTAAGCATACAAACATTTCAAACACTTAAAAGAAAATATTTCTCTTACCATAAAATTTCAAATTATGGCTTCCATGGGAGTAAACTATGCACATCTTCATGTACAACAGAAACGTCTTAAAGAAAAGTCAAAGAAAATGGAAGAGGAAAATGCTCGAAGTAGTAATAATGAGGGTGGCACGGTGAAAAAATTAACCGCGGATAGTAAACATAGTAAGGGTAAGAAAATTTACCCGGGTGGCTTTGTTTCATTTGAGTCTAACGATAACTTAGGTGAAAAATAAAAGTAATTTGGACTCTGAAATAATATAGCAAGGGGTATATATGTAAAAACATGTACCCCCCCACGTCATATTTCTCTTTATTTTCTTGTATAAAAGTTTCACTTGTTATGTATTTGTAATATATATGGTATTGTTAATATTATAGTTTGAACCTTTTGTATGGTGGTTGTTCTTTTTATTAGTTTTTTTATTTTTTAAGAAGACTGATTATTAAATTTTAAAATAATTTAATTTTTGAACACCTTTTTATCCACAAAATGCAGATAATTATATCCCCACTAAGACAAAATGTCCCTTCATATAACAACATTTTAGATTTAATTAAATTATCTTTATGATGTTGTCTAATTGTCGTGTAGTTATATAAATACAAACTAGTTACTCCGTTCATTTTTACTTATTCATTATACTGAAAATAAATATTCTCTTTTTATTTGTTCAATTTGAAAAATAAAGAATTAATTTATCACTTAATTTCTAATTTACCCTTATTATTAACTATATAGTCATTTCCTGTAGTATATTATTACTTGCTCCTATATGTTTGGGGGCAATACCCTTCGAAATTCAATAAAGATTTATTATAGTAATTATACTGTCAATTAGCTTATGTTACTTCAGAAGTTGTACAACGCAAGAACTATATTAATTTTCTCTATATCATTTTAATTTTATCGGATGTATCTGAATGGACTAGAAGACTCCTTATAGTAATAAAACTTACATGTATAGCTTTTCAATGATTCGTTAATGATTAGGGTTACTTGCCAATATGTATAGGCAACGAAAATTCTTTTCAATAAAATGATCATTGTAATATGTAGTGTATCAATATTGTATAAATAATTTATAATTGTGTATAGATGATGTATCAGAGATGTATATACATCTATATACATTATTTATACATTACTGATTGATTTTTTTCAGTATCAACCAACTCAAATCTCATCTAAACAGTTCCAAAATTTAAATAAGAGCTTCTATCAATATTTTGAATATTTTAATATATTATTCACTCGAAACGAATTACATTTGAAGTACATCAATTTTTAAAGTTGAGATTTAAACTAGTTTTGAACATGAAAGTAGAAGGAGGAGGAGGAGGAAGAAGGAAAGACAAGATTTAAACAAATGTTTTGGATAAAGAATCGTGACTCAATATTTTTTTTAATTAATTTCCCAAAAGATGAATTCAACTCACCTTGAACAAAATGGTTAAGTGAATTAGTGGAGACTTGCCTTTTCATTTAATTAGTTTTAATTTCATTCATTCCATCAAACACAACATAATGATTATTTATTCCTAAAAATTGATAGATTAATGCACCTATCACTAATTAAGAAGATTAATTGTTCAAATTAGGAAAACATGCATGTTGGTGGACATATCAAGCCAAACGTATACTTTAGGTTGACCTATTAAAATATTTATGAAGTTATAATCTAATATATATTTATATCTAGTTTTTACTACCACAAGACAATTAGACAAACATAAAGTATGTGTATATATATAGCTTATTATAATGTTGCTTTTTGAAGGGACATTTTGTCTTAGTGGATATATTTAAGTCTCAAACATGTTCTAAATTGTTAAATTAATTTTAGTTGCTCGAGAAGGCTGACAGCTAACTCCATTAATGTCCAAAGCTAAATGCACCATTAGCATTCTCTTCATTATCTTAATTCCTTCTTTTGTTAATATTAGTGGTTAAGCCACCTTGACAAAGATAACCACTTTATATGTTAAGTAACCATTAGCCACCAAAAAGAAAAAAAATGATTACATTGCTTGCTTAGAAAGATGAGAAATTTCCTCTATATGATACTATTAGTTAGGTTTTCTTGTCAAGTGCCAAAAGTATATATGACTATATGAGCCTCTAACTAATTGACTATCTTTTTTGTCTCAGATACAGACTAGATGAATGAAACAAAGACTTCTGAACATGTGATCTAAGTTAAATCTTAGAAATGTGTATGGCTATAACATCGTCTTAATATCTGATTAAGGATAAAATGAAAATTTTAAGATTTAATTGTTACTAAATATACAAAAGTATTATATTTTCAAAAAACTAAAAAAAAAAGTCACATAAATAGAGATAAAGAAGTAATTATATGTAAGTTCATGACCGTATAGGCGTTGACAAAGGCAAGTAAAATTTGAAGTTTATATATAGGTTTTGAATTTTTATTTTAAAAAAGCTATGCATATCAATCGAATAAGTGATTTTGAATTAACTCTTAGGATTTTGAGTTGTTTTACTCTATTTCAAACAGTAAGCTTTTCAATCATTGTTGCTCATGCTAGTGCCCCAAAAATTCCAGACATTCTTGCAATATGACATTGAATGACATAAGTACTCTTATTTTTATTTTACATTTTATTGGTGCTATTGAAAACTCTGTATAGATATATAAAATTGCATACTTGGTCATTTGATGCTATGGAGGATCCCGCTCCAATATTCGTTTTGATTCATGTAGCTATAACTGGGGTGGATGAACCCTCATAGTTATTAGATGCCCACATATACAAAATCAAAAGATATATAAAGTTCGAAGAAGAATAGGAGGTTTTCTTCATAGCTCAAGAGATGAAATACAAGCCACCAATTTTTTTCCAGAAAGGGCAGATAATTATATCTCCACTAAGACAAAATGTCCCTTCAAATAATAACATTTACATATAAACATTCTTTATGCATTTTCTAGTAGTTATATATAATATTCCCCTGGTATCATATTATTTATCCATTTTTCCTTTTACATTCTTCTTAAGAAATCATAATTAAAATTGGTAATTTTATTAATTTACTCTTTAACTTTTTTTAATACACTTTATTTATATGTCTTATCAATTAATATCAAGATTAACAATGAAGAGATTTTTTTTGGAACTTACAATATTTATATATTCAAAAAAAACTACTTTGAGGGAAAAAAAAAAGTAATTCATTATATCATAATTATATAAAATTGACAACTAATTTGGTACATATATTTTTATATATAAGTAATATGAGACAGAGAAAATAAAAATAAGTGATGTGTCGAATTAATAAACTCTTTTTAAGTCATGTACTAGATCAACATAAAACTTTTCTAAAAAGTTCTACCATTAATTTTTGTTAATGACAATGTCTGCACCAACATATTTTCCTTTAAGAAGTACTTAATATGTTAATCATGAATACTTTATTCCATGGCCAATTGCAAGTAAAATATACATGTTGTCTTTCATGGAATCCATGAAAGATTAATTAATTAATCACTAAACTTTTTTCCCTAGCTAAGTGTATACTACCATTAGTTGTTAACGAATCATTAACACTTATCAATAGCTAAAGAATGGCCACATAGGAAAAGCAAATTGCATTACATTAATTGTCTGAAATTTATTTATGGTAATGGATCTTAGTTATCCTAATTAATTTATGATTTTATGGTAAGATGACATAAATGTGTGGAAACTTAAAATAAAGATAACCTACTTCTTCCTCTCTTTTTTTCCACCAAATGTGTGCTGCAGTGGTTATGGTTGCTCCAACCTTAATCAAAGGTCTTAAATTCAAATCTTGAATATGAAAAAATCTTTGGTGTGCTCCCCCCTCCCCCCTCCCCCCGAATGGTGTCTATGCGGTGCAAATTCGAAATAGTCAGACTCTAATGTGCGGTACGAATTTAAAATAGTTAGACTCTAATATGGGTACCAGACATCAAATAAAAAAAGTCTTTTTTCTACATAAGTACTGGTACAGTTTGGTATTAATGCAAAGCTTGTGGTTCATTTTTAATGTGTGGTCCTATTATATGATTCTAAGTGCTAATACAGCCTTTTATTTGGAGCCAATGGAAGTAGGGATACAATTAATTTCCTTAATTATATGTGGAGGGTCCTTAGAGACGTGATAAGATAACTAATTTACCTATTTGAAATGTTTCCATATGTGACGTGAATGAACTTTTAGAGGGATTTTTTTTTACCATAGATTGTGAGATTTTGACTCAAAATAAATTTGATACGGAGTTTAAGAAAGAAAGAATAACTTTTAAAATTTGTGATCTAAAATAACTGATAGATGTTAGTGTGACTATAAATCATTTTATTAAGAGTAAAATAGACATATTAAAGTCAAATTGTTACTTAATATATAAATGTGTCATTCTTTTTTTGAACTGACTAAAAAGAAAAAGAAGTCATATAAACTGAAATATAAAGAGTACTTCATTATAGTACTAAGATCAGAAGTTTATGGGCATTCTAATTCTATAGTTTATATCAAGGTTTGACAAAGTATACTAGTCGGCGTTAGTCTCGTATACTTGACCTAACATATGAGATTAGCGCCGACTAGTATACTTGAAGCCGTTGATTGATATTTTTTACATAAATTGAGGCCATTAGATAATGAATTGAAAGTGAATTGGACATTTCATATAATATTATACCAATTTTAGAAAAAATATATATAAAATATTAATTTTATGAAAGGATTATGAGTTAATGTTCCCCGTAGTTTATTGGACACTTCATATAATATTATTATCAGTTTTACGAAAAGACCATTAATTAATGTGCCCCATAATTTAGGCTAAAAATTTCCTGTTGGTAGCATACATGTGTGTGTTTGTATATATACATATTAATCTTTTCTTTTTTACTCCTCCCTAGAAGGGTTCATCTGGTCATGTTATATTTTTTGCTTAAATAATTTATTTTCTTATGAAAAAATATTTTCCCTTCCTACCAAAGACACCCATAATGTCAAGATATACACCCCACACAGCCTCACAAGCAAACTAAAATAAATTATTTCATTAACTTTGAAAAGTAGTTATTCCTGCTAAATGTAGTAAAGTTCCTTATGAAGTTTTTTTTTTTTTTTTTTTATTTTATAGAACCTTCTTCAATTAGAGGAACTTTCTTATGAGAAAGAAACTTTTTTGAAATTTCGCAATAAAAAAAGAGAACAATATGATTGAGCTTTTCACATAAATTAAAATAGAAAGCGTACATTCACAAGTTAAGTAATGCTTCATCACAACTTGACTAACAGGAATTAAAAACATAACTAGTGAAATATTTTTACAAGAAAATAAAGAGAAGTATGACTAAAGCAAAAAAAAAGGTTTACGAGCTACGTGAACTAGCACATTATTGTTGACATACGAGGATATGTATGTCAAAAATACTATCCTTTATTGTGTATATAGATATCGAGTCCAACTTGCTACTCTCAATTTTCACCTAAGTTCTCATTAGACTCCAATGAAGCAAATCCACCGGGGTAAATTTTCTTACCCTTACTACGTTTACCATCCACGGTTAATTTTTTCACCGTTCCACCTTGATTATTACTATTTTGAGCATTTTCCTCCTCCATTTTCTTTGACTTCTCTTTTAGACGTTTTTGTTGTACGTGAAGATTAGCATAGTTTACTCCCATAGATGCCATAATTTGAATTATTTTTTATACTAAGAGAAATTATTATTGCTAAGTGTTTGAAATATTGTGTGATTGCTTAATTGCTTGATGTTTGAGATAACCATAAACTAGGGAATTTATAGAGGGAATTTTTAGCCTTTGTAAGCAAGCAATGCAATTTTTTTTTAATTTTTTTTTTTGGGTGGCTAATAGTGATCATTAGGGTATAATATTATTAATTAAACATGACGGTTTAATTTACAACACATGAAGTGGAGGGTTACAACATATACATAAAGGGTTATCTTTAATTGTTAAGGTGGCTTAACCACTAATTATTTACAAAAGAAGGAATTATGATAATGAAGAGAATGCTAATGATGGTGCATTTAGCTTTTAACATTAATGGAATTAGCTGTCAGCCTTCTCTAACAACTAATTTAACAATTTAGATAATGTTTAAGAATTGTCTCCAACAAAGCAGACTGTTTAATTCTCTCTTTAAGAAAAAAAAAATTCAAGTCCAAGAAGAAGAGAAAAACTCAAGTATTAGTTAAGTGATGAGTATGGGCATTATTTGTTAGAAACTCAAATTTTGAAGTTTCAAGTTTCAAGTTTCAACTTCAAAATTTATGGTTGAGTCGGAGCCTGGTGTAATCTCAAGTGGGAATCTAAAAAGAGTAAAATATACGCAGATCTTATCCTTATCTTTGTGAGCCTAGTAAAAAATTTATTTTCAATAGACCCTCCGCTCAATATCACTCTGATCCAAACCTATTAAAACTTGAATGGTTTGAATGAATCACATCAGTATGAGTCAATTTTTCCACCCATAGTCCGGCCATATCAAGGAAATTTGTCTTTCATTCCCTTTTTTTATTTAACAAATTGGAGTGACAAAGGGCAGAATCTGAGCGTCATTACATCAGGTTCTTTTGTCTCATTTTCAGTCACAAAATCATTTGTCCAAGATCTAGGAAGAATTTCCAGTATCTTAGAGACTTGCTTGACAACAGGGACTGGTTCTTCATGGAACATGAGCTCATCTGTAATGGTGGAGAATCTGGTGCACATTTCATGAATGGGTTCACTTTCTTTCATGGTGAAACCTTCAAACTGAGTAGTAAAGAGATCTAGCTTAGATTTCCTTATTTCCTCAGTGCCCTCATAAGTTGTTCTCAACATATCCCAAATTTCCTTGGTTGATTCACAAGATGAGATCAAATCGTATTCATTTACACTAAGGCCACACATTAGTAACTTCCTTGCTTTATGATTTTTCTGGACTAATGGTCTGTCAGAGTCATTATATTGTTGTCGAGTTTTGGGAATGACTCTTGTGACCTCCCCATCTTTAACATCCATAGTTGGCACATAAGGACCTTTATATATGAAGTCCCATACTTCAATGTCCTCAGCCATGAGATAGTCTCTCATCCGAATCTTCCAATGTCTATAGAACTGACCATCAAGAAGAGAAGGTCTTATGGGAGACTGACTTCTTTGCATGCTCACTGGTGTCGTCATTTCCTTCAGGAATCTCTCTCTTGGTGTTAAACAGATAGAGAGCCCAAGATCTGATACCAATTGATGGAATGTACACGTCCACCAGTGTTCACGGGACTAGGTCCCCGACAGAATAAAGTGCAGAAAATGAATAACACAAAGTAAATCAGGCACAATGATTTTACGTGGAAACCTCCTTGCTCAAGAGAGTAAAACCACGACCTGTCACCCGACTTTTCAAACTGTTTTCACTAATCTTCTCAAAGCAAAAGTAAAAACAAGTTTACAACCACACATAGAGATTAACCTTCTAATCTCTATACTAAGTAATACAACATATTACTTAATGAGCCTAAGCAGATACAACACTGCCCATTATACTAACCCTCATTGATTAATATAGACTTTTCTAAGCGGATACCACACTGCCCACTAAACCACCTAACTCTAGATGATTTAGAATTTGACTAAGCAACACATAGGTTGCCCACTAAATCACCACCCTCTGGACGATTTAGACTTTTAGAAACCGAAACAAGATCTGAATCCTTTATAGATTAGGAACAGATTTACAATGTAAGCACGGAAGTATAACTCCTAAGACACACTATGACGCTTGCAACTCGATCAGGTCCTTGTTGCGCTTGTCGGAGAATACTTCACCAAGATGGTCTTTGCTTGTATACTTGAGAATTTTCAAGTTGCAAAGACTGAAAAAACTCAAACTCAACAAAGATGCTTCAGCACTCTATCAGGTCCCTTTGTTGAGCATGAGTATTGTTCTTCCTTGAAGATGGCCTTCTTTTCAAGATTCTGAATTTTCAGAGAAAATCTAAGTTTTTGTTTGCCAAATCTTGAGTTTGTGTATTTGGGAAAGAGATAATATAAATCAACACAAACTCATTGAAACAATCTTATTAGCTGAAGGCATGCTGTTTAGAAAGGTTGTGCACCTACCACATCAGAGGTGGCAGCTTTTCTGACATCTGTCTTGTCACCTTTTCACGTAAGCAATCTTGCAGGGACCATGTCCCTTGCAAACTTCTTTATGAGTTCTTGAAAGGCTTGCTAGCTCTCTTCCTCTTTTGAATGAATGAATGAATTTGTTGAGTTATTGACCGTTGGACAAACAACTGCGTCCACTCTGATTGGTGTAGTATGCTGATGCTTCACCAACCTCTGACACGATAGCTTTACAACTGTATCCCATTATAGATCTGGGCGAAAAAATTCAGCCAAGGACCAGGTCCCTGCATTTGTGAGGATCATCAAAACACCTAAAATATAACATATCTCCACTGAGATAAAATGTCCCTTCATACAACAACATTAATCATTAAACAATTTATGCCTTTCTAATTGTCTTTGTGGCTGTAAAAGTTAGTGATGTATAAGTTGATAAACTTTTTTAATCATGAAGGTCAACCTAAAGTTAATCCTTGTTTTTTTAATTTTATTTTTCTAGAAAGCTATACTTTCTTTTCCTCTTCGCTTTTGATAATGTCCACCAACATATATCAACAACTAACTTATTTAGCGTAATCTGATAAGTGAGGTTTGAGGAGAGTAGTGTATATTACACAGTCTTACTCTTATCTTAAGAAAATAGAAAAATTATTTTTGATAGATCCTCGATTCAAGTAACATTTTAAAAAATTAAGTAGGTAAAGCAAATGTTATACCTAGTGAAGAATCCATAGTCATGAAAATGTACTCCACCAACATGTCTCCCTTTAAGTAATTAATTTGCTACCAAAAACAAGATTAATTAATCAAAGCAAAAAGTTTTCCATGTTACTAAACTTTTTTTTTTCTTCTAAGTATTTATACCGTTAGTTGTTAACGAATCATTAACACTCATCAAGAGCTTAAGCTGGCCACATAGGAAAAGCAAATTGCATTACATTTTCTGAATATATTTTTGGTAATGGATCTTGGTGGTCTTTAATTAATTAATTTTTATAGTAAGATGATACACACACGCGTGTGTATATATACATATTTATTAATAATTTTTATTATGGGATAAGACACAAGTATCCCTTGGACCGAAATTTCAGAGACAAATACAAAATTATAAAAAAATGAGTTCGGGGGTAATATGACCTTAATTTAGTTAAGGTGTGTCGCTGAGATTTCGGTCATAATCTAGGGGTTACTTGTGCTTTATGCCTTTTATTACAAAACTATACACAAAAAATGAGTTCGGAGGTAATAGGACCTTAGTTTAGTTAAGGTGTGTCGCTGAAATTTCGGTCATAATCTAGGGGGTACTTGTGCCTTATGCCTTTTATTATTAATAGTACAGGAAATCAAACTCTCACCAAAAAGGTAAAAATTTAGGTAACCAATCAACAGAGCTACAAAGATGCCCTAGTAGACATTGATAATATTCATTAGTTTTTTGGATAGAATAGTGAAAGAACAACTCTTGCCTCAAATAACATATTATATCTTGTTACAACTTGTTAATAAACTGTCAACTAAATTGTTTAACTAATTTTGTGTTAGTAAGCCACTAACTCTAACAATTTAGTTAAGTGGAGCAACTGGCCATAATTATTTAGCCACAGGTTACTATTATTAATTAATTGTGGAGTGTGCTTACTTTTATTAATTATTAAGTATTCATCTATACAATTTGTTCAAGTGAGCAAATTCCGCTCAATAGAGAACAAAACTTCTTTAGAGAAAAAAAATATTTCATATATTCCATATAAGTGCTGTAGTTTGGTCTTCATGATATCCAAAGTTTGTAATTAATTTATTTTAAATGTGTGTGTCCTATGATGCTAAGTTGCTAATCTAATCTTTTATTTGGAGCCAATGGAATTAGTTTCCAAAGACATTAAGGAAAGGGACTTTAGTAATTATTACTAGTAGTTATTGGCCTAACTTGATAGTTAATTTCATAGATTGGGAAGTCTAATAAAAAGTGTTAGAATAGTTAGGTTTGCTTGGTTTAAAGATTAATTATGTTGGGATTGGTTATTCTGTTATTAGTTATTTTAGGGTTAATTATTGTGAGGTTTTTTTTTAATTGTTTGATTTGTTATATTATATTAATGTTTACAAAAAATACCCTTTACTTTATTTAACTTTTTATATTTTTATTTTTTTGGGGGAAAAGGGTCAAAAATACCCCTCAACTTTGGTTTATTAGTTGACTATACCATGCCGTTAAAACAAAGTTATTTAATCCCTTGCCGTTACTAATTTCACCATTTATACCCCTCAATTGACGGAAATCCCCAAATTGACTCAAATTAATCGATTTTACTTAAATTACCCAATTTAAACCTGACCCGATCCACCTAATAATATAAACCCATTTTATTCATTTTCATTTCTGTTAATCTTCATCTTTAAAATTAATAAAAAAAAAAAGTCCAACATAATAACAAATCAATAAATTAACAAGCAAAAGCTATCCAGAAAAGTTTCAATTCGCTGAACTGTACCCAAAAAACAATAATATCAAACCAAAAATTAAAATAATCAATAACAAAGTGTAATAGCATACACAAACTTGAATAAGGAATATGAATGAAAAATTATTGGAGCTTAAACTCCCTAACCAAATCTGAAACATAGAAAATAGAGTGAAAAATGTAAAAGAAAAATAAATCATCATAAAATATAAGAATGGAAAGAAAATAGAGGGTCATCGGAAAATGGAGGTGAAGCTCGGTCGTGGAGCTGTGTTGGTGTTGTTAACTGGTTTGAGAAATGGGTTTGCTGATTTTGGTGTTGGGAGAGAGGTTGTGGTGGCTGCTGATTTGCAGAGCCTCGCCGGAGTTCATGGTCATTGCTCACCGGAGTTGTAGCCAAAAACACATATACAATAGAAGAAAATGTAAAAGGGGAAAAGGGAGGGGACTGGCGGTGGTCGCTCTTCGCTGGAGTTCGTGCATGGAGCATGTGGTTTTTGCTAATTGTTTGATAGGTGTTTTCAAATGGATTGTTTACAAGTTGTTTTTGAAAAGGAACCCAACATTAAAGATGAAGATGAACAAGATAGAACAAAAATGGGTTATATTATTAAGTGGATCGGGTTAAAATTAGTAATTTTAGTAAACGTGGTTAATTTGAGTCAATTTGGGGATTTCTGTCAATTGAGGGGTATAAATAGTGAAATTAGTAACGACGAGGACATAAATAACTTTGTTTTAACGGCAGGGGTATAATCAACTAATAAACTAAAATTAAGGGACATTTTTTACCCTTTTCCCCTTTTTTTTTTGTAAAACTTTAGTTATTTCACACTTAAAAACAAAACCAAATGAATCTCAATTGTTTGACTTTGCCTTTCACATGAATCAAAATTAGAGCAATTTATTGAGGCTTGTGTGAAGCCTCTCCTCTTCACAATCTTAAGGAAAAAAAATGACAAAAACAAATGAATCAAAATTGGAGCAAAAATCGTACCAAAACAACAACCTAAATTGAAAAAAAATAAAAATACAACCACAAATAGCGGACAAACTAGCCCCAACACGTGTACAGGGAGCAGAACAAAATAACGGACGCCATACCACGACCCAACATTCAGCTATGGGGAATACCCCATCCAATATTGTATTAAATACTCCTTAAGTTTATTTATGCAATCCATATTTTTAACCAAAAAAAAAACAACAAAAACTGCATTAAAACAACCTAATTGTGGTGTAAAGGTATGGAAAGTAATAATAAAAAGGATTTGAGCGATGTTTTTTGTAATTTTAATTATTTTATCCCAAGATAAGTTATTTTGGTATTTTTATTCCACCAAGAGGAAGGGACTTTTAGGGTTTTGTATTATTTTTTCTTTTTTACCATATATTTGAGTTTTAGTTTTTCCTAAAAGGAAAGTCAAAACATTACCATAAATGCTAGGAAAATATAACATTATTTCATATTTGGTTATTCTTTTCTTAGGGAAGAACACAAAAGCATCCGCAATGTAGTCGTTTAAGAGTTCTGTTAATTACGAGAATATTTTCTCCCAACATGTTTATGTTTTTTCAATATTAGTTTTATAATATGTAGGTCCCCTGATCAAATCATATTAATAATATGTTTTTAGTATGCTTTTATTTGTCATCTAGTTTATTACCAACATGATTTGCAATTGAAAGCTTCCACATGATGTCTTGATTGCTTTCGAATCCAACAGGGACAACTTGTCCCAGTATTATTTATTAATCTTGAGATAAGTATTCCACACATTATAACCAGATCAAAAAATAAAGAGACACTAAAAACTTATCATGTCAATATTTTCTCTTATTCATCACACCGAACGACTACTTAATGAAAAGATGTCAACCATCAGCATTGAACCTCAAGCTCATGCTTTTCTTTTACTATACTGTTTTGATTCAATTTCATATTCATTGTTTCTTTTATCTTGTTCACATTAATTAACCATGTTACGGTATACAAATCACATATTTTGACCATCTGAATTTTAGTTTTTAAACCACGTCTATAAATTTAACTGTAATGCTTTAAAAGTAAATAATTTCAAAATTCAGTGTTGGCTACACAGCCTACACTCTATTTTTGTTTATATTTGGATAATGATAGTGTCTTCGCCGAATGTATTTTGATTATTTCATCGGAGATGCTTGTCCAACAAAACTTAGGGTGATCAGAAGAAATCACCTAATACTTTTTTTATATTTTCAACGAAAATTTATATCGACATATTGTATTTGAATTTCACAAATTTTATTTTGAACTTGGAGTGCAATTTTAGCAATATTAGTGAGTGATTTATGATCAAATAATATGAAGTCACTGCAACATTTATATCGACACTCTGTATTTGAATTTCACAAATTTTATTTCGAACTTGGAGTGCAATTTTAGCAATATTAGTGAGACATTATTTATGGTCATATAATATGAAGTGACTGCAACAATTTTGACTTTTTTTTTAATCAGTAAAAGGGTTCATATAATTTAATAATACCATATATAAACATGCACAATTAGGTGAGTGCTTCAACAGGTAACTTTACAACAAGCTAAAGAAAAAAAAAAGAGAGAAATTAGAAGAGGGGGAAAGAACACTGGAATGGAGAAATTCCGTTGGAGCGCCACCCCTAAATGGGTCCTGCAATGCATGATTCAGATTTAGTCAGGGCTTCAATGTGAGTTCTAGACACAGCGTGAAAAAAAAAAACACGAGAAATTAAACATGTACATTGTTTAACACCCTTTCTATATATTGTGCATAGTCCAAAATTACTACTCTTTATTTTCACCTAAGTTCTCATTATTAGAAGCAAATCCACCGGGGTAAATTTTCTTACCCTTACTACGTTTACCGTCCATAGTTAATTTTTTCACCACACCACTCTCATTATTACTACTTCGAGCATTTTCCTCCTTTGTTATTCTCTTTGATTTCTCTTTTAGACGTTTTTGTTGTATGTGAAGATATGCATAGTTTACTCCCATGGATGCCATAATTGAAATGTTTATCCTAAGAGAAAAAATAAATATTGCTAAGTGTTTGATATGTATTTGTCATAGAGTACTAGGGAATTTATAGAGGAGACTCCTTGCATTTGTAACCAAGCAATAATTATTAAAAAAAATAAATTGTGTGTGGATTAATTAGCTAGTGGTGACTCTTAGGTTATAAAATTATTCAATTAGGACGGTTTGGAACAAATTAAAGACATATATGGAAGTGGAGGTTACACTTAAGGGGGATAAAGTTGTTATGTTTTATTAATTAGGCGGTTTAAGTAACCACTATTAGCAAAGTTATATGTTGGTGGAGTACTTAGCTGTCAACCTTCTCTAATTAAGAAGTTTAATAACTTAATTAATTAATGCACAATACATAATAAAATGATGCATAATTCAAATATGGTTGAATTTTCTCTAAGTGTTGTTTTCGTTGTTTAGATGACCAGAAAATGTCATTTTCCGCGAATATATAGTGATATATTGTTGCTATATATGTATCACTGTATATCACATATTTTCAAATTTAGAAAAATTTCATTTTTTAAAAGGTATTAATAGACTAAATTGAAAAAGGAATAGGTTTAACATATATACTGAATCATTGGGAATAATTTTATTCTTTTTTTGGTTTCCCATTTCGGTGTAGCCCACATTGGAGTTTCGAGACTAAATCTGGACCGTGCACTGCAAGACCCATTTGGGGGTGGCGCTCCCAACAAGATTTTCTTCATACCCAGGGCTCGAACCTGAGACCTCTGGTTAAGGGTGAACACTCCCACCAGTGCACCACAACCTATGTTGGTGGGAATAATTATTTAGTTTTAAACTATTATGTTATAATTCTTACCTAGTTTTCAAACATGTAAATAATTTATATATGTTTATAAACACACATTTATTATTGGCTCCAAGAATAGAGCCATAGATTAATCAGTACATGACCAAATAGTTATCAAACCAATGAAATCTACACCTTATTTTTAAAAAAAAAATAATCCAAATTAAGTATATAATTAATATATCTCCACTATGGTAAAATGTCCCTTGATACAATAACATTAAGTTATAAATATACTTTATGCTTGTCTAATTGTCTTGTGGGTCGTAAATAAATAAATTAATGAATATTTAATCTTGAAGGTCAACCTAAAGTATCTCTATTTCCTAACATGTTCGAGAAATTAATTAATAATATCTCTAGCGATTACCAACTTGAATGTTTTCGTTTAAATAATAAATCTGCTTAGTGATAACTGCACTCTATTATTATTATTATTAATATTAATGTTAAAAAGTTTGAATAAGCTATATGTTGTCTTTTATGGAAACTAAAGAAAGATTAAATTAATTAATGAAGAAAATTAAAGTCACTAATTAAATATTTGTTCCATTAGTCTTTAACGAATATAATCATTAATATAACACACGTATTTAAAGAGCTTAAACTGGTCACATAGGAAAAGCAAACCACATAATATTACATTAAAAATCATAATTTTTGTGTCACAAAAATTAAGGCCGAAAGAGCTAAATATATTTGTGGTAATGGATCTTGGTAGTTTACATTAACTTGCACGATTATTAAATTTATTTCACTAATACTCTAATAGTTCAATCACATATATAAAAATATGAACTACACTGAAGAATCAGAGTCTATACTAATCTCTTTCTTAGAGGTATTAAATTATCTTGTTTTTTCTATATATTTTTTACCTAACAATTCTTTTAAAAAGTTTGGGTAAGTTATCCCTATTTTTGAGAGAGAAACATAAGCATTATCTTAGTCTTAGTAGTTGGCAATAGCAAATCAAACTCTTAAGAGAATAATTATTAGTTTGTTTATGATAAGTGCTCTACTTTGGTTTTCATAAAAAATAATTAGCTTGTGTGGACATAATTTAATAGGTTTTCTATTGATGATAAACTAATTAATCTTCTTTTTTTTTTTATCATGCCTCTATTATTCATTAAATAAATCGTATCTCGGAAACAAATAAGGCATGGAAGGGAGTTGGAAGGAGGGAATGTGGGTGTGTTGGGGGCTACAAGTCCTCTCTCATTGTTGTTCATGATCCATCCATGCATATCTTCCTTCACAAGTTTGTCAGACGAAATTTCTAGAACAAAGTATAGTAACAGAAAGAGAAGACTGCTAGCGAGAAATTCCTATTCATAAAAACTCATTCTTTAAGGTTAAGAAGAAAACGAAAATGCGCTCCTACATACAAGTCAAAAAAGGGAGTTTTTCCCTTTTTTGGAGCCAATGGTAATAGTTCTCCAAACATGCATATTGAGGAGAATTAAGAAAAGTATGTATTATCATCCAGAATAGATATGTGGGATATAACTAGAGATTATTGCTTATCGGATGGAGTAAAATGCGATTGATGAAATAATTAGACATGTTATTTAACTTCACATCAGTTGCGCGCAACCAACTTAACTTGTAGGAGTGATCGATTACATTACAATGTCAACCTATTTCAACTCTCTCATCTCCAAAGGTTCAACCATTCTTGGAATGACTTCTCTAATTCGCACATCTAGTCTAAATTTGACAAGTTTGTGAGCTCGATGCATCTTGATCTTTTCCGATTATCATATTTCTTAAGCCAAAATTTCTCATCTCTATTACGGTATACAAGTGGAAGGGGGCCATTTTTAATACGTTAAGAATATTTTTGATCCAATAGATAGAAAGAAAACATTTTGAAACATTTGTAATAAGTTAAAGACATTTTAACCCTTTTTCCGTTACAAATAAAGCATTTGTAGTTTGGAATATCTAACAGCAAAGAGGAATTTCAATTCATGTATCATGTATCTCATCTATGTTGAGAGTTATTAATTATTTAGAGACTCTGGTTATTGAAATCTTCTAATTAAGATTTGTGATATGAGAGAGAAAAAATAATGATTTATTGAGGCTCATATATATGATTTTATCCCAATAATTTCGTATGTGAATGTTGAACACTACTCATCCATTATATTGGACTAAACGATGGGTGGCCGTATGTTATGCTATGTTTTATACATATTTACATCTTTATACAGAACGGGTAAAATAGATGGTGGTGGCAAGTCATATTGACGCTTTGTCATAGTCATATTGATGCTTTGTAGTGGACAAAATATCGGCAGTTACAAAGAGAAGTGTTTTAGGTTGCGGAGGTATAACTTAGTAAGAATGACTGATTGTGATGTACCTTGTTGAAACTCTGGATGTCTTGCCATTTTTTTGTTGTTGTAGATTTACATAGAAGGCAATTAGATATAAGAGAACTAATTGTATTTAAAAACATTATTATTATTAACTAAATGAATGATATGGTAGTAAGTAAGCTTTTTGGATTTTTTTTTCCTGTTAAGTAGATGCATGTTTAATGAACTGATTAGCAAGAAGGTGCTGAACATTATTATCAACAAAGAATATTAAGCATAATGTGAAGCATGATGAAATTTCTTATTATAGTAAGTAGCAAGCAGGCAGGTCATCTAAATTCAGAGAACATATCCGTATGCAAAGCAAAATTTCCAACAACTTCGTCTGAAGAGTGAACTACAGTTCCATCAGTCAAACACCCAAAAACATAGAAACAAAAATAAAAGCCAACTGATGGATGTTTAAAGAGCAAATAAATGTATTAGTCATGAAATATATATATGACACTTTAAAGGCATTCATGTATCAAGACACTTATGTACAGAGTTGGTAAAATCTGAACTAAGGCAACAATGGCCAAAGCCACAAATAAACATTTTTTATTCAATACATAGGAAAAGATGAGATTCTATGGAGAACAAAATCATATTATCCACGTAAATTAACAAATAGAGAGGTATCAAAATCACGTGTTAGATATATATGTCCAAAGAAAGGAGCTAACTGTCACGTCCCGCCACATCACAGTGCAATTTTGTGTCCGAATAGGGGCGGAAGGGTCTAGAGTTGTGGAGAGGTTTCCGGAAGACTCTAGAACCCTTTAGATTATTCAAGAAGGATAGAGAATTCCCTCTAGAATAACTTAGAAGGCAATGGAAGGTCCTAGATAGTTTCCAAGAAAGCCTTAGAATTCTCTAGAATGTGTAGAGAATTGTAGAAGAGGGACTAGATATTTTCTTGGAAAGCTTTAGAATTTCCTAGAATTAGTAGAAGATTTTAGGGAGGGACCAAAGTGTAAATAGTTTAAGGACTTGTAAAGTAAATATTAATTACATTTTAGTCCCTAGGAGGTAGTATAAATAGAGGTGACCCTTGGCACCATCCAAGCTTGAAGCAATCCATCCAAGCAACTTGTAAAGCTTTCTTATAAGCAATATAAGCCTTCTTCTAAATTTCTCTAAGTCTTCCTTTTCATTCTCTTAGCGATCTTAGTGTCAAAGGGCTTACTTGAGCTTACAAGATCGTGAAAGATTCGTGAGTAAGTTGTCAAGTGCCGCACGGAGCATTAGTGAGACTCTAAGTTCGTGACATAACACATGTTATAAGAAAACATGAACCTATAAGATTATTTTTCCAAATCTTTCCAAGGGATCATTTTTTTAAAAGAAAATCACTGAACTCGCCTAGATGATGACAAATGAACAAATAAGAAAATGTCTCAAGACACTCATTCTTAGCCTTAATATATATGATTTACTTTTTTCTTTTTTAGTTAATTTCTAATTATATTGATCGTGAAAAAGGCAAGGTTCAATAATAACAATAACAGAGATGGTGAAGAAGCACCATTTGAATTTAAGAATATAGTTTTTGAAATGGCGAAATTCCAGCACTTTCCTAGCTTGACAATACTGCAGATCCTTAGATTATGAATTAGCAAACATTGTTGCATTAGTTTTTCACTTTCATTTGCCTAAAACAAAGATAAGTATGTACTTATCACAGATGAAACCAAAGAAATAAACTTGAAAGTATGGACTTACAAAGTGTCCATGATGATAGATTCTTGTATTCTCTTTCGATTGGCTGCGTAACTTAGACGGGCGGCGTTAATCAGTAGTACAAGAACATCTTCATGTAAATAGAGATTTTCATTAATAAGTCGAGCATTATTCTACAAAAAAAGGTGATGGAGATTTTGTAATTATCAAATTCAGAGTCTTTGGCTTGGTGGTCGAAAGCATCAAATGGTGTGACAACCAATCGAGTAGGAAGAGGCAGTGGATTTTCTGGGGGATGACTTTGTCAATTGGTTCAGGAATGGTATTTTTATCGATTGTCCAGGTGAATCTGTTGAATAAAGCAGCATACCCGTAAGTCGATTCTTTAACATGCTACTGAATCTGTTGAATAAAGCAGCATACCCGTAAGTCGATTCTTTAACATGCTACTGACAGCAGGTATGTTTGGAACGGCTTAAAATGTTTTTGTTGGAATGTATGAGTCCACCTATCAGTCAAGGATCAGGTCCTTTCACTCAGCAAGAACAGTAACTAAAATATGCGTCCACTTGTTTCGATGGGACCAGGTCCTCAGCACAGTTACAATAACAAACAATATAATAAGTGTTGAGAGTAAAGATTGAACAAGCAACTTTACGTGGAAACCTCCTTGCTCAAGGGAGTAAAACCACGACCTGGCCTGCCAGGACTTTTCAAAAACTTCTTTCACTAATCTTCTCCAAGCAAAAGTAAAAGCAAGTTTACAAAATGAGATTAGTTTGCTAATCCCAACTCTAAGCAATACCTCCTATCACTTAGACGAGCCAGAGCACATACCACACTACCCACTAAGCTATCACCCCTAGATAACTTAGACTTGCTAAGAGGATATAACACCGCTCACTAAACCACCACCCTATGGACGATTTAGATTTTGACTAAGCAACAACAATGTTGCCCACTAAATCACCTAACTCTAGATGACTTAGACTTTTAGAAACCGAAACAAGACCTGAATCCTTTATAGATTAGGATCAGATTTACAATGTAAGCACATGAGACACAAAGCTCTAAGTACAACAAAGACTCTTCTTCACTCTATCAGATCCCTTTGTTGAGTTGAGCAATGTTCTTTCTTGAAGATGGCCTTCTTTTCAAGCTTATGAATTTTGAGAGAAAATCCAAATTTTGTTTGCCAAATCTTGAGTTTGTGTTTGTTGGAAATAGATAATATATTGAAAGTGAACACAAACTCCTTGAGCCAATCTCATTGGCTGAAGGCCTGCTGTTAGAAAAGTCGTGCACCTGTCGTAGCAGCTTTTCTGACGTATCAGCTTTTCTGACAGCTGTCTTTTCACCTTTTCATATCGCAGTCTTGCAGGGACCAGGTCCCTTGCAAACATCTTTATAAGTTCTTGAAAGGTTTGCTGGCTGACTTCCTTCTTGGATGAATGAATTAATTATGGTGTTTGTCATGTATAAAATATCAACCATAAAGAATTATTACCAAACGTACAAGCAACCTCCTTGCTTCTGATTGGTGAAGTACTCTGCAGCTTCACCAACTTTCTGACGCAGACAGCTTTTACAGCTGTACAGCACTTTGACATCTGGACGAGTATTCATACTCTGCAGAGGACCAGGTCCCTGCACTTGTGAGGAGATCATCAAAACACCAAAAGGCATAAGCTCTTATCAATTTCCCCCTTTTTGATGATTACACACAAATATTCCTCACACTGAGTGTATTCATTCACTTCCCTGTCAGCAGTCCCAGTAACAAGGATCTGGTTCCTTGTTAAATTAATAAGTTTGTTAAATCATCAAAACTTCATATCAACTTTGAACTAATTTCTCATATCTGCTTCGAACTAACAGTTTTGCATAATGTGTTATATCAGTGTTCCATATGGTTGCCTGAATTTGATTTTCCTGCTTAAAAAAAATTATTTAGTAAATGTTTTTGAGTGTACAGATCACAATCCAAGTAGGTTCTAGTAAAAGTAAATTCTACACAGAAAGGAAAAACCTCACTAAATGATTTTTTGTCCTTTAAGATAAAGAACATAGAGTTAAAATAATTATCTGTGAAGGTACCAAGACTAATTCTAGCATAGCAAACTCAGAGAACACAATACAACATATTCTAACTTCATCCACCAGCCAAAATCACAACTTGAGTCATTCCTTGATTTCAAGATTTAACATACATTGGTAAAAATCTAATCTTGGTTCATATAAATTAAATTTGGCTACAAATTAAAGGGTGTACAGATCACAATCTAAAAAGATTCAGAAAAAAAGTAAATTCTACAGAGAGCAATAATTCAGACAAACAACATACAATTAAAGCAAAAAGCACAAGTAGCTGAAACAATGAAAAATGATGATGAAACAGAGAGGTAAAAGGGGAAGAGTAAGAGAAGCAGTTGATACTTGTTGGCCTTATCTTTGGGTGGATACTTATCTATAACTTGTATTATGCATATATCCAATTAATCTAGCGATTTTGGAGTGATAGAGTTGAGAGTAAGTCTATGTGCCATATGGGGCTAATCTGCAATCATCAAAGAATTGGATAGGAAAACGATAGTAGTGATGGTAAGAAGAAAGACTAATATGTAAAGTTTAAAAAGATAAAGAACGTTATAATAGTGTATGTAACATAACATACTTAAGATGTCATGAAAAAGCCTTTTCTATGATTTCGTTGTAAACTATATTGTATGTAGTATGGCCATGAGCAGTAGTTGAAAAACTAAAGAATATTTGGTATTACTTTAATCAGATGCTTGATAATGTTTATGTTCACTGAAGAGAGACCCATGAGTCTCACATACACTCTGCTGATCCTCCAGGTAAACACACAAAAAAAAAAATAGTCTTGAACCATTTAAAATGACACTTATTTTGCTATTTTTCCTTTTTAAGGAGCTGCTTTAATTTATGAGGAAATTTAGGCTGCCTGGAATGGTGGACTTTTTAGCATCTTTTTGGCTCCCAATAATTTAATGGATTAACAACCCTAATTAGTTTTAGATTGAGTTGAATACATTGCAGGAGACCAAACCAACACCCCATCTGTATTTTCTCTTCAATTTTCACATATAATTTTTAGGATCTCTTTTGGCTCCCAATAATTTAATGGAAACGAACAGAACTCGAAATTGAAGCAATAAATGAAAATTACGGCAGACAACATTTGGTATGTTTAGATTTTCAAACTTTCTTCTCAAATCTTTCTCATGGAATCGGAAACACCGGATAAGACATCAATTTATGTTCTCTCAATACTCATACTGCAATTAGGATTCTTCTGACACTCAAACTTCATGACCCCTTGTTTATAAAAAAAAAAAATCTGATGAAAAATTAAAACCAAAACACAATCGAGGTAAAAGCATGCAAAGAATTAAGAAATCGAAGCCAAAAATTGAAGAGAGACGGGGAAAATTACCTGAAAATTGTAGTTACACTCGAAGAAGACGGAAGGCTGTGCAGGGCAGAAGTTTTTTTCTTCAATGGACTGAATGCCACGCTGTGGCTACATTACCACGTGGAGCAAGGATGGAAGAAAGGGTATGACTTGGAATGCTCTTCATAAATTAAAAAATGACAATAAACAGACATGCTGCGTAAATTTAAGGGATAAGGATCTGAAAAATACCTCAATTTTAAACTTTCATAAGGACCTATTATCCCCCTAGACTATTTAAAATATTGTATTAAATTGTCCAGGGAGGTAATAAGTCCTCATAAAAATTTAGTATCGCATCAGCAAATTCAGATATTTTTCAAACTTTTATCCCTAAATTTTATGTTGAGAGTTAATAATTATTTAGAGACTCTGGTTATTGAAATCTTCTAATTAAGATTTGTGATATGAGAAAGAAAAAATAATGATTTATTGAGGCTCATATATATGATTTTATCCCAATAATTTCGTATGTGAATGTTGAACACTACTCATCCATTATATTGGATAATGATGGTATCGATCCATCGCAGTTGAACGCACCTCAATTATTTCATCACAAATATTTGCTCGACATATCTTGAGTTAATTAGAAGAAATCATCTAATAATTTTTTCCTCCTGACTACACTTTATATATTTGAATTTTGGAGATTTTATTTTTGAACTCTGAAGAGACAATTATTTTGGCAATATAAGTGACTCCATCCATTTGAATTATTATTTTTAATCAATAAAACTACCTTGTGCTAAGGTTCATATAATTTAATGATACAATATATTAACATACAACAATTTAGTAAAAAAGTTAAACCAAAAAAGAGAAAATAGAAGGAAAAAAAAAAGATACATATATATATTTTTACATGCCACGAGTCCAAATTACTACTCTTTATTTTTCACCTAAATTACCGGGGTAAATTTTCTTATCCTTACTATTTTTACCATCCGCGGTTAATTTTTTCACCACGTCATCTTCATTTTTACTACTTCGACCATTTTCTTCCTCCCTTCTCTTTGACTTCTCTTTATGACGTTTTTGTTGTACGTGAAGATGAGCATAATTTACTCCCATGGATGCCATAATTTGAAATATTGCTAAGTATTTGAAATGTCTGTTTGCTTAATTTCTTGATGTTTTGAGAAAACTATAAACGAAAGAGGGAATTTATAGAGGAAATTCCTTGCCTTAGCAAGCAATTACTATTTTTTATTTTGTTTTGGTGGATGGTGGCCCTTTGACTATAATTATAATATAATTTAAGTTTAGTGTAAATAATGTAAACATTATTAGCCATCCTTAAAAGTGGATATCATATATAAATAGCACTTCTTGAAATATAAATTTGAATTTTGAGAGTAAGACAGGTTATCGATCTGTTATAACAAGTAATAAGGTTAAAAAAATGTAATAGTAATTTGTTTTCATGGATTAAAAGTCATTGATAAGGTAAAAATATTTTTTTATATAACTTAATCCATTATATTAAGTGGAGGTTACACTAACATTAATGGATAATTAATTAAACTTATCCTATGATATGTATTCAGCTAGAGCTAGCCGTCTTAACCACTATAATTAGCAAAAGATTATACCACTGGGATTATGATAATAATTAAGGGAATGGATAATCCATATAGTTAGTTGGACAATAAATGACTTAGCTACCAACCTTGTCTAAACTTTAATAATTTGAATAGTGCTAAATAACCGTATATTTTTGCGTATGAGAACATAGTAATAAAATAGATAATAATTAAAATAAGATTCGTTTTAGCTAGAGTACATTAAAAAAGTCATAGCAAAGTTTAGTTATCGTCGATTGTAACAATAATTCACGAAGTATTTTGATTTTTTCAATCAAACTTCATAACTTTTAGGGGATTGTGTGTCATTTTCACCCCAAACTTGGACCACAACCCGACAGGGGTTGAGCTAGGAAGGGCTGATGGAGTTCATTCAAACTTTAATTTGTTTAGCAAAAAATTATATTATTTACGTATAATTAAAATTATTTTGTTATGTATATATAGATGTTGAACACTTTTTACTTTCTTTGTATATCTATTTTTTATATTTTGAACTCTTTAGTAAAAAATTTAACTTCGTCACTGCAATCCGACCTCTAAGAGTGAAGATGACCTAGACAAATATTATCTAAATATATTTGTGGTAATGGATCTTGGTAAGTTTTTAATTAATTCAGACATTTATAGGAAGATGACATAAGAGATAAAACATATTTAAAATATAGAAGCTTGTGAACATTTATTCAGGAATAATATAATCATTTTATTAGTGTATATAGCTGATAATTAGGGTTGTCAAAATGAGTCCAAATATAGATAATCCGTTCAAAATTTTAATTATGGGTTGAGTTCGATCTCAACCTAAAGCCTTTACTCATTTTAAAAGAATCTTCAACTGAGCTCAATTTAATCTTCAATTTTAACTCGTTTTAAGACTCTTTATTTGCAGTGATGTAATGTATGTTCATATATATATTGAAGGTATGTATTACTATCTATTTTTTATTTTTTAGAATTTATCTGTCCATTAGTATTTTTTAAAAGGGAAAAGGGTCAAATATGCCTCTAAACTATATAAAAAAAAGGACTAGATATACCCCTACCCCCCCCCCCCCCCGTTTAAAGTTTGGCTCACTCGTGCCTGCTTTTCGTCTAGATATGCCCTTATGGGCATTAAATGCCAAATGGAATTGCCACGTCATTTTTACATTACCATGTGACATTTATATTAAAGGGAAAAGGGTCAAAAATACCCCTAAATTATTCGAAAAGGTCTAGATATACCCCCTTTTAAATAAACTACCCGACCCGTTTTCAACAATTTTTTTTCGGTAAATCTCGAAAATGAGTAATTGACTAATAAAAAATAGGAAAAATATGAAAAAAATAAAATTAACGTCAAAAATTCACAAATAAATATAGTAACCTTAAATTCAACAATTTCAACAATCTTTTAAATTTTTTATTTTTTTTGGATAAATTTTGAAAATGAGTAATTGATTAATAAAAAAATATGAAAAATATAACCTAAAAATTCAGCATAAAGTCATTTTCATATTTTTCATATTTTTTAATTTATTACCCATTTTCGTGATTTATCGGAAAAAAAAAAAATTAAAAAAATTGTTGAAATTGTTGAATTTAAGGTTACTATATTTATTTGCGAATTTTTGGCGTTAATTTTATATTATTTTTTTCATATTTGTCCTATTTTTTATTAGTCAATTACTCATTTTCGGGATTTACCCAAAAAAATAAAAAAATAAAAAAATTTGTTGAAAATGGGTCGGGTAGTTTATTTGAAAGGGGGGTATATCTAGACCTTTTCGAATAGTTTAGGGGTATATTTGACCCTTTTTCCTTTAATATAAATGTCACATGGTAATGCAAAAATGACGTGGCAATTTCATTTGGCATTTAACGCCCATAAGGGCATATCTAGACGAAAAGTTAGATGACGAGGGCATGAGTGAGCCAAACTTTAAACGAGGGTATATCTAGATCTTTTTGAATAGTTTAGGGGCATATTTAACCCTTTTCCCTTTTTTTAAAAAAAAATCGTATGTTAATATTGAATTTATGGTTATAAAACTTAAAATTATAGTCATTGAAACTCTATAATATTGACTATTTTTTTTTCAATATAAGTACAAAAAACAACAACTATTTATTAATCTATTTGCTTCCTTCACCCTCACTGTAGGGCCCAATGAACCAGGAACATCTCCATGTGATCAGTTTAGCCTATAAATACTTAGGCATGTTTTTTTAAAATGATGAAATTTTGTTGTATTTTTTTGAAATAGTTGTATGTAAATGATTTCTTTCTATAATGTATGGGGTTTTTAGACCACAGTTAATAATTTTTAGAAAATCAACGATTTTATAAGAAAATATTAGACCATGATATAGAACTTTATAAATTATAGTAAAATTAAACGTCGGTCTAATTATGCTTTGTTTAAAAATTTGCAAAATATGAGCAAATATCAGACTCAAATTTATCGTACCGAAAAAGTAATTTTCAGACATTGTTGAACAATATATTTGCACGACAGCTGGTTTTTGTATGTATTATTTTGCAACAAACATGACATTAGATTTTAGGAAATGTTGCAATAGTATCCTATGAATAGAAGATTCAAATTTTAAAATTAATGTAAGGTTTTCTTTACTAAAAAATAAATAAAGTAAAATAATAGCAAATGCCAAAAGCGTCCGCATCAGAGCCTGTTTGCCCAAATGATTGAGAGGCCAAAATTATTACTATTATTTGTGAAAAATTGAAATGTTTGATCCATTAGTAAAATTACTTTTAAATATCTTTCATAACAAAAATATTTAAAATAATCCTAGTCTCCAGTAAAAATGCATTGATTTCTATCTCTTTTCGTGATTAGACTTTCAAAAATATTTTTGAAATTAAATTTGTCATACACCTAGTAAAAAATATTTTTCAACTGAAATAATCAAATATAAATTATTATTTTTCTAAAGTACTTTTAGAGAAAAGCTATTTTAGTAAAAATATTATTTAAAATAAGTAATTTTTAGCAGCTCAACCAAAAATTCTTAATTGAAAACAATTACTCTTTCAATAATTGGTGGTTTGCCTATTTAATCATAGAGTTTAGGCCCATTTCATTTTTCATGGACATTTGTAATTTTTTTTAAAATTAGATCTCGATCCTAACTCACATTTTTTAAAAGCTAATTGAATTGTGTATAAGTTCATACATCTAGTTCAATTTTGATGTAATTAGGTTTCGATTCTAACTCACATTTATTAAAAGCTAATTCAAATGTGTACAAGTACATACATTTAGTTCGATTTTGATGGTGTGTTAAATTAGATTTTAGATTTAATTTGTATTTCAAAAATATAAAATAAATAAATAAAATAAATTATTCAAATTTTATAAAAAGATCAAAATAATATTCATTCACCAACTATTCCATTTCATTCATCAGCAGATAAATATTCACCATTAGCTAGTTCTTGCATGTATATATTGTTAGATTACTCTAAACACAAAGTTTTAAAGATAAGGTGTAATGTGTGTTAGGAATAGAGGGAAATAAGTTGGAGGGAAAATAAAGTTTAATTCTCCTTTTATACACTGAAAAATGAAATCTTCTACTTCCTAAAAACATACATCATTTGAACTTTTTTTTTGCATTAAAGTTTTCAAGGAAAAAAATAAATAAGGAAGTGTCATATGCAGGGGCGAAGCCAGCATATATACTTAGGGGTTCATCCGAAACCCTTCGGCGGAAAACATTACTATTTATACATGGTTAAAATTATTTTTAGATATGTATAATAGATATTGAATTCTCTTTCATTAGTTCGTGTGTTTACTTCTCAAATTTTGAATCCCTTATTAAAAATTATGGCTCCGCCACTGGTCATATGATATACTATGTTTATTGAGTTTGGTAAGTTCTACAATTTCAATTTCTAGTTTTACAAAACGGTGTTCCATTCTATCTAGAGAAGAATTAATTCAAATCTTGAACAAGTGTGAGAGTATTAAATTTTGTAAGAAAACACAATTTTTTATGAACTTGAAACAATAAAAATAAAATTTTATATTTTTTTTAATTTTTAAACTATATTTTGATTTCATGATTGACATGAGCTATTAAAATATCAAGCTCATGATTTACATTTTCTTTGGGGGGGTCCTCCTTCCCTTTTTACTCCTTGTTTGAAAAAGAAAATGCCTATATAAGAAGTAAACATGATACTATCATCATATAGGAAGCAAAAAAAGAAAAAATAATACTAAATACTTCATAGACTAAAGTAGCAAACAAAAAGAGAAAATATGGGTCTTGGAGCAACTTTGGAGTATATTTCTAATATGATGAAAATTAGTCATACATCCAATAATAAGAGGAGGCAATTTCATACCGTAGAGCTCAAAGTTAGAATGGATTGTGATGGCTGTGAGCTTAAAGTCAAGAAAACTTTGTCTTCATTAAGTGGTAAGAAATTAATTAAACACTATATGCTATATACTAATTGGTTTTAAGGTTTTTATTTATTTATTTATATATGTAATATAATCTTTTAAAGAAGGAACTTCAGTTGAACCTTTTTAGTTTCACTGTGCCATTTGGCGTTCATCTTCTTCACAACATTGACATGATATCAGAGTTGAATTTCTCTCTCGTTCAAACTGCTATGAATTTAAGTTATATGCGGGGTGTAAAAATATTTACATGATATTATCACTTAAATGGTAATTATATGTGATGTGCATGAAGTATCACTCCTTCAGTCACACTTCATGCGACACAATTAATATTTAGATAATAAATGAGTTGTTTTTTATTCGATTTTTTAGATATCTTTTAAATATTTGAATTTTAAATTTTATTTGTGGTTTATAATGTCGTTTTAAGTAGTTGGTACATATGTAAATTTGATTTCACAACGAAATTGAAGACTATACGTCTAATTCAAGTTGATAATTAGAGAATTTGACCATCGTACGTACTCCAAACGAATAGTATAGTGTCATATAAGCAAAAAGAGTTCATTTCTTCGTCTAATTAGCATATATGTTATATAGCTTGACTGAGCACAAAGTTAAGAAATATAGAAAGACTTTGCAATGTTTCAAAGTTACCCTTAAAAAGTACATTGTCGTTGTAGACTTTTTTTTAAAAATAAATTGGACTCAATATGAGTAAAATCTTAATAGTGTCATTAAATATTTAGAAAATAAAAAAGTGTATCATTTTCTTTGAAGTGAACTAAAAAACCTCTCACTCTAATTCAGTGCCCTCTAATCCTACGGTAAGGTTTCATCACACGGCTCACCAACTTTATAATATTCTTGAAGCAAAATATATCAGATAAATTGAAACCGTCGACAAAAAAAGTAATTTGTAACATTGGTAAAAATGTTAACAAATTACCTTGTTGTAGGTGTAAAATCAGTGGAGATAAACAGGAAACAACAAAAGGTGACAGTAACAGGATATGTGGAAGCAAACAAAGTGTTAAAGAAGGCAAAATCAACAGGGAAAAAGGCTGAGATTTGGCCTTATGTGCCTTACAATTTAGTGGCTCAACCCTATGCTGTTGCTTCTTATGACAAGAAGGCTCCTCCTGGCTATGTTAGAAGGGTCGATCATAACATGACAACAACAGAAACAATTTCAAGATTTGAGGATCCTGCTTATTTTACCATGTTTAGTGATGACAATTCTAATGCTTGCTCCATCATGTAATTAGTTAAATAACGTTAACGGTGATGCCTATGTCAGTTTACGCGCAGTATAAAATTTTGTAAGGGGGTGTTATTAGTATGTGGTGTTCTTTGTGTCATTCAATAAGGGTGTTATTAGTACTAGCTTATGGTGTTCGTGTCAGTCTACGCAGTAAAACTTTGTAAGGGTACTGTTAGTATATGGTGTTTGTATCAATTTGAAGTCAAGCACTATAAAATTGAGTAAGAATATTGTTACTATATAGTGTTTGTATCAATTTGTATGCAATTTTTTGCTACCATACATTGAGGAAGATACACTTAGATATATGTATTTTTGCTATCAAATACACTAAAATAGGGAGAGAGATGAGAGGGAGGTGATCAAGATTTGTTATGTATCTCAGATACATGTGAATCACACTAATACACATTAAATACATGTATCTATATGTATATGGTGTGATTCACATGTATCTAGTACCAGATACATAAAGAGTAGTGAGCGAGATGGGAGGGAGACGCACAAGATTTGTTATGTATTCCAACAGATATATGCAAATCCACTTGAATACAGTATATCTAGAACTAATTACACCTAATTTTGACCACATGTATCCCGATATGCATGTACCTGAATGTATCTAAACATATCTGGATGCGCCAAAATCTAGTAAGATTCATAATATTACAAACCAATATACTAAACTAGTTGAATTTAGGTATGTTTCCCTTAAAGAAAAGGATGTAGCTTTTAGTCCAATGAAGTGAAATGTGAAATGTAGTGATACCTCGTAGTAATAAATTAATGACAATTATTTGTCCCAATAATTTTCTCACGAAATGACATCTGATGGATGATGTATAAAGGACCAATAATTTTACCCTATGGATTCTTTTAATTAATAACCATTATTGATTGAACTTTTTTTTATTTTATTTTTGTTGAGAATCAAGCTATAATTTTCAACTGCATGTGCCTAGCTAGCTGCAGGGGCGGACCTAGAGTCTGCCGAGGTTTCATCCGAACCCCTCGACAAAAAATTACGTTGTATATTTAAGGTATTTTAAAGAAATTATATATATATATATATATATATATATATATATATATATATTGATTTTGAACCTCCTGAATATAAGATTAGAGGTTGGCTTAGTGATTGACGAGTTCAAACCTCAAATCTTAAGCACTACTCTGTTTTTTTCCGAACCCCCTTAATGGAAATCCTGAATCCGCCACTGGCTGAGAAGAAAATAGTACCACAATGATTAATCCTTGTTGAGTCTCACATGATTTGGGGAGCAGATTAGTTGTCTCTTTATATGGTTAATTGTTACCACTTGGAACATCATGTTTTTGAAACTGAGTTAGATTCAAAATTTATTTTTATTATGATAAAGTCAATCAATTTGCGGTTTATCAAATATTTGGCCATAATGGTAGAGCTAGTTTATGAGTTTTGGACCATAATTTTTATTTTCTTAGAAGATTTTGGATATATTATGTGTAGATGTTAAGTGAATTTTTAACATAAATGTCAAATTTGAGCCAAAATTATTAGTGCCGAATTTGTAGCTATCACTTTAACTTCAACACAGTTGGCTCCCATCTTATATTGTACAAACTCCAATGCCAAATTCTTAGCATGCACGATCGGGGGGGGGGGGGGGGGGAAGAGTCCTACATTTAATTTGTTGGGGCTTAATTATTGTATGGTCTTGGGTATCATCATCTCTTGAACCAATTTTTGAAATTGAGTTAAGCACAAAATTCATTTTTATGATCATGGATATAGAGTCAACCCATTCCATGGTTTATCCACCCATATTCTATTGTCTATAAATAACGTTAGAATTGAGAAAATCAATTCGATCCTAGGTCTCTTACATGGGAGACGCAATTGATACACATTTTGTACCAAAAATCTTTAAGATTTATGTCACACATTAAATCCAAAATTACCCTTAAACATATAGAAATTCAAAGTAAATTTTATTGGATCATTATTCCCCCTTTCTTTTAGGACAAAATCAATAATCCCCACCACTAATTAAATTTCTCAAATTTTCTCCTTCTCCTTGTCCTCTTTTAAAACCATTGGAATCAATATTTTCATTACCCTAAAAAACACAAATGTAAAATCTCATCAAAGTTCATTTTCTCCATCCCTAAAATCCTCCTTGATATTTTTCTTTATATTCCATTGATCATATACATATATATATATATATATATATATATATATATATATATATATATTAAAGAGTGGATTCCCCGACGTTACATTTTTAATGGGATGAAATCAATTGTTTCTAGCAACAACATGAACGCGAAATACGTTCAAATTATGTTGCTAGATCATATCAATACGAAAAATGAAACTTTCATCTTTTAATTGATTGTATATTACATTCATATATATATTATTTATATATATCTTTCTAAATTATAGAAAGCTTTTTTAAAAAAAGAAAAAAAAAACATGGGAAGAAGTAAGTTGCCATTGTTGAAGATTGAGAGTTTGACCAATAGACAAGTCACATTTAGCAAGAGAAGAAATGGAATTCTCAAAAAAGTTTATGAATTATCTGTTTTATGCGATGTAGATGTTGCTATAATCATGTTCTCTCCTTCTGGTCGTCTCACACATTATTCGCGTAAAAGAAGGTAATGATTTACATTTTTAAAAGACCTGACACAAATAACACAATATTCGAAAAATAAATATATTGTCCAATATGATTGTAATAATGATACGACTAGTACATTAATATATCTTTATTAAGCCAAAAAAAATAGAATCATTGAATTTATAATTTTGATAAACTTTAGAAAAATAAAAATTAAAGTCAAATTTGATTACATTTGCCTCTAGAGGGACTAATAATATTAAATTTTATTAATGCAGAATTGAAGATATTCTTTCTGAGCTCATTAGTCTCCCAGATAGTGAAAGAGGATTGTAAGTTTTTTTTTTATAATTTTATTTTCTCTTCTTGGTTTTATTATATCTTTTTTCCCTTTTTCCCTTCTTTTTCTAATTAAGTTTTTGTTTTTTCATCTTTTATGTATTTTTGTAATTAACTAAACTATCTAACACATACTTTCTTTTGTCAAATGCAGCTACATCAAGAATAAAGAGGTGAGCTTTACTTGACTTATTATTGTCTCTCAATTATTCGTAAATTCTGATTTTGATTCTTGTGATATATGATTTAACATATTTAATTTTTAGTTAATCTAAATGTGATGTTGTTGGTTTGTTTAAGTAGGAAGTATGTTATATTTTAACTATTCTTAAAAAGTATATTGCCCTCAAACATGGAATAACAGTATACGTTTAACATAATATATGAGTAATATGTAATTATACGATTAAACAGTTAGTAATTCAAAAGAAAATTGTGAATATTTATAAAGGGATAAAAAGTGCAAATTAATTTTAAGTAATCAAAGGTTAAATTAGCCAAATATCATAAAGATTAAAATTAAAATTTACATAATCGAAGGACCAAAAATATTATTATTCCTAAAAATAAGAATTTAAAAAATCATTTTCATTAATGCACTCTTTATGCAGTCTGTACTTTGGAACCTAAGGAAGATTGAAATTGAAGATAAATTCTGCGATATTGAAAGGTTAGTTTTCTTTAATTGATTGGATTTATTTTTTTTTAGATAATTTTTTTTCATGTATTACTTATCATAATTCTTTTTTAAAAAAATTAATCAGGATAAATCCTGCATACGTCAACGCAAATGACACAACAAAGGTGCTTAATTAATTCATTTTCTCTGTGTTTTTTTTTTTAGTTTTTAATTTTTATATTATCAACCTTAAGATTAATTGTTTCTCTTCATTTTTGTTTTTAGAAAATTCAAGATGAAATCAATGGCTTGCATTGTAAACTCGATGAGGCTGAGGGATTATTAAGGTAATTAAAGAAATAGTTGACACTCTAATTTAAGCTAGCGGGTAGATTACGAGTTCGGTCGAATTCAGTAACTTTAGTTTAAATATTCAGATTTGTATTAAGAATTCATGAAATATGTACAAATCATTAATTTAGAAACTAGTAACTTAAAAGGACTAAAATTCTGAACTCATAAAATTTAAATCCGGGCTCCGACTCTATTTGATCAGGTATGTGGACCTAATAATTTCATATTACATTGATTCGAGTTTATTTTACTCTATTTGTTCAATTGAGATCTTATTATACAATTGCATCCTCTGGTATTTGTTCTAATTTATTAATATTAAGTTAATTTGATTGGTTTTTTACACCTAATTTTTGTATAGCAACTATATTTCGATTTAATCCTCTTTTTATAATATGATATTTTGAATATTCATTCTCTTCTCACATTTTGACTTTATTTAAAGAATATTTGAACCAGATACACAAAGAATTACATCACTCCATGAGCTTGATTTGTGTGAAAAACGTCTTCAAGTTGCATTAAACCAAGTTAGACAAAGAATGGTATGATGTATACTAGTTCTTTTTTGCCCAAATAATTATAATATTTTTTTTTCATTTTTTAAAAATGTTTAATTTTTTTTTTTGTAGGAACAACTCTCCAGCAATAATACATCAAGTTATGAAGATAATATGGAGGTATGAATTTTTTAAAAATCAAATAGAGAAAAACGAGTTTAATTTTTAATAGTATATAAGTTGTTGAATCTCCTTGAGGACCTCGACATAAGAAAAAATTCTAGTATTTTGACTAGACGTGTTAAAAGGATTTCAAATCACCTCTTATGAATTCTTGATTTTGTCGTTGATCCTATATATATCGCGATTCTGCAAACTAATTTTTTGTTTTTGTTTTGGTGGTTTATCATAGCAAATAAATGCACTTCTTCAACATATAGACAACACACAAGTTCATGAGAAAACCCCTTATGACTTATGGTTAGAGCTTGAAGATTATAATCATGAGAACAACAATATTAATAGTCCTCTCTATACTGCCTCAGAAACATCTTCAATTTCTCAAAGGTATGGACCTTAATTTTTTCCATCATTTTTAAGGGATAAAATATTTTTTTAAAACTAATTATAGGGTTAATTCTTATAGTATGATTCAATTTTGAATATACCCTTTTTATTTTAAAATCAAATACTTACACTCCCTTATACTATGAAAATCATACATTTACAATCATTATGAGGTATATAAGAAATTGAATAATATTATATGAGTGTTTATTGTAATTAACTCTTAATTATATATTGAATAATTAATTAGTTGTTGACTTGTATGTAGTTCTATGAACTTTCCATCCCCAACTACTTATGATACAATGTCCCAAACAAGTCTAAGTGGTGAGACTTATCAAAATAATGAGAACTTTAAGCAATCACAACATTCAACAAGGACCTTCCCAAATCTCACTTTACAAACTTCATTCAAATTTGCCAAGGTGAGCTCTTTCAACAATGTATTTCATTTCTTTTATTTATTTATTTTTAGGATAGAATTACATTGTATAGTTCTCAATCAAAATAATAGCTTGTAAATATATTTATTTTATATTAATGTATGATATACATAAAATATTCATTCTTGATACAAAATAGTGTATTTCTTTTATGTATATTTAGCTAGTAAATATAAGTATCTTGACTGACCGACCAAATATGTAATAGTGGAACTAATCTAAAAAACTTTCACTTAAATCGTTAAGACTTGAATTTTTTTTTTGGTTGTAAGAAGGCTCTTTTAAAATTACATTTGTTTTTTTAATGATTTTTCCAAGTGACACCTCGGGTCGATAGTTGGGCTCAAGGGAATTACATGCCAGTAGTAGATCCAAGTTCTTCCTAAGGGAGTTCAAAAATTGAAAATGTAATTGTTGGAATTAGAATTAGAAACCTCAAGGTGAATACTAAACCCCATAAATCACTTACCATACCTCTAGTTTTGTGACCGGCCAAGGAATTAAAAATCTATATATGTACATAAAAAGTAAAAAAAAAAGTTTATCTTATTTATATAGGTGTGATTTTTTATCGAGGGAATTCAAGTGAACTTCCCACCCCCTTAAATCCCCCCCCCCCCCCCCCCCCCACATCAAGTGTACTATCAACCCGAGCTCAAAGGAAAGGAACATATTAAAACGAAGAATTATGACACCTTTCTTTTTTCGAAATACAGTATAACTCTAAACTTCTGATTTTTCCCATAATAAGATGAAAACTGTTTTTATAGATATCAATAATGTGACTTGTTTGTTATGGCAGCCTGAAATGTCCCAAACAAGTATTGAAGGAAGTTTTAGTTGCCTAACTGATGAAAACTTTAAGAAATCACAATGTTCAAATAGGGTCTTCCCAGCTATCACTCCATTACAAACTTCATTCTCATTTGCCAAGGTAATTTCATACTTTCTTTTCTTTTATGATTTTTTTAACAACAATGTTTATTGAAAAGAAAATGTAGTGTTCCAAAATATGGGTAACCAACATGTTAACTATATCGATTCTGATTAATTGAATCGGAATTTATGTTACATAAATTGAAATAGAGGGGATGCTACATTTGTGTGCTTAGCTTTTAAGTTGCATCAACAAATTTACATGGAGTGCGCAAACCGAAAATCTTATTCATTTTCCTTTTTCTTTAGTCCATGCATAATCAAAGCTAGTGAATTCTGCCGAACTCGTGGTATGTATTCTAGATCCACCCATGTATGCATTGGCTAATCGTGTGAATGAAAAACATTCCCTCTAAGGTTAGATAATCATTGATAAAACGAAAATCTTTCACTAAGAAATTCAAAATATAAAAAAAAAGTAAAAACACAAAGAAATAAAGGGGATTCAACATCTATCTACTCTACATAAATAAAATTTATTTTAATTTTTTACTTCGGTCTCCTCTTTTAGGGGTGGGAGTGCTTGGTCGGTGGGGGTTCCTTTTCCTAGACCAATACAATTATGTCATCGTTGGTCTAACATTTTGTTATGAGTTGGCTGAACAAAGATGAATTTTAGATCAGGTAGATTTGAGTTCAAGTGGCACAACACCTTCAATGGGCCATATGGTCTATTCTACCCTTACCAAATTCATTCTATTGAAATTAAACGTAACGTAAAAAACTCCTTATCTTGCAATTCTTTGGTTTGGAAGTTCTAGAATCTTGTCTATGGATTTTTATTATAAAGAAAAGCCTCCTACCCTAATAACGTGCCATTTGATTGAGCTCACCGCTCCTCGAGGTGTATTGTTGGAGCTTGGGTCCATTATTAAATGTCTAGAATGTGCAACCATCCAGGGGTATAGTATATAGGATGAACGAGATTTTCCTACCCTTAATTAGAGGTCACGAAAATAAAAAATAAAAAAGTCTAGGTAAGAAATGCTTTCCTTGAAGTAGACTGGCTAGTCTTAAATCTAAACTAGTTGATCGAGCCACTGAATTCTAAATATATATATCGAACAAGTATTTTATGATAGAGATAAGAAAAATATTTTCTTCTTTGTTATGTTTGCAGGCTGAAATGGAAACTCCAACCTCAGCATTAAGACCTTTGGCACCATATCTACAGGCTGAAGCAACAACATCTTCTTGCACTAATCAAGAAGGGAATAATGAAATCTCTTGGTTTCAGCCCAAAGTGAAAAAGTCCAAGCATCATCATTCAATTTGACTAAATATTTAATATATGTAAAATGTACATACATATACACATACATATGGAGTTACAATAACAACATACGTATTCAGGGTAATCCCACAAAGTGGACCTGAGAGGGTAGAGTGTACAAAGACCTTATCCCTACCTTTGAGGTAGAGTGGTTGTATCTGATAGACCCTCGACTCAAGAATATACATACATATGGAGTTGTGCCAACAACAAAAAAATACATATATATGGAGTTGGAAATTTCAAAATATATGAATGTTTAATACTAAATTCATGTTTTGTTGTTACAAGAAATTGGTAAATGCATTTGTTTTAATAGTGTATTAACATTAATGTAACTCGCTAGTATAAGCTGCAACGTATAATTAAGATATGTTGATATCACATGTGTAAAAAATAAATATTAGATTTTAACTCAAAGAAACAAACATATATTAATAGAGAAATTTAATCAATTAAAATGAATTAAAATACATGTATTAAGTTAAAAGAAATATCTTTAGGTATTATACCTAAATTTTATGCAAACTTCATGAAATTGACAAAGTATTTTTATTACCATGCACATATTTTGAGTCTCATGAATGCTTTAGAAAGACAACTCAAGTCTTTATAGGAGAACATTTTAATCTTTAAAATGAGACTTTTCGATGCTAATTGTGAAATAATCTAAACCCCAAGCAATTATTATATATACAAAAAGTCTTATTAGGAGTAACAATAAAAACATATCCAATGAAATTTTACAATGAAGTCTGGGATAGTAAAATGGACACAAACCTTACCACTATTCTGTGGAGATTGAGAAGTTGTTTCCGAAAGACCCTTTAGATATTAAGACGAAAATATAGCACGTCACAAGAAAATAGTGCAAAGTCTATCAGAAGGGACAAGAACAATAACAAAATAGTACAATAATAGAAAAACAATAAACAATGTACTAGGATAGATTATTGAAAACAGTAAAAAATGTTGATGGATATAAAAAAACAAGAGCTACAGTAATGCAACTAGTACATTGTCAAGCACCAACCACCCTAAGCAAGACAACAATACTACACTATCAACTAACCTCCTACTCTAATACATGTCCACCACACCTTCCTATTTAAGGTCATGTCCTCAGTAATCTAAAGTTGTGTCATATCATGTCTTGTCACCTCTTGCTAATACTTTTTTGGTCGATCTCTGCCCCTCCACATACCCTCTATAACCAACCTCTCACACCACCTCGTTGGTACATCCACACATCTTTTTTTTACATGTCCAAACCATTCAGTCTCACTTCTCTTATCTTGTCCACTACGAATGTCACTGTCACCTTATTCCGAATATCTTCTTTTTAATCTTATCAATCTTAACTAGTATGATTATACATTGGCGGAATGACCTGAGAGACCCCTGTACTTGGCTCCGTTTGTCACATAGACCCTTCTACTCACGACTTTGTCAACTGAACCCTCGAACCCACTGAAACACAACATTTTAAACCCACATGACTGTTGACCAAGTCTACGTGGCAACTTAATAGTTGAGTTGGAACAAACACGTGCTTTCACGCGTTAAAGGAGTGTAGACATAAAATTCTAGAATAAAAACAATTATAAGAAAAAGAAAAAATGAATAAAAAGACAAAATAAATAAATAAATAAATATAAAGTTTGTCACTTTTTTGTTTTTTCTCCCAATTTCTTTTCTCTGTCTACCCACCCGTTTTTCACCCCATCCGTTCTTCACCAACCCAATTTTCATTTCTCTCACTTTCACAAATCCTTTTCAGAGGTAATTGCTTCAATGTTTGTGAGATTAAATTATACACAGAGAAGCTATTGGGGAAATGGGGGAGCCGAGGAGGGGTAATTTTCAGGTGGTGAAGTGACAAAGATCCGGTGATTTTGGAGAGTAAAGAGTGATTGGTGTATGTCTTTGTGAAATTAGGTGAAGTGTATTGTGTAAAATTATATGAAGATGTTAAAGCATATTAAAATATTTTAGTGTGGTTCATCGGTATTAGAGAATATTTAAATACTTTGTGTGGTTCGTCGATAATAATGGAGGAAATGGATTCACAATGGTTCAAGTGGGCGACGGAGACGTTGGACAAAAACATATGACAGAAATTATGAACGATGAAAATTTGGAGAAGAACGGTCGTTTATAATTATTTAAGGTAGTGTTTTAGGTAAGGATGCAAGATTGCGATGGTGTGTTTGGTGTAAAAAATGGAGGGGAGTAGTCAAGTATAGGGGCAGTGAAGGAGAAACATAATGAAAAAGAACAAGAAATTATTGTTTTTTAAATAAAATAAAAATAAATGATGTGTCATTAAAAATCTGATGTGGATGATGACATGTTATTTTACGGTTTAAAATGCACGTGAAGCTAAAATGGTTTAAAATGTTGTGTTTCAGTGGGTTCGAGGGTTCAATTGGCAAAGTCGTGAGTAGAAGGGTCCATGTGACAAACGGAGCCAAGTACAAGGGACTCCCAAGTACATTCCGCTTCACCTCAGCATTCTCATCTCCGCGAATCCATTGAATATCATTTCTAATCGGCAAAATGGTCTGATGGACCCCTGTACTTGTGACAATTTGTATTATGGACCCTTCTACTTACGTCTTTGTCATCTGGACCCTTACACTCAATAAAACACAATATATCAAACCCCTCTGACCATTGACCATGCTTATGTGGCATTAAGATGGTTGAGTTGGCAAGAGAGTGAAGCTACACGCCTATTAAGACAAGTGAACACCATATTTAAATTTAAAAAATATTTAAATTATAATTGAATAAAATAATAAACTTAAAAAAGAAAAAAAAATCATTCTTCTTCAACCAATCCATCTGCTTTTTCAACCATCCATCCTTGCCCAACCTATTTTTTTCTTTCTTCCATCTTCTTTGGCAAAATGGTCTGGTACACCAGAGGCGGCGAGGAGCCTTTGTACGCAGGAGGCAATGAGGAGTTTTTTGGCCTTTTGGTACGCTGGAGATGATGGAGAGCATAGGGGGTCCCTAGTGGTTCGTAGCAGTCGTCAATGGTGTGGAGCTGGTGCGGCAATTTGTGAAGGTTGGAGAAGGAGGAAAGAAAAATGGTGAGGGTGTGTGATGAAGATGGAGACTGGTGAGGGAGATCGTATTTGTGGTTTCGCCGACAAGAGGAGCGGCAGCAACAACGACTTTCTCCGACAGTTAGGCCATTTCACGGTGAAAATGGAAGATGATGCTAGGAGACCCAAACTTTTAATTCAAAATAATAAATTAAAATTTGATTTGTCAAAATTGCATCAAAACTTTATTATTTTTCTTTTGTCAAAAAAGAAATTATTATAAAAAGGGAAAAAAAATGATGTGGCAAATTTTATCTGACATAGAGTGTGACCATTAGCGCGATTGAGAGTCACGATGAGTTGAAATGGTTCAACAGTTTGAGTTTAGATGGTTTCAAGGGTCCAGATGACAAAGAGGTAAGTAGAAGGGTTTACAATACAAACGCATACAAGTACACGGATTCACCAGACCATTTTGCCTTTCTAATCATTAGTGGTGTTCACGGTTTGGATAAAAATCGATCCAAATTGAAAAACCAAACCAAACTGATAAAATAAAATCGATTTTATTTGGGTTTGGTTTGGTTTGGTTTTAGATTTTTGAAAACCGATAGTATTTGGTTTGGTTATGGTTTTATTTGAAAAAAATCGAAGAAATAACCGAACCGAACCGATGAATTCTATACATATATTTTATTAATATACATACTTAATATATTATTTTTATAAACAATTTTAAAGTTCTTATACATATTTTCATTAAAATTTCTTTATAATTTACTTATTGAAAGCAAAAATTTCCAAGATGAAACATTTATCTTATTGATTCCATGTATATGAGTGTCTATGACAATTTTTTGTGAGACTGAAAATGTTATTTTCTCTTCCTTCTAGACCAATATAGTGAATTTTAAAGCTTTATTGATAGTAAATTTAGTGATCGAAAGTTCAGTAATATAAGTCATTCTAACTATTTTTCGTTTTGAATGGATTGTTGTCACTTTTATCACATTTTAAATGAATTGTTTCTTTATTTTTGTGTATGGTTAATAACCGAACCAAACCAAACCGAAACCGATAATCACCAAACTGATAAATGTATATTATATTTGGTTTGGTTTGGTTTTGATAATTTTAAAACCGATTAAGTTGGTTTGATTTTGATTTTGACCAATAATCGATCCAAACCAACCCGTGAACACCCCTACTAATCATCATGAGTAAATTTTTCAAAATTCAATAGATCTAGATCCCTCTCAAATCCAACCCACTTGAAAACCTGACCCGAAATATCAAAACCAAAAAGCCTTCAACACCTAACTTCCAGATCAATTCAGCTCCCCGACCAAAACTCCTCCGCGCATACAACTCCTCTCCGCCATGGACACCGCCGGATTACCCGACCCGAATCCATCACAACCCGACACCACCACCGCTGCCGCCGTGGACACCACCACTGCCATTGACGATCCACTAAACAACCCATACACCTCCCTAAACGCCATCTGCCATGAACTCTCCGATCTCCAAGACCTAGCCACCCGCGGCGCGTGGAAGTCAATCCTCGACAAAGTCGGCCACGCGCGGTCCCTCAACCTCCTCACTAAACCTCACGAACACCTCACGTACCTCACTTTCAACGTCTTAGCACTCACCAAGCTCCGCCGTCCCGTGGATGCTAATCAAGAGCTCGAAACCCTCCTCGACGGCGAAGATTTCAACACCCCACAATTCCATTACCAGAATTACCCTAATCATTACCCCAATATGAAGGGCAATTTCGTCCCTTTTGCTCTCCGTTGGCTCCATGCTTATCTTCCTTACTCTCTTGCTCAGCGGATGAAATCACTCGACAGGTTATATACGCTTATTGATTTTATTAGATCGAAAAAGTTGAAAGTTTCAACTAACCCCAGTAAAGATTTGTGGAAAAGAAGGGAGATTTTGGTTTTGAATACGATAATTAGTCATCATTTGAGTCAAAAAGATTTCAAATTGTGTTTGGGTTTGTTGAATGAGCTGATTGGAATATGTGGGGATGATGATCCAAACGTGTTGTCGAAATTAGGATATGTGAAAATGCAGTATGGAGATGTGGAGGGTGCGAAAAAGGCGTTTAGCGCGGTGGAGGGAATGATAGGGAGTGAAAGTGAAGTGGGGTTGAGGAATTTGGTGAGTAGGAGTAAGGCATTGATGTATATAGTGGATAAGGATTATGTCTCTGCGGTAAGGGAGTATGAAGAATGTATCGAGAGGGATGGAATGGATATGGTGGCTATGAATAATAAAGCTTTGTGTTTGATGTACTCGAGGGATTTATCGGATGCTATTAAGGTGTTGGAGAATGCTTTGGAGAGGGTTCCGACTGTCGCATTGAATGAGTCTCTTGTTGTGAATTTGTGTAGTATGTATGAATTGGCTTATGTTAATCATGCTGATATTAAGAGGACACTTAACAATTGGATTGCTAGAGTTGCTCCTGATGATTTTGACTCTTCTTGTACTCGAACATGAGGTATTGTTCTTTGTAGATGTAACTGAGAATGAGAATTCAAATAAACATTTTCGTAATCTTATTTCCTCCTTATTTGTGTGATTGTTTGTATCTTGGGACACATTTTTGTTCTTTGATAATATAGAAAGAAGGACCTTATATATCACTATATTTGGGGTGACATGATTTGTAATTTGTTCGTAGTGTTAGTTAAGTAAGAATTAACTGCTTGTATTCCGTCCAAAAATGATGAAATAATGAAGTTATTCTCAAGAATCCCCTCTCTTCCATTTTGTTGTGTATACATCAAGGCATATTCAGTTACATTTTGTGAGTATGATATCAGATTTTTACGTCTAGAAAGCTGGTTTCTGCTCATGATGTTCAAGTATTAGTCCGATCATCTAGATGTTGTTAAGATTCATCTCTGAAATTCATAATGCTGAGAAGCAATATAGATGAGACATCAAACTCTTAATAGTACCTGAGTGTTACACTTCTGTAGTTGCTCAATTTGAATATCGGGTTGTTTTGCACTGTGGATCTGTTGGTTCTGATTATATGGAACCTTTTCAATATCCCTGAATTCGAGTAAAGTGTAAACATACTCTGGCTTTAGAAAGTGTCTAAAGTACTATTATGTTGTTGCTCTTATTTGGTATTCTGAGTAGGTGAGCCAAAAGTTTGACGTATTCTTGAAAATAGAGTGGAGAGACATCCTAGTACTAATATTTTGTTTTACTATTTAAGGTGCAACTTATACTAGTCTTGTTAAGTGATAAAAGATGAAAACTTGAAGAAGCAAGAGGTCGTACTGATTTAAAGTAGTTTATGACTAACTAATGCCGAGACACTCTATGAGATTAAGTTAATTAATCGGCTCAGACGAGCTATGACTATCTAAACATGCTTGCCTTATAGAAGTTCAAGATGGTTCTGTTGAGCCCGCCTCTAGTTTTCCTTACGTTGTAACACATTGTTTCCTTCATTACTTTGTTGATTTCAAAGAAAATTGTGCTGCTGACGCCTTTCACTGTCAGAGCAAAACCGACCTCCCTTATGAGTTGTGAAATCTTATTACACTATCCTTCTATGACGAAATCTCAATTTGCACAAAGCCTTATGTGTGCTGGCGTGTGACGCCTTAGGACGTGCATATCCTATTCATTGATTGAACAAAGTGATGATGTATTGCTATGATTTGGTGATTTTGATTGTGGATGACTGGATGGAAGTTGTTATTGTGCAAGTAGCGTTGAAGCAAAGATTTTGTACATGTTATGTTAAGTATATAGTCTTTTAGGATCATCGGGAACGACTGTGATCTGGGAAAGACTTCTTGGCGTTGGCGACGAAACTATGAATGCATTTTGTATAACTCCTGTATTTGCTGTTACTGTTCTATTAGTATCATTTAGTAATTACTGATTATTATTTTCCTTTGCTAGAAACGAGTACTATATAGTATATGCATATCAGAGGATGCATAAAAGTCCATTTTGAAAATCCCATGCTTTATCTGGGCGTATTGTATATGTCATTTGTCAGTTAGCTAATAAGTCTCTGGAGATTTTTATTTTTTTTATAGCATGGAACATAATTTATCATCAAATAGTCATATTTTCAGAAGAAGAAAAAATATCTGTGATGTATGTAATCCAAGGAATGGGGAGATTGACGACGATATTACATATTGTAGAGCGGGTAGATGAAGTGGAGACTTGCATTCAGTGTCTTGTATGATAAAAATGTGTTAGTAAGACTTAAAGGTAAGTTTTATAAGGTGGTTGTCAGATCACCTATGCTATATGGGGCGGAGTGTTGGTCGGTTAATTATTCACACGTCCAGAAGATAAATTCGAAACAAAAATATTTGGAATTAGGTGAGATTGGCCTCCATGGTGGATAAGATGTGGGAGACAATGTTTAGATGGTTCGGACATGTAAAAAGGAGATGCATAGATGTCCTAATGAGGAGGTATGGGAGGTTAGTTAGACTGGGAACGAGGAGAGTAGACCAAATGAAGTATAGGGGAGAGGTGAATAAACATGATATGGTATATCTGCATCTTATCAAGGACATGACCCCCTATATAGGAGGGTATGGATGATGAGGATTAGGATATAATATTATTAGGTATTTGAGCGTTGTCTAACTTTCCCTATTACTATCTTATTTCTTCGATTCTATAATCTTTTGTTTTTTTTCTCTTCATTTACATCTTGTTTGTCCGTCTCCTTTATCTGAAGCATGATTTCTTCATTACTATAATTTCTTTCCATATTTAAGTTTCATTGTTTTACTTGCGAGAGGGTATATTGGATCCATCGTTTTACCTTCACAAAGGTAGGGTAAGATTACGGATACACCACCCTTCTCATATCCTATATATGTGATTACCTCGATCTTGTTTTTGTATGAACATATTATTCTTTTGAAATAACACCCTTCAAAACGAAGCTCATTCACAACAATTTGAAATTTGAATTCGAAGCTCCAACAATGGTTCCTCAGCTACTTCTTGACATTTGTCTGTTCAATAGAGCGAATTTTACACAATAAACTAAATGAATATTTCTTTATAAAAAAAAAAGTGGCATATATTTGTATGAAATTATTGTCATTTTTCTTGGTAGTAAAATATTTAGATCACTATATAATTAAAAAATTTAAAAAGAAGATGTATTAACTGTTAAGTCATTTTTAACTTCAGTATAGAAGATTTTAAAACATATGAAACTGTTTTTGATACTGTGTTAAGAAGATTTGAGACTTAAGAAAACATTACGCTAACCTTGAAAATTTCTTAAAACATTATAATTTATTTTGTAAATGATACAGATCCATTCAAGATGGCTCAAACTCCACCGTTATAACCAAATTTAAATAAAAATACAATAAAAAATTTATCATATAAATTCAATCTTTTGTTTAAATTTAGTTTTAAACTATTCATTAATAAAAAAATTATTTTAGGAACTAAATGGCTGGTGTCCGTGCTAACACGAGTCCAACAACGATAATAATTTGCGGAAGCAAAAGTAAACTAACAACAATAATGTGCCGAAAGAAAGTTAGACTATCAAATGTAGATACATTATATCCTAACATAAGCAGAATTTAATGTGTCATCCGCAACTTTGAAGAAGGTTGATTTGTGAAGTTGTGCGGCACGGGAACAAGGGCGGACCCACACTATATCAAGGGGTGTCATTCGACACTGCTTCGTTGAAAATTTCTAATATTATATATATTAAAATCTGGAAAAGAAAATATCATTGATGAGATTCTAACCTCCAATCTTCAATTTCTAGTTAAATTATGATGAAATTGATCAATTGAACTAGAATATAATTTACACAATCCTGTAGTAATTTAATTACTTGTCCGAAATGAAACTCAACACATTAAAATTAAGTCATTGAGAATAGTTGTTGATACACTTTAAAAAGCTTTTATCAATATAGTGTTGTTATATCAATTATCCATTTACTTATTTATTATTAAATATCGACATCACTTACACAAAATTCTACGTACGCTACTGCCGAAAAATACAGTTGCCCTTTTCTTGTGAATAGCAAGCTGGACTTATGACCTTTCTATATGTGGAGAGGTATAGATGGTAAAAAATATAGACAATTAGTATAGCGAATTTGCACGGTAAAATAATAAAAAATTTGTGTCAAAGAATACCTTGCAAGCATAGTATTTGAATCCATATAGGATTTACTATTATGAGGCTATAGTCATAAAAATAAGTTTCATTTGTATGCCAAAAGTCAAATGTTAATTAGTTGTTATACATGCTTAAAACTTAAAGCATTATTTTACTACTATATAGAAGAAGGCTAGGGAAGCAGTTGTTTGTCAACATGTTTATATGAACATTTTTTTAATGTTTTCTTAATATTATGCTTAATTAATATTGTACTTGGTTGTTTTATAATTGTACTTTTTTAATATAGGACATAAAAGCCTTTCTACATTTTAAAACAATAATACTTTATTTGTTACTATATTTTTTTTTGCATAATATATCAGAGACAAAAAAAATTACGTTTAGAGTGAAAAAATATCGAATATTAAAAAATTGTGTGTTTCTTAAAAATTACATAAATAGTACTATAGATCATAATAATTAATAATTTAAATATTTAAAAGTTATATAAAAAAAATTGATTGACTCTCGAAATCATATTGGTACCACATAAAATGGGTTAGCTGATAAATATATATTGTTTGAAAATGACGTAAAAATTATTATAAATCAGAATAATTTTTTTAAAAAAAGTTAAAATACATATAAAAAAAATCAACTAACTCTAAAAAAATCTATCAATGCCACATATATTGGGACATGAAAAGTAACATATACATTATTTGAAAATTACGTCAAAAGGTACTATAAATTACAATAATTTATAACTTAATATATGTAAAAGACATAAAAAAAAGTGGTTAATTTTAAAATTCTATATATGCCACATAAATTGGAACAAAGAAAGTACAATATATTATTTTTAAAATTATGTAAAAAAATATTAACAACGTAAAATATTTTTAAAATCATATAAAAATTTGGATAACTTCTCAAGTTTTATGATATCACATAAATTGAAACAAAAAGTTAATATATATTGGGCCCCATGCTGGCATGGGTCCTATATCTAGTCTGACCACAAACATGACTTCTTTGCACAAATTGATCTTGTGTTAGTCAGTTCTGTTGGGTTTTAAGTATTATTGATTTTTTGGTTTTTAAATATGCTAAACTGATTACCAAACCAATAAGATATTTGTTATCGATTTCTGGTTAATCGATTTTTGGTATTTAACGGTTAGATTTTCGATTTAACCAATAAGAAAATGCTTCCAAAACACATACAATATAACTTGTCCAACAATTTGACGTGAAATAAAAAAGAGAGAAATCAAAACTCATTGAGTCAAAATTTTTGCCTAATGTAGTAAAAGTATAACAACTACTCACAATTCACAACCCTAGCCGTTGCCTAACCCTTGCCATCATCGTTGCAAACCCTAGCCGTTCTTAGTTCTTAGTTCTTTAGGTTTTGACGTTGTGAACCTAAAGACAAAAGTAATACTAAAACCTAAAGGATAAAAGCAGAGAGCAAAGTTAAGTAGTTCTAATTGAGTAGGGTCCTTTATAGTTATAGTCTAATATAGTGATTATATTAATATTTTTTGTTTGATATTTATGTATGATTAAAAATTAAATAGTAAATTATTATATTCTTAATGGACTATCGGTTAACCAAATAACTCAACATTAAAAAAGTCAATATCAAATCGATAACCCAATATTTTTTTAATAAAACCATTAAATAACCGTTAACCTAACAACTCAATAACACTTTTTCGATTCGATATTTGTACACCCCTAAATTAATCCCATTTTAGTTTCCCATGTTCTGCTTTTTTTCTCTTACTATCTCCTCTGTATTAGTTCAACAACAAAAAAGATTATAACAAGTTCCTGGTAGAAAGAATTCAATGTGAAAGCATATTTGTCATTAGTAGCAATAATCACAACTCTAATGATAATAACTGAAATGTTGTTAGTATCATTACTACATGGCCTATAATATATATTTGCTAGATCAAATATGCTATGCTAATATTTTGTTGATAGGATTTCTAGAGGGAAAAAAATTACAACCATAAAAGTAGCAACCTATCCGGAGCAAATCTAGAAAAGGCAAATGAACAAAGAGTTGCTACATTATTATTTTTTTCATTCATCCCCGAAAGGATTAATAGTGTTTTCACTTATCTTTCAACTTGATTCGAACCCTCTCATGCTAATGATAATTGATAATGAGGATGTTCTTAAGCAATTGAAATGTTGTTATTAATGTCATGTTTTATAGAGCTATAGAACTGGTCAGTATGACCTCTCATTTCCATAGATGAATTTATTGATGTAGATGTAGATAATAAAATTCGCGTTGAGAAAATATGTTCTTGAGCCTTATCTTGAATGTTTGAGTGCTTGAATTCTTGAACTTGTAGAAAAATCTACGAGGTTTGATCCTCCAGCTCCCTCAATGGCTTCTTGTTAGAATTCTTGTGTAATTTTTGAATTATGAGAATCCCTATTTATAGTCGTAGAAAGAAGGATTTATGATGAAAACAAATTTTCTTTTGGCCAATTAAATGTAAGTGACCTGGGAGATTTTAATAATTAAATTATATTAATTCATAATATTTATTTGAACTAATATCTTTTGAATTTATTATAATCCAAATCATTTTATAAATTTATTTTCAATAAATTTTAAATGATTACCGTAGAATTTGTAGTGTTTGAGGAAAGAAAATATTTTGTGTGAAATGATAACACATGGTTTTGGGGAAAGCAAATGTTTACTATTTAAAAGCAAGATGAAATGGTGATGCATAGGTTGGGTAAGAAAAGTTTATTGTCAAAAGAAGGGTGAAATGGTTTAGGATTAACTAGCAAAAAAACCATAAAAATATTTTTTTTTGCAAGTACAAGATATGTATTTATATGATCTAATTAAAAATTAAAAATACCAGATATGTATTCACAATTAGACTATTCTTTTTACTCTACTTGTATATTTCAAATGGATCGATGGTAAGAATGATTTATTAATGAAATTTTAGATTTATGATTACATAAATCACTAAAAAAAAAATTACTCTACAACAATTGTATTTTTGTATCAAACACTAGCAACAAAGAGAAGTGTCAATATGAAATGAATGGAGGAATTATTTATTGATTTCTTTTGTCGTCACTTTCATTACTGTTTTCTTTTCCACTATAGTGAAATATGATCTTTTACTTTAGCAGGAATCTCGCTAACCTTCTCGATCTCGATTGACTAGTTAGTCTAACTATAGAAATCTCCTCTTACTATTGGGCCACCAAAGATATTTATTGTGCTTTGGTAGATGATGAATCCAATGGTTGCAAATGATGATGATCAACTCCTTGATCAATTATCATGTCCTTTTGTTGTTTTTCCCATTTCTCTACCTCCTTAGCTAATAAGCCTATGGAATCTCCTTCCTCATAGCTTCTTCGTTTTGTTATGATCTTTACTTTCTTTAAAGTGTGTTTCAAATCAAAACACATTTTAGTTTAGTCATATGATAATTACCATCTTATAAGATTTTTATATCATTTTTGGCGACAATATCAATGAAAATATTATAGATTATTAACAAGACCATTTGTTTCTTTTTGTTGGCGATAGGATCAATGATTTTTTTTTTAAAAAAAATTGTTTCTAGAAAACAAGTTTAACCATCAACTCATTTTGGACTATAAGTTGGGTAGATAGGGAAATTTTTCAATGGGCTGGACTTAGAAATGGGCTATTTTTTTTTTAGGGAGAATTGTATATAATAGCAAACTATCAATTCAAATTAAATGATATAAACATAGTTTGATTTAATTGTATCCCGTAGTAAATTGTTGTTGTTTCACCTCTCTCCTGGTGAATCTCGCTCACCACTCTCGTTCTCTCCCTCGCCTCTCTCGCTTTTTATACAAACGCAAATGTATAAAATGTGTTTGTGTTTGTATAAACCGAGAGAAAATTGTATATATACATATATTTTCGTTCCCCTCTCTCCCCTCTTCGAGATCTCACTAGCTACTCTCCCAGATCTCGCTCGTTAGTCTCTCCCTTGCATCTCTCGCTTATACAAACAGAAATGTATAAATTGCGTTTCTGTTTGTATAAAGCGATAGAAAATTGTATATACACATGCAAATACATATATCTTCGTCCTATACACTTATAATTATACAATACAAATATTTCCCTGCCCAGTTCTCTTTTGCCTTTCTCTTTCTCGCTTTATACAAACACAAATTATACAATTGATCTTTTGTATATGTATACCGAAACAAAAACAAATTATATACAACTGCTTTCTTTTGTATATGTATAGCGAAATATACATATTTATGTTTGCTATGGAGCGCAATTATGCAAACTATAGCTATAACATACAAATATGTTTTTTGTGTTTGCTATATGTGAAAGTTGCTCATATTTTTATGATGGGTTTGGTGCCCACTTATTTGATTCGTGAACTTTTCTTGTAAAATAGGAAAAACTACGTAACTAGACATATTTCACTATCATATGTCATTATTATTATTATGTATAGTTACAAAATATTACGTATCTTACCACTAATTAAGAGTTTTCTATCATATACTGAGGAAGATACACTTGGATACATGTACTTTTGCTACCAGATACACTAAAATAGGGAGAGAGACGAGCGAGATGGGGAGGGAGGGGAATGAAATTCGTTATGTATCCTAGATACATGTGAATCACAATAAACACACACTAGATGCATGTATCTATATGTATCTGGTGTGATTCACATGTATTTGGGATACCAGATGCATAGGTAGTGGCGAGTGAGATGGGAAAGATGCAAAGAGGTGAGCGAGATTTGTTATGCTTACCGGCCATATAAATGTGAAACTACTTGAATATAATGTATCTTACACCTTATTTTGATCTCATGTATGTGGATGTATCTGAACGTATCTGGACACATCAAATCTGATAAGATACGTAATATTGCAAACTAGAGAATATCTAAGTAATTAACTCCTAAGCTAGTAAGCTAATAAGATTTATTTAAGTTGCCCTAAAAATTTCACAGGCCAACCTATTTACCACCACTATTTAACATGTATCCATTTTTTATAATGGGAAATTGTAGATATCTCTACTTTAACATGTGGTGTCTGGAGTTATGCTTCATAAAACCAAACTCTAGACTCATTGTCTGAAGTTACATGTGGCCCAAGTAAAATAATTGGACTTAAGTTAGATTAATAGGTCAAATATTTGTTCATATATTACTCAACCTTACAAATAAAATATTAATTGAATTGTCGTACATTGTTCCAATTTACTTACAAATTTGAGATCATGGTCTAATGTTTCTTAATAAGATTTTTAGTTTTCTCAAAAAGATATTGAAATCGTGGTCTAAAAGGTAAATGTATGGCTATATAACACTTTTGAAACTAAAGTCCTTAAAAAAATATAACACTCTTGTAACTTACAAAAGTTTTTCTCATTTAAGAATAAAATGAAAAGTTTAACTTCTTGTTGTTTCCAAGTACATAATAATGTCATTCTTTTTGTAACAAGATTAATAAGAAAATAATGTCACATAAACTGAAATAGATAAAATAATTTCTAGGTAAACACACTTTTCTTTTTCTTCATTCTATTACAAGATCTTCTTTTCAACCCTTCAAGTTGTCTTTCCCACACATCCTTATTGAAAACCATCTTTCTATTTTCCTTAGACTTTTTCCACATCAATTGATCACTCTCAAAAGAATTCATCAAACTCAATTCATAATCATAAATTTGACGAGAAATTGGATCATAAAGAGTTTCATACGCATTTCTTAGCTCAATAAATCGTCTCGTCGATTCTTCTTTATTTAAATCGTGACAAATATCAGGATGATATTGAAGAGCTTTGCATCTATAAGCTTTTTTAATTTCTTCAAACCCTACATTTGTAGAATGTAGAGAAAGCACTTCATAGAAATTATTGGCTAATTTCCCACTTTGCATATTTGCAATGATTTTGAGATTGTTCTTTCCACCTTTTTTGTGAATAAATATTGGAAGAAAATCCACCTTATAGTTATTCATTTTTAATGATATATCCATTGGTAGTACGTCTGGAACAACGAACAAGGAGTATATGAGAAGAGAGAATTATATTTCAAAGGTTAGATCGAGTTGATTGGTATGGTATAACTCTTCAAGATTTTGTCTAGGAGAGAGTTTTGTAAATATGAATAATTGGTGTGTATGTGTGAAATCTATATATAGGATATGTATGTTTTAAGTATGATTAATTGAGATTTAGATATTATTTAATTAAGAATAATTAGTGGAATTTTTTGGATAATTAAGGGCGGCTACTTTTATGGACGACGTTGACTAATAGTTTGGCTTGAAATAAATGTCTTTTCATGTTTGTTCAAGTGATGGACCTCGTATCAATTTATACAAGACTTGAAATAAATGTTTCTTGGGATTGAAATTGGCTTAAAAAATCTTACATTTTAATGTTTGTTTAAGTGATGGACCTTGTATAAATTAAGCTAATAAATACACACACATAAATATATATATATATATATATATATATATATATATATATATATAGGCATTTTCTTTTAACTCCATTTGTTCCTTTTTATTTGTTTAATTTTGATTTTTTACTTTGTCATTTTTGACAAATCAAGAAAAGACAATAATTTTTTTACCTATTATACCCTCAATTTATTTAGAGAGTTAATGTTTTTGAAAAAGGTCGAATCTCTTTAATGAGTAATTGATTTGGAATTCCATCAATTAACAGGGGTAAAATGATAAACTTACTATGTCAATTATTATTATTTTTGATAGGCGTGTCAAGTCAAAATTAAACAAGTAAATAGGGACAAAGGGAGTATGTTTTTTCTGATATGCTTTACTTGAGTCGAGGATCTATTAGAAATTAAAAATAATTACCTTCATGAGATAATCAAGGGTGACGAGAGAGAGTTGTTCGGATGGTAAACACCCCTCACTTCCAACCCGAAGATTGCGAGTTCGAGTCACCAAGGGAGCAAAAGGGGTGGGAGCTTCTAAGGAAGGTAAAAAAAAAAGAGATAATTAAGGGTTAGATCAACTACACACACATCACCATATCCAGACTCTACTTATGAAACTACATGGGGTTGCATTTTAATTTTTCTATGTCTGTTTTTTTTAAATATAATTTATAGTATTTTAATGTTTGTTTTGGTGACCTACCTTGTATGATATGAGTTGTATAATCTTCATTTGCATGGTGCTGTTGCTGTCTTTTGTGTGTTCAAAGAATTGTCCCTTCCACTTTCATTTTACGCGATATAAATTTAAATTATTCAGGCTAGTATGTAACGTATGTTTATCGTGTAGATATTTTTTCTTCAAAAATAATTAGTCTGTCAAATATAATTTAATTCAAGGAAGAAATCTAATTTTTATTGTTGTCTTTTCTCTTTGTTTGGTTTGCTTAATGTACGAGGAAAGAAAGATAAGAGGGCAATCCAAGATTTCATATTAGAGTCAACCAATTCTATGTATACCTATACTGATATATTATAAAAATTGGCAATAAATATGCACATTGTTACATCATTTATCCGTATTAGTTAATTTCAAAAGAATCTAATGTCGTTATAGATTTTAGGGACATTTATAAAGAGTGCTCAAAATATAATTGTCACTAGTAATTGCTTCTAAAATATATACTCCATTTGTCTCTTCTTATTTGTTCATTTTTTACTTTTTATTTGTCATTTTTGACAAATCAAGAAAAGACAATATTTTTTTTTACGTATTATATCCTTAATTTATTTAGAGAGTTAATGTTTTTGAAAAAGGTAGAACCTCTTTAATGAGTAAATTAATTTTTGATTTTTATCAAATAATAGGGGTAAAATGGTAAACTTACTATGTCAATTATTATTTTTCTTAATAGGTGTGTCAAGCAAAAATGAATAAGTAAAGAGGGACAGAGAAAATATTTAGCGGTGATTAAGTAATTATCGTTAATTAATTACTGATAAAGATCATACATATTCATTTCATGTTTATACGACTAGAAAATAGATTTATTTATTTATTTATTTAGAAATAAATACGCATAGTGAATATGATTTATACTCTCTCTAACTCTCTATCTAGAGTTTTCTAAATAATATAAGTAGTAGAAATCAAGAATCTCACACGTACTTTAACTATTTCATGAAATAATCGACTCTCACCGATATAAGTATCGAATTTTACCGTCTATTAAAACTTTGATTTACGAAAAAGAATCACCAAACATTTTTCTCCCCTACTTCAATCTAAACCTCTATCTTTATCTCAATTTAAAATGACATATTATTGATATTTTTCTTTCTAGTTTGCTTGTTTTAAAATGCTTGAAACGAATTCTAATACTAATTATTTTATTTTGTAACTGGGTTCTGAAAAAAGACAGAAGAAGTTACAAAATAAAGGTCAACCATTAAACATGTGGGCATTAAAAAAATCAAATTGCAATAATAAATTATTTGTTTAAATAAAAAATAAATAAAATTATTTGTTTAAATATTTTTGTTTAATGGATCCATGAGAAAATTCCTAAGAAACATGTGGGACAGAAAATCTAGATTCATTGAACAATTGTCATTTCTTAATTATTTCTTTTCTCAAAGATTAAAAAAAAAACTTTCATTATTTCTTCTCCTTTTTAGATGCATTTAATTGAATGGTTTGCCCTTTGAATATGTTCATTTTTTTTATTTACCCTTGGATGTAAATCAAACTTATGTCTAGCTAGGATTAAATTTTTTAAGAACACGAGGCATAACTTATGGAATATAATGATACAGTATTGAAAACTTTTCTTTTTAAGATTGACTAAAAAGAAAATATGTCATATAAATTGAGACGAAAGAAATATCAAACATGAATTTTAGTTATGTCAAGATTAATTCAAAATAAATTTGAGGGTCGTGAACTTTCAATTAATTTTATGGAGTTCCTTTTTATGAGGGGTACATCATTTGAGATTAAAGTTATTCAAGAAACATCATTATATATGTGCATGTTAATTTTGTTTCTTTTTTTATTTTTGAGGGATACTGTCAATAGTTCAAATATGAAATTCATAATCCACACCAAATTTAAAAATATTTCCATAATACTTCTCCCAAATTTAAAATAATTTCCTCAATACAACTTAACGCAATCCAATTTGTACGAATAGTAAATAAATATAAAGCATTTTAGTTAGTTATTACCAACGAAAAGCATAGCAAAAAGATGCACAAAAGCAAATACTTCATATTCATTGCAAGATTGAGTGTGTGTGGGTGAGTGGGTGGGTGGGGGGCATAAAAGATTAATTATTCTAGAATAATGTAAATTAGAATCATTTTTTTTTCTTTAATTAAAACATGTGACTATAAATTGAATTTTATAAACGATAAAGTAATAATTCAGATTCAATGTTTACTATCCTTCTTTTATTTGCAAAATGGAAAGGGATAGAAAGGAATATGAAATTACTATCCTTCTTTTATTTGCAAAATGGAAAGGGATAGAAAGGAATATTTTTCATATAAAATGATTTTCGTGTCAGTTTGTGTTTACCTCAACTATTATTAATACTAGTTAGGTACATTTCACCAATTCAAATATCAAATAATATATTGTTAAAATTTTAACAAATAGAAAGAAATTACCTAGCTTTAGTTATCTCTATTAATATTAGAACATAATTAGTATTTCATGATTTTCGTTCACTTCATAACTCATAATTAGCCACAACCTTAATAATGAAATAATTAGAATATTTTGGATAATCTGCAAATGAAAATTCACACACCCTCATACAAGTTATTCTATAGAATATATACTATTTTATAATTTGGATATAAACCCATATTCAAATGGAAATTAACAAAAAACCCTTTATGGTGTATTTGGCCAAAATTTTAAAATCTACATATATACTTTAGGAAGTATTTTTTGTCAAGAGCGTTTAGTAGAAAAAATAATTTTGTTAAAAAATATATATGCATCAATATTATAAGTTTAGAACCTATAATTATTAACACTTGAAATCATCGTTATAAAATTAAAAATTAATAAAATTAAAATTCTGTTTTTACCTATGATATTGGTCCCTATAATTAATTCCTTGAAAAGAACTTAATTTGAACCAACCATAAAGTCCATAACTATAACGTACGCTCACCAACTTCCTATCTCAACAAAATCGATTTGAAATTTCCCACTTAAAAATATTCAGTGATTATTCACACGGATATTTTAATTGAATTAACGAGAAAAGAATCATATTTAGTAGTTAATCTCAATATTTCAGCGAAAATCTACTTTTCATTATTTATTTTCCTTTTAAATTGGTTCAATGAGAATAGAATGAGAACATTATATTTATAGCATAAATTTCTCATTATTTCTCGATTGGACAAGCCCCTCTTTCTAGGAGTAGGAAAAAAAAGTGAAAGAACAAATTTCTAAACAAATTTCTCATATCATGTGATATTTACATTACCTAAATGTTGTTATGTAATATTTAACAACTTTGCATGTGATATTCAGTACCTTACCTAAATGTTATGTCATGTTATATCATGCAGAGGTGTTTTATTCATCAAGTATAGCGAATGATAAATGTGAGCTATTTTCATAGGTAGAAAAGTAAATCAGACTTCTTTCCCTATTAACTCTCCTCTAGTAATCTTCTTAGAAGATTATAATACTCGCAGGTCTGGGGTCTTTCGTTTCCAAAGAATGTGGATTCGGTATTCTTATTTGTTTAAGGACTAAGCCTAAAAAGATATGTGAGCTATCTTTCCATCACCTTCCTTTTTTGCTTAAATATCAAGTGTGGTGAGAAAAAATTTCCCCAAAATAAATTATGAAGAATCGAGGATGGACTCTGAGTTCAAATGCAAGGTGTAAGATAAGAATTTATGTAAGTAAACCAATGTCTTTGACTCAAATATTGTATATATATGAAAATTTTGATCGAATAAACATAGATAACTGATTTTTAAAATCAAATAAATTAAATGAATCACGATATAATTTTAAATTTAACGTATAGAGTTTCAAATTCTTAATTCGTCTCTCAATGGATTTATAAAAAGTTGAGTCTTCCCTTGGGTGGATAACCTTAGGGATTTCATGTCTAAAATGTCCAAATCAAACAAAATAGAAAAGAACAATAACCTAGAAATATATAAGGACTGTGCCCATATATATGAGTTATTATCTTGTTTAAAGAAGTCTTTTTAAAAAGGAATTAAATTCTAGGGTCCTTCTTTCCCCTCCTTTATTTTAAAAACAATTAAAGTGATGTGATGTGATGTGATTTTACCTCTAGAAATGAAAAGAAAATTGAAATTCTCTTCCTAAAATTTGTTTTCTCCCACGTATAATTTTACTGAAGTCTTTTTCTTAATCAAGAATAAGAAATTCATCTAAGAATAATAAAAGAGGGATATATCATATATATACTATCGAATCAGATCTTAAAAAAATCTCAATCTTTGTCAACATCATGACAGATCAAGATGATCTTGGTGTTGGTTAAAACTATCTAAAATGATTTTTCTATTTTGTATCTATCAATATAATTGATCCTCTCATGTAGAGCTGTCAATATGGCTAGCTCATCCTATCCGGGCTAACCCATACATGCTTTGACATTTTACGGGTCAGGCCAGACTAGCCCATTTTTGGTGTGGGCTAGAAAATGGTCGGCCCAATCCATAGGTACGTGGGCTACAGGCTTGTCGGGCCAGTCCACTTTTTTAAAAGATATATTTTTTTATAATTATTAAATTAAATTATAAATTATAATTTAAAAATATTATCATAAATATCGACAAAACAATACTACACGGTGTTAATGTTACTACTTGTTAATTAAATCTACAAATAAAATTATCTTTATAATATTTATTAAGTTTTTTTTCATGAAGAAAAGTATAAATATCTAAATAGAAATATTAATCTAATTGTTTTGCAATGATCACAATAAAACACAAAAAATATGACAATATTCCAACCATAAAAAAGTAAAAATTAAACTCCTTACAAAATCATGAAACTTATGGCATATCTAACACTTCATGAAACCTATGGCGTATCTAACACTTCATGAAACCTATGGCGTATCTAACACTTCATGATCATATTTATCAAGCATATCTGAATCAACTTGTGGGAAGATTGTCTTAACATCTTCATTTTCAATTTATATGCGGTTTCAATTAGTTAAATATTAAAACATAACTAAATTGAGAATTATAATATTTAAATGTACACAAAAATATATTATCAGTTTGAGAAAAATCATGTAACCAGTTTCGAGTAGCAACAAGTGTTTGGACATTTTCATGGTGGATGCAACTTCTATACTTAGTGATTTTCTAAAAAACTTTAAATAGATTTTGAGTTTGGATCTCTTTAATTTTAAATTTTAATATTATATTATATTTTTTAATTAATTTTTATCGGCCCATGGGCCGGCCCTACCTATATTTCTCAAGCCCCACCAATCAGCAGGCTTATTCAGGCCGGGCTAAAAAGTCATTTTCTTAAATGGGCTTCAAAAATTTTAGCCCAGCCCTATTAAATTCCGGGTTAGGCCAGGCCGGCCCAACAGGCCTAGCCCATATTAGCGGCTCTACTCTCATGTTTGCTCTATTGAAGCATATTATTTTAAAAAATAATTATTGGATCGTATCCATTTATAAGTAATGTTAATTAGCCTTTAATTAGTTCTCCTATAACCCTAGTCCGTAGACCTAAAATACACAGTTATGGTGTAGGAAAAAACATGAAACCTTTGATCATTGATAAGCACATGGCCACATATCTTAATATTTACTCTCTCCGTCCCATTTTATATGTCATCCCTTTCTATAAATAGTTGGTCCATAATACTTGTCATTTCATAAAATCAGTGCATAAATTATCATATTGTTCATTTTTTACCCTTGTGAGTTATTAGCCTTGAAAATATACATTTGACCAACTTAGAAAAGTTAAGTAAATGATTCATGTTCATTGGTTAAATTAATTAATCAAAATAAATTAATTCATAGTCATTGATTGAAAACTTGGGTTCCAAAAAAATTAAATAAGGGTAGAAGGGTAAAGTTACATTATTTCTTAATGCATGTGCAAAGCAAAAATGTGACATATAAAATGGGACGAAGGGAGTAATTAATTAGTGGTTATTACTTGTTGAGGAAATTGATGTTTGTCCATTTGGATTTTAGTGATAATATTGACCCAATTATGTCATGGACTCATGGTGAATGATAAGTCCATTATTGAGTAACTTTCAATAATACTTTTATGACCATATGTATATGCTTGCCAATTTACTATGAATAATATCAATTTTTGGGACATACGTCAATTTTCTTAAATACTTTGTTCTAAGGTATTCGTATTCATAGTTTGGTATGATTCATTTGTGATGTGTACGTAGTTGTGTATGAATTTTTTTTAAAGAATAGTGCATGTTATAATTTAAGCGAGTATAATACAAATTCACATGTTACCCACACGATTTTGAGTTATATGATTGTGTAGTTCAAAAAGGAAATTTGCGAAATCTAATGGATTATTAAAACAGACAATACATGTCATGAATTTGAATTGTGACAAATATAATTTAGTCGAACTCTCTCTTAATTAGGTGATGTAACAAACCTTAGAGGGAACTTTAACTTCGCTTATGTCACATAAATGGCATGTCAAGGACTAACAATGATCTATTGGTAGGCTTCTAAAGAAGGATGCATGTGATACTTACGAGAAATTTTATTTGCAATGAAAGAGAAAAATGAAAAGCTTCACAAGACATTTCATTTTATTTGCAATGAAAGAGAAAATGAATATCTTTACGTGATACATAAGGAGAATTTTTATTTGCACATGAGAAGTGGTGAGACAAACCTTAGCGAAGATGTTAAATCTCTTGGGGGGAGGGGGAGGGGGGAGGGGAGGCACTTATGTATACCAAGGACTGACATATTTTAGTTTGATAAGCTTCTAAAAAAGGATCACAAGATACTTGAAGAAAAAAATTATTCAAAATGAAAGAGAAAAATGAAAAGCTTCGCAAGAAATTACACAAATTAAAACACACATGGTACATATACTTTTTGAGCTCAATATTGAAGCCCAAAATGTTGAAGAATGATCCTTTCTATTTTCTAATTTGCCAACTGTGTGGATGAAGCCCACAAAAGATGTAAGACCATATAAAGTCTGAAATTTTATACTTTTAGTTATCCATTTTGTGATAATTTTAGATATATTATTTTATGTCTGAATTTTAATATGGATAAAATTCAAATATATATTAAACTATGACCATAGTTTATGAACGCATTAAAGTTCAGTCATTTTTTCTTCTATTTCAGACATATAAAATTTATAAGGTTCAATTAATTGGACTTGAACTTCAATCATATATAATTGATGTTAAAATTTTATTTAAAAGTTCAATAAACAACTTTTTATTCTAGCAAACAACGATAATAGAATGTAATGAAATATCAAGGTCGTCTAACATAAGGGACAGATGTACGATAAACTTGAAGGTATAAGGCCCCATTTTCTTTGCCCTAAGTTAAGTTACAACTTCGAAATACTCCATAATAATTATTATAAAAAAAAATCCATTCTAGATATCTAGTTAAGTGCTTTAATTATGAGTCTAGTTCGAACGAGTATAACTCAAAGAAAGATTAGAATATAGAATGTCTCATTCACTCTATGTTTTTATAGTCAAGATATGCTCGTGTAATAAGATTCTAGTGCTTTAGGAAGAGACTATTTCTTTCGTAAATTACAATGTGAAATCGATAAAAAGTTTTCCGACCCTTTGCTAATCGAGGCTAACAAGCTAAAAAAAAAAAAAAAAAAAATTAAAAATAATTAAAATTAAAATTTTAAAATCTTAATTTGGAATGGCATGTTCAACCACACCTTAATACTATAAAAATGCCACACACTTGCTGATTAAAATACTAGATTCAATCTCGAAATAAAATCTAATTTTGATATTATTCTTCAAATAATTAAACCAAAATCCCCTGTCGTGCACATGAGTAACTATAATTAAACTCATATTTAAGTATAACATTATGTTTAATATTACTATTATTAACAAAAATACCAAATAAAACAGCTAATTAAAAATCTTCAGAGCAACTTTACAACACTAAGCCACGCAAGAAACCTAACCCACATGTTTCTCACTCCAATAAAATAAAATAAAAAAAAGATTTCAAATTATATACAGAAAAAACATTTTTTTAAATACACTATTAGTCAATATTAATCTTTGATAACATAAAGAGATAAATTCTTTATTTTAATTTATGTGGCAAAATTTAAATGGCCGGAGTTTAAGAAAAAATACTACACTTTCAAAACTTGTAACTATAAACATATCATTATATTTGTGTGATTATAAGATTTTATAAACTTGAGCATAAGCATTTGTTAACATTCATGTGGCAGGAGTAACTTCTCATTAATAAAATGAAAAATTTAAGTCAAATTATTTTCAAAATTAGAAAGTTCTATTCTTTTTGGACCAAGAAATGTAATCACATAAATCGGAACAAGTTTCAATTTTTTTTTTTTCTTAAACTCCATTTCAAGTCAAATTACCTTATATAAATTGAGACAAAAAAATACTAATTTCATCAAGTTATCAATTAGTATCTGTTACAAATATTTGCGTATAATTACCTCACTGATTATGTAAGTATATTTTCATTATTGAACTTACAAGACAAAAGGGCAAAAGGCTGATATATACGAAAGTAGAGATTTCAATTCTAAACTTGTCATCAAATTCATAGTTATCATAGTTATTAGATTCACAATTAAATAGTTATATATAATATTTTTAATGAATTTCTTAATATAAATATACAACCTAAACAAAACTTATTGCGTTCATTTACCCACATTCCATATTTACACCAAATCATGTTAAATTTTTTTAATTAAATAATTTAATTAGGTGAATTGCATATTTAGCTTACCATGTTTAAACACAAAAAATATATATACAAATACACAATATGACGTAAACATCATGTGTGAATAAATTATTACTAAAAGGCTTTAGGTATTTGTTGGGAGTATCACCGCTAAATAAATTCTAAAATACATGATTCAAATTTAGTCAGAGCTTCAACGCTGGCTTCGACGGTGAAAATACAAAAAGAAAGGCTCTTGGTATATCAAATATTTTGCATGGCTAAGCTTTAATTTTATAGTGGGATTCCACTAATAAAGTGCCACTTGTATTTTTCTCTATATATACACTTCCATGGCAGCAAATATTTCATAAGCAAAATAGATTCTTGAACACTTGTTCTTCTTCTAAATTGAATAATTTCTCTGCTTTTTTGGTCAAGATGTTTATTGAAAATTTTAAGGTGGAAAGCCCAAATGTGAAGTATATAGAGAATGAAATTCACTCTGTTTATGATTATGAAACCACAGAGCTTGTTCATGAAGAGAGAAATGGAACTTATCAATGGATTGTTAAGCCTAAATCTGTCAAATATGAATTCAAAACTGATACCCATGTGCCAAAATTAGGGTAAGTTTCTTCATTTTTCTCAGATTTAAAAAAAAAATTGAGATTGGATGATTAATTTGTGGATTTGTTTTTTAGGGTTATGCTTGTCGGATGGGGAGGAAACAATGGTTCAACATTGACTGGAGGTGTTATTGCGAATCGAGAGTACGTTTTTTTTTTTGTTTTGAAAATCTAATTTTATGTTGATTTTGTAATGAGATTTTGGGATTCTAAATTATGGGTTTTGATTGTTTATGGCAGAGGAATTTCATGGGCAACGAAAGAAAAAGTGCAGCAAGCCAATTATTTTGGGTCTCTTACTCAGGCATCAACAATTCGAGTTGGGTCTTACAATGGCGAAGAGATCTACTCACCCTTCAAGAGCCTCCTTCCCATGGTACTCACCTTGTTTTGTTTTGTGTTTTCAAAATTGGGGGAATGGGGTGTGGAGGTGGGGGAGTATAAGGTTTAGAATCGAATCCTCGCTAATAAGCTGAAAGTTCAGATAGTTAACCAGTTGTTATTCTAATTCCCAAATTGGTTAATTTGCCTTTAGTAAAGTTACTTTATGTGGCTTTATGGATAGTTAAATACTAAGAGGATATACTTCAGCACTTTCCGGGTTGTTTGGTTTGTGAACAAGTTATGCGGAGGTAGGATTTTGAGTTTATGAGTTCTAGAATCGAAAAGAAGAAAGTTATGGGGTTTTTGACAAATGACTTATTAAGTGGATATTTTAACACAAATACAGGGTTTGTATCAAAGTTAGTGGGTTCTACTGAACTCGTAATTGAAATGTTAGGTTCGCCCCTACGTGATAATTATATTATAGGTGGTTGATGTGATTGAATATTTAGTTGATATACTTGTACTGATAAATGTTTGGTTCTCTGGACTAAAAAAAGATGTAAAGGATGATAATCCTGCGATTGCTTATATACCGGATCAAAAGTTTAACCAAACACATGATAAAATAATCTCTTTTTGTTCCGGGATTATTATCCGTTATGCTTGCAACCAAACGACCCAGACTGTTTAACAACTCTTTATAGCATTAGTCATGGAAAGTTGCTCTGTTTTATAACCTGTAATTACTGTTTAAATGACATGAAGTTAGATTCACACTGATATATTTGATCTGATGGTGATATAGGTCAACCCAGACGACGTAGTATTTGGAGGATGGGACATTAGCAACATGAATTTGGCAGATGCCATGGTCAGGGCTAAGGTTTTCGAAGTTGATCTGCAAAAGCAGCTGAGGCCCTACATGGAATCCATGGTTCCTCTTCCTGGTATCTATGACCCTGACTTCATTGCTGCTAACCAAGAAGCACGTGCCAACAACGTGATCAAAGGAACCAAGAAAGAACAAGTTGATCAAATTGTTAAAGATATTAGGTAAAAGTTATAATCTTGATTAACCGTCTTCAATCTTGAACAAAGTTGTCTGTTTTTTCTGGAAAAATGATGTGATTTTTAGTTTTAGAGTGTAAATAACATGTCTTCTTGGTAATTTAGGGAGTTCAAGGAGAAGAACAAGGTAGACAAGATAGTGGTTCTATGGACTGCCAACACCGAAAGGTACAGCAATGTGGTTGTTGGCCTTAACGATACCATGGAAAACCTTTTAGCTGCTGTGGATAGAAATGAGGCTGAAATATCTCCTTCTACATTGCATGCTATTGCTTGTATTCTGGAAAATGTGCCTTTCATCAACGGAAGCCCTCAAAACACTTTTGTTCCAGGTCTGGAATCTCGGTTACAATTGTAATGAGTTATTGAAAGTGTAATTGCTGCTGATGACTAGCTATAGCTTAGCTTCTATAATTTTTAAGTATTTTCTTCTGATACAATTTCTCAGGTCTTATTGATTTGGCCATAAAGAGAAACACTTTAATTGGTGGTGATGACTTTAAGAGTGGTCAAACCAAGATGAAGTCCGTGTTGGTTGATTTCCTTGTTGGAGCTGGTATTAAGGTATGCCTTTTGCTGTTAATTCTGGTAGAATGTTTAACTGTTGAAGCACTTACATAAGCATACTTGTCATTTGAAGATGGAGTTTCTTTATAGAGAAATAGTATAGCCGTGCTGAAAGTCGTGGTGTTTGTATTACAGCCAACGTCAATAGTGAGCTACAATCACTTGGGTAACAATGACGGAATGAATCTTTCTGCTCCTCAAACCTTCCGGTCTAAGGAGATCTCAAAAAGTAATGTTGTTGATGACATGGTTGCTAGCAACTCCATTCTCTATGAATCTGGCGAGCACCCTGACCATGTCGTTGTGATCAAGGTAATAATATAACGTGAGAAAGTTAAAGTTAAAGTGCATAAACAGGCATATTAATTTGTCTAAATGAATGTTTGATTTTGTATTTCAGTATGTTCCATATGTTGGAGACAGCAAGAGGGCAATGGATGAGTACATGTCAGAGATTTTCATGGGCGGAAAGAGCACCATAGTTATGCACAACACTTGTGAGGACTCTCTTTTGGCAGCTCCAATTATCTTGGACTTGGTCCTTCTCGCTGAACTCAGCACTCGCATTCAGCTCAAAGCTGAAGGGGAGGTCAGTTTCTTTCTCAATGTCTTCAAAGATTTACACTTCGTCACGTTGTGTGTACCCTTAAATGTTGTGTGATTGTTCTGATGAGAAGTGATTCTGTTTTCAGGGGAAGTTCCACTCCTTCCACCCTGTGTCTACTATTCTCAGCTACCTCACCAAGGCTCCCCTGGTAAAGTTTCTATGAAGGTTATTTTTATTATGTTCAAATAGACTCAAAAACTATGTTGCTCAAACTCTCCAAAAATATTGCCACAGTCGTGTAGGATCCTCCAAAAATACACTACTTTGGGAGGATGCGACAGACAACCGTTGGAATTTTTGAAGAGTCTGAGCAAATAGCTTAAAAGTTAACTTTGTGCAATTATCAAGTGTAGACGAAAAAGTTGTCTTAGTTTGGTCAGAGCATGTGCTAGAGCTATAGCTGATGTGAAATAGTTGGTTTCTTTCATTCATTTAAAGTAAATGACCAGAGCAATCTGTGGTCCACAGATAAATTAGAAATGATGCCAACACAAAAGCAGTTATTATTATTATCTCCATATGGACATAGTCTAAAAAATATTCAAAGGTCACAACAAACTAAATAAGACTTCACATGGGGATCACAAAGGGTATTGTTTATGTTGCTCGGTCTCTTCCAAAAGTGCGTGTCGGATCCTTCAGAAGTATTGGAGGATCCGGCATGAGCGTGACATCATTTTGGAGAGTCCGAGCGACACAGACATGAACAGGTTTTGCAAAAGGATAGAATGTTTCCTTATGTATGCGAACAGATTGTTCTTGATCACTTAGCTCTATTCTTCTTTTTGCTTGTAATCTGTTGATCCTCTTAGTAACAATTTTTCAGTGTGCCTGCACGAACGCGATTTTTCTTTTATTAACTGTTGTTGTGAATTGGAAAACAGGTACCACCAGGTACTCCAGTGGTGAATGCCCTTTCAAAACAGAGGTCAATGCTTGAGAACATAATGAGAGCTTGTGTTGGTTTGGCACCAGAGAACAACATGATTTTGGAATACAAATGAAAATATAAGCAGATGAAAGAAATTACAAGAAGAGAATGGACTCAACTCAAGTGCAGTTGCATTTGTAGAAAAGATCCATTCTCTATTTATTTATTTTTCCCTTTTATATCTTATATTTTCTGTTTTCTATTTTCTCATCATCATATAATTAAGAAAAGTGTGGCATGATTGTGAAGTGTAGGAGAGCTTAAAAGGGCCAAAGTCTTGTTTATTGTAACTTATTCTCTTAATGTTTTTGGCCCTCTTATCTCCAAATTGTATTGTTGGTTGCTTTAGCTCAGAAAGCCAGCAACATCTTGTTTCTATTGAAAAAAAAAATACAACATGGTGATTTAAATTTTGATTTAGTAATTCACATTTTCCCCTTTATTTCTAAGAGTTTAAGTTGTATGTCCTAACAAGGTGTAGCCACATTAAGCGGAGGTTAGTAGTTATTATGGGTGCATATTTAATTTTACACCTCCGTAGCATAATTGAGAAGAAAAACTCCATATACAATATTTTTACACAATTAGATCACTTATATAAGGTAAATATACAAGTACATCTTTGACAAAGTAAACATTTAAGGAGTCATTTTGTTTGAATTTAAGTTATGATGAGATAAGTTATGCTAAAATTATTTTTTATTGAACGTTTGGTTTGTTGTATTTAAAATAATGAATTTTAAAAACAATTTATTTGTTTACAAAAATATCCTTCATAAATGTGAAAAGTGAGGTATAAAAAGGGTTTAAAGGGATATTTTTATCATTTACTTATTTTATCCTGGAATAAGTTATCTCGGGATTACTATACCACCCAAGGAGAGGAATAACTTATTCCGGTGCTAATTATTAATCTCGAAATAAGTTATCTCAAACTTGCCAACAAAACAATAAATTAAGTGGCATTATAGGAGATCTGAAAAGATCATTTTTTTTCTTTACATTGTGTAAATGGTTCGTACATGATCTTCATTTTTACACCATAGAGATTTGAAAATGACATTTTCTTCTATTCAAAATACAAGTGAACGAGAGCTCATTACGTCTAAAAGGAATATAAGTTAAAATATGTAATTAATTACTCCCTCTATCGACTATATCATACCTATCCAATATACTCAATTTATTAGTCTAGTTAAAAAAAATCAAGAGATTCATTTATCACGTAATTTCTAACTTTTTCTAATTATTAATTATAGTCATTTCACAAAATATTAAATTTATTATATTTAAAAGGTGATATAGTAAACTTATTATTTTTCTTTGTTTTGTTCTTTAAGGAGTGTGTCATTTCAATACTGAACAAATAAAAATGAAGATAACGCGTTACTAAAACTTTTACCTGAAAAATAACACTATAAACATTTAAATTACACTAATATATACAAATGAAGTTGTTTCTTTTCTACTTAATTATTAATAAATACACATCATGTTCTTCTCTTCTCTCCTTTCTTTTCCAAAATTACCCTTCAAGCTGCTGCAATAGTTTTAGTCTTGCCAGAATTTTCAGAGTTAGCAAAGGGCAATTCTGAGTAATTTTGATAATTTTCATTCTTCTTTTTAAGGACAAGAAGCTTTAATTTCTCTTTTCTTTTATCACTTTTCATTTGTTGTTCCCTACACTCCATACTACAAAATGCTGTATCACCCCTGTTCATGAAAAAAATAATATATTTAGTATAATTTTATACGTGACCGATATAAAAGGGATTAGGTGTAAAGAAATTGAAGAATATTAATCAACAATTTGATTAATTATCTAATATGTTGAGATGATCAATAATATAAAATGTGATAGTATAATATATACCAAGTATATGTCAATAATTGTTGCCCCACAAATATTTTAAAATGAATTCTTCATACCTACTACATAATAATGCAATAAATCAAATAAGAAAATGACAAAAATGATCCCTCATTTGAAAGGTAAATTCAAAATAGTCTTTTAGATATATTTTCAACAATTTAGAAAAAGGTGTATTTTTAATAAACTCTTGTCAGTTCGATATAATGAAAATTATACTTTATCTTACTTTTTGATTTTTTTTACTACCTGTTGTTTTTATTATATGCTTAGGTTATAACATTATTGTTGATATTCTTTCCATCATTATTTTTAGTATGACTATTTCATTATTGTGTTCCTTTTTTGTATTTTTTTTACATGCGTTATTAGACAAAGAATTTATCGGAAACAATTTCTCTTTCTTTACTCGGTGGCGGAGCTAGGAATTTCACGAAAGGTATCTAAAAAGTGAAATATAAAAGGTGTTGCTAGTGAGATTTAAACACATGAGCACCCTAAGCACAGACTCTTTCAAGGTATCTAAAATCACTAGGCTACAACACCTTATTCTATCAAGAGTGTCCAGAATATGTTAATCACTTCGTGTATTATTTTACTTATATATACGATATTATTTTTCGACGAAAAATGTCCAATTAGACACCCTGACTATAACATAATCACACCCCTGTTCACAAGATAAGATTAAGACTGCATATACACTATTTTCTCGATCCTAACATCACTTATAAAATCGCACTAAACATGTTGATGTTACTAAAATACACTATCGTTAATATAAAAAAAAATTCATTACACTATCAGTATATATATACAATTACCTATACATGTAGATATCACGAGAAGGTGTCAATCGATGGTTACAAAGTCCACAAGTTGTCAAGAAATGAGCTTTTTCTTCTATATGATGATGAAAACCTTGATAACTTGAACTTCTATGGTGATATTTTGATGACACGTGTCGATGATCATGACCATACAATCCATAATTAGTACCAAGATCAAGATCAGACGGTTTTCCTTCTCCATTGATCATCACATCAACGGTAATCCTTGTTGTGCTTGTTGTTCTTCTCATTTTACCTATCATATTCTTCTTTATAAAAGGGCAATTTTTTTTAAAAAAAATTTATAGAGAAATTGGAAGGGAAGAAGTAGAGATAAATGAAATGAAGAGACAAATATATATAGAAAAATGGTGTGTGAGAGAGTTAATCTAAGCCCTTTATTTTTATTTCTTTATGTACTAGAGATAAGAGATTATTTCATCACTCTTTATGTCAAAGTGTTGACTTTGAGGGTGTGTTCATTTATTTTCTTTGTGTCTAAGTAAAAAATATTATGAAAGATGGAGGTAGATCAGGTGGAAATATGAGTGTGGTATGTGGACGATTGGTGAGAATAATGGAGATTACAGGGTAGAAATAAAAATGAGGTGTGTTGCATATGAGTGTGGCCAAGTGGTAATCGAGGATGGAATTATGGGGTAAAAATATAGATGAAGTATGTTGAATGGGTAATTAATGTGAAATATTACTTGTAAAACTTATTTTCTCTATTTTGACCGAAGAAACCAATCACTATATTTTTAAGAAACTACTTTCATCGTTAATTAATTTTTCCTATTTGAAATTTAAGTTATGAGTTTATTGATTCAAAGCAATAAATGTGTTCACGAAAAATGAATGCTATGTATCTATTAATTTGATTTTAAACATTATTGGTACGTGCAGAGTAAATAGATATATATGCATCATTTTTTTAATGAGTTAGGTAAATTTATTCCTTTTTGCTTTTAGTATTAATCTATTTCCTTGACATATTTGTTAATTTAAAATTTATACAATAAATCGTAAAATTGAAGAGTATATTTATGCATTTCTCCTTTTATTATTAATAAAAAGATCTGACATATTTGTTAATTAAAAATTTATAATTTATAAGTGACATTTTTATTATAATTTTTCTACATCAACATTTACCATTGAATATATATACAATATAAATGTTCATAGTTTACTTCGTCTCTCTTTTAACTTATGGTTACTAATTGTATACTCTCATGTCAATTCACTACTTAAACCCCACAAACTTATCTATGATAAAGTTAGTGTGTTTTGACGTAACAATGAATAATTTTTTTAATAAGATTGACTTGTTTTTTGTTTTTATTGGTGTTTGGTGTTCATATTAGAGCTTCAATTAAATTTGGATTGTGCACATATTCGGAATTCAAATTCAAGATCTTTAATTAAGAATGAAACAATCTCACTATTGCACCTTAACCAATGTTGGTTAATAAGACGACTTGTTATGCCATCGTTTGGTATAATGGTGCTTTTTTACTTTAAAATATATTTAGAACTGAATAAGGACGGTCACTTTGCGATATTGTGCTTAATTTCAGTTTTAAATTATAGCAAGCTTGTTTCATAGTTTTCGATCTATCCAGAAAATTATATATTAATTATATTAATTTTCATTTATGCAAAATTTAATTTTAAAAGTTAAATAAATGTTCTGGTTTAGTTCCCAAAATGACCGCATTTAATCTCACTTAATGAATATCATCAAATAATTAGATTCTTTTTTCCCAAAACAAAGGAATAAATCTAATTTGACCAGAATTTTCTAAAAAAAATTCAGACACTAAATGTAATTAATTGTTAGTTGGGCAATGTTGTTTTCAAGAACAAATCAACACAAACAAACAAAAAAGTAAGATATTTTTTTATTGTGCTAGTTTCTTAGTCACCCTCATTTTCTTTATTGCCACTAGCGTTAATACTTTTTTTAAAAAAAAATCCTAACTCAATTTCAAATGCTAATTTATAAAGAAAAATGTCAAGTTCGTATAAGGAGACCAAATACTCCCTCTGTCCCTAATTATTTATCCACATTTCCTTTTTTAGTTGTCCCTAATTACTTGTCCATTTTGACAAATCAAGAAATGACAATTTTTTTTTTACCTATTATATCCTCAATTAATTACTTTGAACAAGGTAGAACTTCTTGAAAATATTAAGTTTTTAATTCATCCACTTCATAATTAATAGGGGTAAAATGGTAAACTCACTATGTCAATTATTGATTTCTTAAGGGAAAATTACGCAGTTAAGCAAACTTATACTACTTAATTACTCATCATAGCTATAATTTGCTATAATTACCACTCGCGACTAACATTATACATTAATTACGTGGGCTGCTTCGAGTTTGTATAATTAGTCACGTTTGTATATGTATAATTCGTCAGAATAAACAAATACATATGTATAATATCTAACTGATATACATATACAATTTACCTCTCTCGCTCGCCTCTCTCCTCCCTCTCCCAATCTCGCTTGTCATATATACAAATGCATATGTATAATATACAATTATCTAACCGATATACATATATAATTCACCTCTCTCCCACTCTCTGACCTCTCTCCTCCCTCTCCCAATCTCGCTTGCCATATATACAAATACATATGTATAATATACAATTATCTAACCGATATACATATACAATTCACCTCTCTCCCACTCTTTGCCCTCTCTCGCTCGCCTCTCTCCCAGTCTCGCTCGCCTATCTCCTCCCTATAACATGTAGCTACGTATTGTAATTTTCAAACTATAACTGTGGAGAGTAATTAGGCTATTTTTGAGTGGCTATATGTGAACGTTCCTCATTTCCTAATAGGTGTGTCAATTCAAAAGTGGACAAGTAATTAGGGACATAGAGAGTAATAAGTAATCCATCCATATTAATGTGAGAGACTTAATACCCTCGTCACGCCCAAGGATGAATCAAAAACAACATTAGCGGAACACAAAAATTGGGATAAGTCTGACTTACTCTAATATCTTGATGAATATAAGATATGAGTCTATTCAACTTCAAAAGCTAACTTGTAAAGGAATAATTGCACAAATCCATATAAGGGTATCAAAGGACTCACCCTCTACCAATGTTGTGGAAGACCTAACAACTCTACTTATACAATCCTATAATAACTCTGCTTATATAATCTTTGAATATATTATTGTTATTGCAACTACTTGTAATACCTTTTTCCTTTTCCTTTTATTATTTGGACTAAGTGGTGATGATGAAATGAGAAAATGATGTAAAAATTTAAATTTGCTTTTTGGTACTTTAAAAAACTTTAGATAAGAAAATGACATTCCTATCATTTTTTTAAAAAGAAAAATAAAAAAAATATCAACGGTAGGTTTTGTGGGATTGTGGACCCTAACAATTAAAATTAAAATTAAAAGATTCAATGGGCTATGAATATTCTAAATTCTTCCTTGTTTTAAGGTATTTTTATATTTTCCATAATTTTGGGGGTTTGAGTTGGGGTGGGTTAAGGTATTTTCCTCTTAATTTTTGTGCTTATTATTTTATTTTTTAAGATAAGATACACTTAGTCATACTTTAATTAGTGTTTGTGATATTTGATTATGTATATTTACTTTTTAATTAATTAAAATGTGAATATTTGATGTATTTATTTGTGAGTATTCATAAATTATCAGAATTATTAATCGTCTCACTATTTAATTATTCATGTGGTATATTAAGTTAATAATTTTTTGGTGTATTTGCTTGATGAATTTTAATAATTTTTTGATATTATTAACTATTTCCCTATTTAATTATTTATTTATTATGTTATAAGATGGTATTGTTATCTCGTTTTAAATAATAGAATACTTCTAAATATAATTTAAATACAACATATTTTCATAAAGGAATCAAAATCACACATCTTAATTTGTTGAAGGTGAGATATATCAAAGTCATAATATATTACAAGGATCTAGAATTTGTCCTCCCTAGTTTATTTATCCTTACAATCCCTTTCTAAAATTTTGTTTATTCTTAACATCAATTTCTAAATTCAAACTTGATAGCAACTAATTTCCCCTATTTTTCAATTGCAACACCCAACTCCCATAAATAAATAAAAAATTGGTCATTTGTCAATTAGTTCAATCTATCCCCTGTGTTCATTTACAATTTGAATAGATGAAAATATTTTTTATAAAAATTGTTTCCTTCACGGATATATATATATTAAAAAGTTACAATGAAAGCACCAATGTAACAAATCCGAATTCCACTATATTAATAAACGATCTGAAACCTTATTACAACTTTAGAATTGTAATTGCAATACTCAAACTACGGAAATACACTAGAAATATTGAAATAACAAGCAACTAAAGATAGAGATAAGAATGAGATGAGAAACTTAGACTCTAGAAGAAGAGGAGAGGACAACCATTTTCTTCAATATGCATAATTCCTAAATCAGTGACCGCTGCCCCTTTTGATAGAACCATTCTCACACCCACTACTCGACCCGGATCCCAAATTAACCTGGTCCTATTGCTTGTTCTCGGCCCAATAGCTCTTTTCAGTCCAATAACTACTTGTGTGACCTTGGTATCCGTATTAAATTGGACTTGGTTCACAACAATTTTTATAAAAATTGTTTCCTTCACGGATATATATATATATATATATATATATATATTAAAAAGTTACAATTAATCTAAACTTTTTACCTCCCATTTACACACACGCCATTATATGGTTTGACATACAATTAAATCATTTTCAATAGCTAATATGTGACACAAAAGTGTGAATTATTGGGACCAAAGTAGGCCATAACCTAAGTGCTCTTTGACATAAGACTACTAAAAAGTGATGGATAAAAAAAAAGATCAAAAAAGAAATTTTAGAAAGATAAATGTCTTACTCATGCTATTGATCATAAAGCTCCAAAGCAAAATATATTAAAAATAATTTCATGCATCTGTAACAGTTAATCGGCAGAATCGATTTTGTAGGGTATTAACAATTTTTTTTTAATAATTCTTTTTATTGTTTATTTATAAAAGATTTTATTTTTATACGTAAGAGTCATAAAGGTTATTTTTTTCTATTATATTCATTTTGTATATGGTCAAGAGATCTTAATTCTTGTACACCAACGCATATCAAGCATCTTATTTGATAAATCTGAATATGATATGAGGAAATGTTAGATCACAACCTATAATTTTTAGACGTTAGACAACAACACAATATTTCATCAATTTCAAGGGCTACAATTACACAAATTTTAAGATAGAGACATAATCTAAATGGTGATCTAAAAAGGAGATATTGATGTAAATCAGTAAAAATAATCGAACTCCAAATATGAAAGAAGTAATAATTCATTATTTTAAACTCTAACTTTGGGTTTAATTAGTAAATTAACATTTGTTCTATAATTTGATTTGTTATTTCAATTAGAAATGTTAGAAAATTTAGAAAGGCAAGGCAAGCTTGACTTTAATTCCTCATAAAACTACATGGTATAATTGAATATTAAATAGCTAACAAATCTGGGAAAATCAAATAATACTTCAAGATGTCAGTTCATTCTTGATAGAGGCATTAAAATAAAAAGATCTTAATTATATTAGAAACTTCATCGAAAGATAATTAACGAAAAATATTGTTGACTTCATTCATAATACAATCACCAAGATTCTATAAAAATATAAATAACTTATCTTCTGAGAAATTATTTTTTATTTTCTTTGGACAATGTAACTTTAATTTGTTGTAAGGTGATTAAAAGCTGAAAGAAGATCAAGCTAATATTAAAAATCAATAAATAAAATGATAATTTTACTATATATATTTTTTAATATAATAAATTTAATAGTTTGGAATTGCATTGAAAAATGACTATAGTTAATTACAAGTATAAATAAGAAATTAAGTGATAAATATTTCTAGATTTTCTAATTTAAACAAATAAAAGTGGATATTTTTTTAATATAATAAACAAGTAAAAATGGATGAATGAAGTAACAAATATTAAAATGAATGTTATAATTTACTCAACTTAATGCTCAACAAACAGAGAGAAGGAAAAAGCTTAAGTATGTCATCAAATTTGAGAAAAAGACTTATCTATACCATCAATTAAAAGTTTGGCTCATCTATGTCATTTTCGTTTGAGAAAAGACTCATTCATGCCATTATTTGTTAACTAAAAATAGTTTCAGCTTTGCAAGATCATTTTTTACACATGGTCAATTATGATTCGACCACGCACGTCATTAACTAAATAATTTTTTAAAGGAAAAAAATTCAAATATGTCATCGAACTTTGAGAAAAGACTTATCTGTGTCATCCGTTAAATATTTGGCTTATTTATGTCATTTTAGTTAACAAATAATGACATGGATGAACCTTTTTCTCAAACAAAAATGATACAAATGAACCAAACTTTTAACGGATACTATATATGAGTCTTTTCTCAAATTTTGATGACATATTTAAGTCTTTTCCCATATTGAAAGCAATGAACTTTATAACAACAAGATAAAGATAGGGAGATGAAAGGACCCAAAGAGAATTGGGGTTGAGAGACACATATATACTTTGCCTAAGTACATACACAATATGCTTATTGAATCTGAATCCCAAATCAACTTTTGTGAAAGTTGTTTGATTCTATTATTTTCTTCTCGACTAAATAGTTGTTTGTGTGGCATCCTTGCGGATATTCACATTAGGTTCATAACACATCTTTAAGTTATCTTTGGTTTGATAAAAATAGTAAAATCGAATTTTATATCATTATTTTATCATTTTCAAACTTATGTCACAATTAAGAATATTCATATATACTTCATAATATAACTTTGAAAATTTTCTACTATCAATAGAGGATTTTTTATTTGCATCCAACAAATATTAAATATAAGAAAATTGTCACGAAGCAATTCAATTAAACTAGCTAGTTTTAATTAATTTGATTAGAAACTATATTTTCCATAAAAAAAAAATTTTACTAAGAGCAGATACCACTTTAATTTCGTATCAAATGGAATAATTGATGTTCCCTAACAACTTTACGCAAAAACATATTTGAAAATTATTTGTGGATCTTAGCTTAAAAGGTTAGAGAACGTATAATATAACTATAAGATATGATTCTTTTTGTAGTACCTTTTGATAATCTTCTGATATTTGTTGTCCCTTAGCTAATATCTGAAATTTCATATTCATATGAATGAAGTATGTTGTGTTATTTAAAATAATAATAATAATAATAGGAGTTCAATGAGTTTTTCCTAGATGAAGTCCACTCGATTATTTTTAAACTTCAATCATGGTGCATCAACTTCATATATAAAATAATTGAAATTTGGACAAACTGAATGAAATTTAGCCATACGAGTGTCTGAAATTTGACTTTGTCGAGCCTTCATATATATGATGTTGTCCAAGGCAGATACACATGCAAATTTGTTTTAAAAAAGGGAAACAAATTAAATGGCGATATCAAAATCGAATATTCCTGCACTTCCCAAAATTTGCAGAGAAAGGCTAGTCAATATCATCATGTGGGTAATTAGTTGGAAAAATTGTATATATAATAACAAATTATTAATTCAAATTAAATGTTATAATCATAGTTTGATTTAATTGTATCCCATAGTAAACTGTTGCTATTTCGCCTCTCTCCTAGTGAATCTCGCTCGCCGTATACATTGTGTTTGTGTTTGTATAAAGCGAGAGAAAATTGCATATACAAATACAAATGCATATATTTTCGTCCTATACACTTATAATTATACAAATACGATCTTACTCTGTCTAGTTTTCTTTTGCCTTTCTCTCTTTCTCGCTTTATACAAATTCAAATTATACAATTGATCTTTTGTATATGTATACCGAAACAAATTATACAATTGCTTTCTTTTGTATATGTATAGTGAAATATACATATTTATGTTTGCTATAGAGCATAATTATGCAAACTATAGCTATAACATACAAATATGATTTTTATGTTTGCTATATGTGAAAGTTGCTCTGGCCAAGATTTAAAGGTCCATTATTATTAGAAAAATTTATATAAATTTCACTAGTTTAAGAGGTAATTATTTAGATACATTCTACTTTACAATATTACAAATCTTATCAAATTTTGATGTGTTCAGATATATGTATCGCAATATTCATGAAGTCAAAGTTAGGTGTAATTTATTTTAGATACATTGTATCTAAATGAATTCGTATATATCTGAAATACATAGCAAATCTCTCTCGCCTCCCTTCCATCTCGCTCATCACTCTCCTATATATCTGATATCCCAGATATATAAAAATCACACCAATTACATACAAATATATGTATCTAACATCAAAAATAATTTAAATATATCCCTCGTTATATTTTCATTCCAAATATACCTTTCTTGTTATATTTTGAATGTATATTTGAACCTTTTTCGAATTAAAAAAATTATACCTCTCGTTATATTTTCATTCTAATTATACCAATTGACTTTTTGACTTTAATCTCAATCGAATGTAGGGTCAGTTTCATAATTTTGAATAATTACAGGGTCGAGCTGTTAGTCACTCTTTACGCTACCACAAAAGAAGAGAAAGCCACTATGGGTCCCCCAATGTTTCAATTATGTCACTTTCACCCACTCTTTTTTGTTATTTTTGTTATCATCATCATATCCAATTCCTCTATATTATACATGCCAAGAACTTGTTAAAACATAAAAATCAAAGAATAGATACACTTCACTTTGAATTCATAAAAAAAATATGGCTAAAATGATAACTTTGTTTGTTGTTTGCTTAGTATTATTTGCTTCTATTAATGTTAGTGCCAATTTTATGGACACTTTTCTTGTTGTTGGCAAAGTTTATTGTGACACTTGTCGTTGTGGCTTTGAGACTTCTGCCTCCAAGTATCTTCCTGGTAATATTATCAAACCCTTTTACTTTCTAGTCATTATTTATATATTTTTATTGTTTTTAGAAGCGAATTCAAAATTTAAATGTTGTGAAATTTATTTGAATTCATTTTATCTTTTAATTGTGGATTCAGAGTTCATATTTATTTTTTGTTATAATTTTTATTCATAAATTTATATTTCGCATTGAAAATATGAAGTTTAGATCAGAGATAAAGATTCGGTAGAATATGTATTTAGGTTTTAGATGTGTTGGATTTTGAGATACGAGAATGAGTTTTGAGATATACTTAGGATAAAACAATAATTAATCTGGATATTGTGATACTCTACTTGAATAATTTTATTTTTTATCCTTACTAAGAATAAATGGCCTAAAGTAATTGTCATTTTAGAACATCAAGATATAATTTTTTTCTCATTTTTTTCCTTAGCAATAATTATTCTTAGAAGTAATAAACATTGACTAATTAACATAAAAAAACATAAATGAAGAGTATATACACATACTTCAATATTGTATTTGTGTAGTTTAATTTATTATTATTATTTATTGAAGAGAAATTAATATTCAAAATGATTAAAGATGGAGTAATAAATAAGAATATGACATTCAAAATACATAGTTATGTGAATTAAAATGGCTCGAGGGAAGTAAACTATTTATATCAATTTTTTTTTTTTTTAAATATCGTGGATTGTCCAAACTGAATAAGTAAAATTGAATATATTATAAGGTTCGAGCAAATCCATTTGGGTTCAGCTGGATTTGTGGTTGGAACTTGTCACTCCCCGTGCAAGAATCATCGTTTCTTTTGTGTAATTTTGTGTGCATTTTTGCAAATCCAATGTATTTGTCTACTTCTAGCCATTTTGGAGTTTCAAATTTCTAGGAAATATTATATTCCACGAGTCTTTTTGTTTTATCTTGGGAGGAAGTAATTCAAAACTTTAAAATTAGTGAGTGAGTTATGATTTCTTAAGAACACACAGACAACTTATGATCTCGGATTAATATTCTAGTTCTTCTACATTTCTAATTGATATTTTGAACCCACGATACCAACACGTGACACATTTCTTTCTTTGATTAATATACTAGAGACGTATTGAAAATATCCCTAAACTCGACGCGAAGTATTAGTTTCATTCTCGAATTATTGACAGCCTTAAAAACACTCTTTACTTGTCTAACTGAACTTAAATAGACCCTCCATTTTGCAACATGACAGAAATACATTCCTAAATTCTCACCAAGTTTAGTAGTGTTTTCAACACTTCTCTTAACTTTTTATTAAGAGTTCATTCCCTACAAGAGTTGGAGACCACTTGCTATGTCATGTGGCAGATTGGGGGTGTATCTAAGTTTAGTTAGTCAAGTAGATGAGTGTTTTTAATTCGAGGACGAAACTAATTATAACTTGCGTAAAATTCAGGGGTGTTTTCAATGTCTCTCTCTTAATATATCTTTACCGTGGAACTAAACATTATTTTTTTTAAAAAAAAAGGTGACAAAATAAGCCTATTTATTTTAGTATGTTAGAGGCTGTGATCATCTAATCCAAAAATTATTATACAATATACTTTTATTTACTTAATATTGAATGCACTTTGTAGGGTCGAGGGTTAGAATCGAGTGCAAGAATAGGGACACTAACGATTTGGCATACACAGTTGAAGGTTTTACAAACTCTAAAGGGGAATATAAGATTCTTGTGAATAGTGATCGCCGTGATGAATTTTGCGATGTCGTCCTCATTAGAAGCTCCGATCCTATGTGTGCGGAACCCAACACGGGCCGTGATCGCGCCCGTGTTGTCCTCACTAGCAACAATGGGATGGTCTCTAATACTCGCTTCGCTAATTCCATGGGATTCCTTTCTAATGAGCCTCTTGCTAGTTGCACAAAAATCCTACAGCAATATGAATTTTCAGAAGATCAATTTTAAATTATTATTATTGTTAGACCAATTACTGATTTCTGCCTTTAGCTCAGTAATTTCATTTGGCATTGGACCAATCACATGTATTTATCTAAGAAAGACATTTTATGGGGTGTCCTATTTACTCTATAACATTTAAGGTCTGATTTATATTTATTAAGATTAAAAGATATTTGAATGTTGATTTAAATGATTAAGATATTATTTTTAAACTTGAACATTAAATGATAAAATTGTTTGTATTTTAATATCTGAATATGCACGATTTATTTATTTATAAACATAATAAATATATAATTTGAATAAAAAAATAATTTAATATCATAGAAAATATTAATTTAATAAAATAAAGATGATTGTTTGATTAAAAATAAATAATTATGTTCACTAGTGATGGTGGAGAGATAGTGGTAACTAATGGTTGATGTTAATTAGTGACTTGTAATGATGATGATGACAATTGTAATGGTCAAGGTGGTTGGTATGCGACTGATAATAGTAATGATGATTGTGATAGTGATATTGATTGATACTAATAATTAACGGGCTGAAAAATATATGATGGTTAATAACCACCTCTCAATATTTTGATAAACTAATAAATGGACAGATCAATGATCGGCCCAATTCACGTGCATGCAAAGTGAAGATGAATCATCGACGTAGCTCTCTTATTGTAGAGCTTACATCCAAAATCCTCTTTCACCCTTGGGAAGATCATTATAGCCACTAAATTTTGTACATTTTCCCACCGCCAATTTACACCAATATTAGCATTTCCAGTTAATATACATGCACATATAACTAAAATATAAATATATGTTCCGTGTTACACTCACCAATCACTATATTTCCCTTTTATCTATCTTTGTATGAAAAAATATGGAGGAAGAAGAATTAAGCTATGATGAACTCAAAAAGAGAATGTGGAAGGACCGGATGCGTTTGCACAAGTTCAAGAAGAAGGGAGAGAGTAAATTATTATTAGAAGAAGAAGAAGAGATTGATGAGTTTAAAGCTCAAGAACAATATATATGTAGAAGGAGAAAGATGTCCAAAGCTCAAGATTCTATTCTCAAGTACATGGTAATGTTGCCATATATATTATGCTTTAAGTTATTGTATGCATAATATATGTATAGACATTTAAAACTCAGCCGATCGACAAGTAAACACTTCATTTTTGAATATGCACATCTTAGCTTGTCTTTATTGTGTCAGTTGATATATGCACATATATAGATATTCAAACTTTGCCTCAACTAACAAGTAAACACTCCAACTTTGAGTATGCACATCTAGACGTAGACCTTAGCTTGTCTTCATTGTGTCAGTTGATATGAACACGAACTTACAAAATAATACATGTATAGTTATTCAAACTTTGTCTCGGCTGACAACTAAACACTTCAACTTTGCATATAGATGTACATGTAGACGTACATCTTAATTTATCTCCATTGTGCCAGTTGGACACTCCAACTAATAACAAAATAATACATATATAGGTATTCAAACTTTGCCTCAGTTGACAAGTAAACCCTCCAACTTTGAATATGCACATCTAGACGTACATCTCAGCTTGTCTTCATTGTTCCAGTTGAACACTCCAACTTACAAAATAATTAATGCATCTATAGATATCCAAATTTTGCCTTAGTTGAGAAGTAAACACTCCAACTTTGAATATGTACATTTAGACGTACATCTTAGCTTATCTTCATGGTGTCAGATGAGCACTCCAACTTACAACGTAATACATATATAATATTCAAACTTTGCTTAACTGGAAAGTAACTACTCCAACTTTAAATATGTGCATCTAGACGTATGTCAGTTGAACACTCCAACTTACCATTAATACATATATAGTCATTCAAAGCCTTTTCTTGTTTAATTAACAGGTAAAAATCATGGAGGTTTGCAAGGGTGAAGGCTTTGTGTATGGAATTGTGTCAGAGAAGGGGAAGTTGGTGAGTGGCTGTTCAGATAGTTTGCAACAATGGTGGAAGGAGAAAGTAAGATTTGATCAAAATGCCCCTATTGCCATTGCTAAATCCTTGCCCAAATTAGTAGAGGAGGAGAACATGTTGGATCCTAATTCCTCATTTATGTGTCTTCTTGAAGAATTGCAAGACACTACTTTAAGCTCCATACTTTCAGCTCTAATGCAACATTGTATCCCTCCACAAAGGAGGTTCCCTTTGGAGAGAGGTTCACCCCCACCTTGGTGGCCAACAGGTAGCTACATCATAACTCTCTACCTGTTTCAATTTATATGTCTTACTTTAACTCAACATCACGGAATTGATGTTTTCAATCTTGTGAGATCTTAAACTAATTAAAGTTATATATAATGAATCAAAAGATAATCAGATCTCGTGGTCTTAAACATGTAGAATGCGTTGGAATTAAAGAGTTACAAAATATAAAAAGTGACATTTTTTTTTCCGAAACAGATTAATCAAGAAAAGCAAGACACATGCAAATTGAAACAAAGGGAGTATATATTTAGACATGTTAAATTTCTTGAAAAAAGTAATTACTCCTTCCTTCTCAATTTACGTATGCACTTTGACTGAGCACAAAGTTTAAGAATGAAATAACAACTTTCGAAACTAGTTCTCTAAAGCAATTATAGGTATCTATGTCGTTATAAATCATCTTATGAAAAGTAAAATAGAAAGTATAAAGTTGAATTTTTTTCTAAATATAGAGACAAAACTAAAAATTAAAGTAAAATGTGTTACATAAATTGGGATAAAAGAGTACTATATAGATATTAGTTTTACACTCATAATTTTGAAATATTCATAATATTATTAATCAACTCATGAAGTTTAAATTTTGAATCGTTTGTTGTGACAGGGAATGAACTTTGGTGGGGTGATCAAGGGTTGTCCCAAGAACAAGGTCCACCACCTTATAGGAAACCCCATGGTTTGAAAAAAGCATGGAAAGTAAGTGTTTTGGCTGCAATTGTCAAACACATGTCTCCTGATTTAGGCAGGATGAGGAGATTGGTGAATCAATCCAAGAACTTACAAAACAAGATGACAGCCAAAGAAACATCTACTTGGTCTAAAGTTGTTAACCAAGAAGAAGTCCTTCTCAAGTTGACTAGGTCTCTCAAGATTTCAACATCCAAAGAAGAAGAAAATAAGGATAAAGAAGATCAATTAGATCTTGCTTTTGTTCCCCAAATGTTGAGAAAAAATGACAAGAGGAAGTCCATTATCTTTGATCATGATGTTAACATGGAAGATGTATTGTATGCATGCCAAAACATGAATTGTCCACAAAGTCAATTAGGGTTGGGATTTGAGGACAAGAATTCAAGAATTGAACATGAGTCAAGTTGCTCTTATGGTAAAATTAAAAGTGATCAAAATAATCAAGAAAGTGCCTATGACAACTTTTCTGGCTTGATTGGAGAAATAAAAAAGCCACAAGAAGCAATGGAAATCACTATCCAACAAGATTTTGAAAACTATCATGCACAAAAATTAGTTCATGGAGTGGTGGAAAATTTTGGAAACTTTTGGGATGATGATGCAACAACTAATGAGAACATGAACTCATCACAAGATGTTCTAAATCGTGAAGTTGCAATTTCTATTTGGGATTTGGATTGTGATGATAGCTATATAGATCATGTTATCTAATTTGGTTGTGTTCCTAGGTTAATTATCAATCTTTATTTCTTTTTCGAGAAATAAAGTAATGTTCATAAATAAAATTAATGTGTGATATTTTTCGTTTTTCCTTGTTCACATTATTATTCTTTTATTTTGATTACATGATTACTGATTAGCTCGTTTAAAGGTCGTAGCAAAAGAAGAATTCCTCTGCAAGATGTGTGAACACCTTATTATATTCTTAGAAAAAATAAATGAAAAGCGTTCACTTTTCTTACCTAAAATAACATATTTAAATGTAATAAGAGTATACATAGGATGTTGGGTATGTAGCAAGAGTAATGGGAAATGGAGGGAAGATGAAAAGAGAGGAACTTGAAAAGTAGGGAACTTGAAGAGTTGAGATCTTGAAAAGTCCTCTTATGCTTTATTGAAAAGGCATTTGTCCCTCATCGGTGGTGGAAAGAAAAATAGGAGAGTTTAAATATAGAAACACTCCTATTAATTGTTAAAAGGGTTGGAAAGAGGGATCCCCCTCGCGCCGTCACTCGCTCGGCTTCGGCTTTGGAAATCGATCGAGAGATTATTTTTGGACAAAGTTTGTTTTAATTATTTTAGTTAATTATTTATTAAATTAAATGACCAACGTTTTAATTAGTTAATTAATCGAAGCGTTTCAATTAATTAGTTAACTTGACCCGATTCGACTCGGATCCACGCGCGACCCATTTTATTTAAATCTTTCCTGTTTTATTTGAATTTCCCGCTGTTGGAAGTGACTGTTTTGAAAGGTTGCAACTTTCAGAAACAGCTATGACCATTTGAAAGGTTGCAAACTTTCATGAATGGTCATGTGGATTCTGAAAGGATTGCAACCTTTCGGAACCAGTTTCTCTTGCCTATAAATACATTGATTCCTCAGACCTATTCCTTACAAATTTTCTGATTTCTTTTTCTTCTTCTGCACAAAATTTCTTCGTGTACTTTACTGTTGTTCAGTGGTTCGCTGACACCAGAGTTTTGGGTATCAATACACTGGTGATTGAGATCATTCTATCCTGGGAGGACATATTCCAAATCAAACCTCGGATACTAGAGGGGAATAATTTCCTTAAGGGGACACTGTGCATTCAGTGGGCTTGATCTTTTTCTGATTCTATTTTTTCCAGATTGTGGTACGTTTTTACAGATTTTAGTTTTGTCAATTAATTTATGTTCATCTATTCTTACTGGTTTATTAAACTTTGGTTACTTCGTATTTCTGCAAAGTTTATTGAAATCAGTAATTCTGATTTTTAAACACAGATTGCTAACAATCTTAAGGAAATTATTTTATACTTTTTAATCTATGTTTCTGGTGGAGAGAAAAACCTTCGTGGAATTATACTCATGTTAAGTTTGCAAGTTAAGTTATTGCTTACTGAGTCATTTGTATCAATTTCTGTTTGTTACAGATTCTAAAATGGCTAATGACAATGTTACGGTGGTTGTTGTTGCACCAACCCGAACAGTTGTACCACCAACAAAGAAACCAGGAAAATTCTCTGGTGTGAATTTCAAAGGATGGCAGCAATGGGTATTTTTCTGGCTTACCACTCTTGGTCTGCATAAATTTACCAATGAAGTAACTCTAATGCTTGTTGCTGAAATGCCAAACAGAGAAAAATTCATGATTATTGAAGCATGGAAACATGCATACTTCCTATGTAAGGGCTACATTTTAAGTGCTTTAGAGAATGACTTATATAATGTCTATAGTGCAATGACAACTTCGAAAGAATTATGGGATGCACTTGAGAAGAAATATAAGACAGAAGATGCATGCTTGAAAAAGTTTGTGATCGCAAAGTTTTTAGACTATAAAATGTCAGAAAGTAAAAATGTAGGATCACAAGTGCAGGAACTTCAACTTATTTTCCATGATCTGATTGCTGAAGATATGGTAGTAAATGAAGCGTTTCAAGTGGCTGCAATGATCGAGAAGTTACCTCCTTCGTGGATCGACTTCAAGAATTATTTAAAGCACAAACGTAAGAAAATGAAGCTTGAAGATCTTGTGATTCGGCTCAAGATTGAGAAAGATAACAAAAGCACCGAAAAGAAGTCTCGTAAGAGTTCGACAGTAATTAGAGTTAATATTGTTGAAGAAGCTCCTACCAAAGACAAGAAGAAAAAGAAGTCCAACGGACAGAAGTCAGAACAGGCCAAGAAAAAGTTCAAAGGCAACTGTTACAATTGTGGTAAGGCTGGTCATAAGTCTTCTGGCTGTCGTGCTCCAAGAAAGGACAAAGACAAAGACAAAGACAAAGGCAAAGACAAAAGCCAAGCAAACATCGTGGAAGAGATGGAAGATGTAGATGACCTTTTTGCAATGATCTCGGAGTGCAACTTAGTTGGAAATCCTAAGGAGTGGTTTCTCGACTTAGGTGCCACTCAACATATTTGCTATGCGAAAGAAGCATTTGCAACATACACTCCTGCTGAGGTTGATGAAGATTTGTTCATGGGAAACACAACAACAACAAGGATTGCAGGAACTACGAAAGTAATGTTGAAGATGACATCCGACAAGGTGTTGATCTGAACAACGTTCTGCACGTTCCTACTATTAGGAATAATTTAGTTTCTGTTGCACTGCTCTTTAAAAACGAGTTTAAGTGTGTCCTAGTTAGTGACAAACTGTAATAAGTAAGAATGGGATGTTCTTAGGAAAAGGCTACCTCACTGAGGGCCTCTTCAAACTGAATGTAATGGTTGTTGACAGTATTAATAAGAATTCTGCTTCTGTTTACTTATTGGAGTCAAATGATTTATGGCATGCCCGTTTGGGACATGTAAATTACAAAGCCTTGTGAAAATTGGTTACTTTAGAAGTATTGCCTGATTTTAAATGCGATAAATCGAAATGCGAAATTTGTGTGGAAAGTAAGTTTGTTAAACATCCTTATAAGTTTGTTGAAAGAAATTCAAAACCTTTAGACTTAATTCACACAGATATATGCGATATGAAGTCGACACCATCTCGTGGTGAGAAAAATATTTTATAACTTGTATTGACGATTGCACTCGATTTTGTTATGTATATTTGCTTAATAGTAAGGATGAAGCAATTGATGCATTTAAGCAATACAAAAATGAAGTGGAAAATCAATTGAATCTAAAGATAAAAATTATTCGAAGTGATAGGGGTGGAGAATACGAATCTCATTTTGCTGAGATATGTTTGGAATATGGTATTATCCATCAAACTACTGCACCCTATACACCGCAGTCAAATGGTTTGGTTGAACGGAAGAACAAGACATTAAAGGAAATAATGAATGACTTGATAATCAGTTCTGGTTCACCAAGAAATCTATGGGGAGAAGCCATCCTTACGGATAACAAGATACTCAATAGGGTACTCCGTAGCAAAACACAATCGATTCCATATGAGTTATGGAAAGGAATGAAATCCAACTTGAAATATTTTAAAGTGTGGGGTTGTCTTGCCAAGGTAGAAGTTCCTTTACCCAAGATGGTGAAAATTGGACCCAAAACAGTGGATTGTGTATTTATTGTATATGCTGTGAACAGTAAGGCCTGCCGGTTTTTGGTTCACATGCATTTGTCCCTCATCAGTGGTGGAAAGAAAAATAGGAGAGTTTAAATATAGAAACACTCCTATTAATTGTTAAAAGGGTTGGAAAGAGGGACCCCCCTCGCGCCGTCATCATCGTCGCTCGCTCGGCTAGGCTTCGGCTTTGGCTTTCGCTTTGGAAAATGATCGATCGAGAGATTATTTTTGGACAAAGTTTATTTTAATTATTTTAGTTAATTATTTATTTAAATAAACTAAACTAAATTAAATGGCCAATGTTTTAATTAGTTAATTAATCGAAGTGACTGTTCCACGCGCGACCCATTTTATTTGAATTTTCCGCCGTTGAAAGTGACTGTTCTGAAATGGTGCAACTTTCAGAAACAGTCATGACCATTTGGAAGGTTGCAAACTTTCATGAATGGTCGTGTGGATTCTGAAAGGATTAAAACCTTTCGGAACCAGTTCCTCTTTCCTATAAATACATTGATTCCTCAGACTTATTCCTTACGAATTTTCTGATTTCTTCTTCTTCTTCTGCACAAAATTTCTTCGTGTACTTTACTGTTGTTCAGTGGTTCGCTGACACCAGAGATTTGGGTATCAATACACTGGTGATTGAGATCATTCTATCCTGGGAGGACATATTCCAAATCAAACCTCGGATACTAGAAGGGAATAATTTCCTTAAGGGGACACTGTGCATTCAGTGGGCTTGATCTTTTTCTGATTCTATTTTTTCCAGATTGTGGTACGTTTTTACAGATTTTAATTTTGTCAATTAATTTATGTTCATCTATTCTTACTGGTTTATTAAACTTTGGTTACTTCGTGTTTCTGCAAAGTTTATTGAAATCAGTAATTCTGGTTTTTTTAAACATAGATTGCTAACAATCTTAAAAAAATTATTTTATACTTTTTAATCTGTGTTTCTGGTGGAGAGAAAAGGCTTCGTGGTTTATGCTCCTGTAAAGTTTGCAAGTTAAGTTATTGCTTACTAGTCATTTGTATCAATTTCTGTTTGTTACAGATTCTAAAATGGCTAATTACAATGTTACGGTGGCTGTTGATGCACCAACCCGAACTGTTGTACCACCAGCAGAGAAATCGGGAAAATTCTCTAGTTTGAATTTCAAAGGATGGCAGCAACGAGTATTTATCTGGCTTACCACTCTTGGTCTGCAGAAATTTACCAATGAAGTAACTGTTTTATTAAAAAATAATATTTTAGACTGGTTTAGAGTCGCCACATAATTTTAAAGCAAAATTAAGAAAACAGTTGTTTTCAAAAGACTAAAACAGAAATCTAGTGAAAACTTTAAAAAGGGTTCGAGGTTCTTATTAACATTCTAGGAAGGTTTTAAAAGCACCTAGAATGTCCACTAATGTGGTTATTCGACAATTAATTATTTGGCTAAAATAATTTTAACTTAACTCGACTTGCAAAATTGAACTATTTTATAGTTGAAACTATTTAAAAGGGGAAATATTTAAACAATTGTTATGCCATAATTTTCCTAACCTTTAGAAAAATCACTTTTGAAATGTTCCAAGTATAAAACAATTTCAGAAAAATACTTAGAAAAGAGTTGTCACTTAATTTTTTAAAGAAATTAAGAAAACTTATAATTTTCAAAGACTTAAACAGAAAAAATCATTTGAAAAATGCCAAAGAGGGTTCGGGGTTCAATTTACACTTCGAAAAGGGGTTAAGCATTCGAAGTACCCGCTAACATGCGGTTGACCTGTGACTTGACAAAATATATTTGACTATTTTAAGGAAAATAATGATTTAACATAAAAAATAATAACTTACAATATTTGATTAACTTTGAGAAAATAATTAAATAAGTGACACATTTTATTTCGTTTTATTTTTAGAGGAAGGGATCTAAAATGATACATTTGACTCAAAATACAAGTGATTAGAATTTTAATAAAACTAGGTTAATTAGAATTTATTTGACTCATTTTCGAAATAAATAAATTAAGCCAATAAAATTAAGCATGAAAATCATTAATTGAAGAATGAAAGCAAAGTTTTGACTAATCCTTTTTTTTTTTAGAAAATGACCAAGCAAAGAATATATATATATATATATATATATATATATATATTTTTTTTTATTATTATTTTTTAGTTTACTTGAGGACTAAATACTTTGACCCTTTAAACCAATTTTAAACGAGTAAAAAGTGATTGAGTGGGAGACATTAAAGAATATGTTATTTTATTTTTTTTTAATTTTTATTTTTTAGAACAAAAGATTTAACTTAAACTGTATAATTTGGCCAACATATTTAAAATAGATAAAATAAATATAAAAATTATTAAAGGTTAACCAACACAAAGGAAATAACTTATCTTTTGGGGAATCTAATTAAGTTAATTAAAAATTATAAAGTTAGAGTTAAATAACAAACAATAAATAATCACAATTAAATAATTAACGAGTAAGAGAGAAATTGAATTTGGGCCTCCTTTTGGGCCAAATTTGTTGGATTTCTGGGCTTAACCCAATTCCCGTTTTTGGTATACAGCTGATGTATATCAGTGTATATCAGCATGTGCATAGGCTCTTTTCATGTATCTCTTGCTTCCGAACACCTATATTTCTCCTCAGCCCTGTATTTTTACGTTTTGACCCATAATTCACTATACGATGAGTGTATACCGCTGTATACAATATGTATACAGCCCATTTTCGACTTTTCGGGACCTGTAATTTGATTTCCAGCAACTCGAACAAAATGAGGCCGACTCAACAAACGAATCTTGGGCTTTTATGGCCCTCTTGAAATGCGAAGGGAAGAAAGATGAAGCCCGGGAGGGACTCGAGTTTGTGTCACATGTATTAAAAGTAAAGGGAAAAGAAATTAGTGAGGGATTTTGAACAATTCATATATATATAATTATGCATTCAACTAGAGATAATTGTGATATAACTCATCCAAAACATTTAAAAATCACTACAAGTATAGACAGAGAACATATAGGCACCAGAAGCATCATTAATGCTCACCAGGTGATACATATACTTCTTCCAATAATTACATCTTGACAAATTAATGCACATCTCATACTTAATCAAATAGAGAATTGAAACGGAAGGGAATTATTCACGCACTTAAGTAAAACATCTTTTAAATAACATGACAAATTCTACATTTCCTGATTTCAAAATTAAAAAAAAAAACTCATAAGAAGCACAAGTATGAACAAATGTTGAAGGACTTAATATTCAAAGCAAAATATTTACTAGCACTAATTGAGATAAAAATAGATCTAAAGGATTAACGCACTAGTGACTAAATTGAATATCGAAAAACAGTGAACGCAAACAGATGTGGCAAACTTGAATGAGGAAAAGGAAAACAAAAACGGAGCAAATGCCATCTGAGAAGACGGAAACAAAGCCTACACTCCGAATTAGACTCGACAGAGCAACCAAATAAAAGGAATCAGAACGATTAGTGACAAACATAATACAAGAACCCCAAAAAAAGAGTAGTAAATGCGGCGCTTGAACTCGAAATGTTTATATGTTAATTCATTCATTCAACTCGAGGTGAAAGAATTAAAGGATAAGATGTCAAATATTAAGCAATAACACAGATTCATATTGAACATGAGCAAGCTAGGACCAAGAACTCCTATTATCCAACATCAACCAGAAGAACGACAGGTGAGACAAACAAAGGGGCATTTGGAAGGGATAAAATCAATAGAAAGCTCATAAGAGGTCAAAAATTTCATTCTATTCACAAACACAACATTAACTAACAATATTAACTAACAAGTATAAACACAACAATAACTAACAACATTAACTAACAAGTATAATCACAACAGTAACTAATAATATTAACTAATAAGCACAATCACAACAGTAACTAATAACATTAACTAATAAGAAATTAAGATTAAAAGGACATTTACCTTTTTTGGAGCAGCGACTGGAAACGGGAACGAGCAGGGATGAGCAACAATTTTCACACCGAAACACGACTTCGAGAAACTCGAATGAACGAGACAAAAACGATCAAGAACAATTTCAAAGATTTTTTGTTTTAGATCTATTTCTTCCTCTCAATACTTAGCTTTTATCTTCTTCTTTTTTTCCTTCTAATTGTGACCCAAAGAGATGAATATATAGACGGAAATTAGTGTGAAACGATTGTAATTTGAATTTTGAATTGCTCTTTTCGAAGCAACAGTGGAGAGATTCAGAAATCTCTGAAAAGGGGACGTGAGGGTAGTTGGACATTGCAAGCGAGGAGGACGACAACTTTTCTCCGAATTTACCGGATTGATGCGACTGGGCGCTGGATTTCCGGGATTCTTGGCGTGAAGAAGAAACGCGATGGGGTCGGTTTGGTTTCGTGAAAGAAGAAGAAGACGCAGGGGCGGGTAGGGTCGGTTTGATATGTATTGTGGTTGATGTACGTGTGCTGGGTCTTATTATGTTAAGATCATTAATGTATGTAATGTTGTGGGTTATTGGGCTGGCAAATTGATATGTATGGGTTGGGAATTATGATGTGGGCCACTAGAAATTGGATGTAAGGCCCAAACTTGGTCTTTTAATGGGTTAAGGATATGATAAACAATTGGCTAAAAATTGCAACAAGACAAATTTTCATAAATTAATTAACGAGCTTTTTAATCTTAATAAAAATAAAATAATTAATTAGATTATAAACTAATTAATTTAATTACAAAATTAATTAACTCGAAATTATAACTATAACTTAAAGTAAATTAAACTAATAAAATATTTAACTAAAAATTGTAAAATCCTTTTTTGATGATTTTCAAATATTTATAAAATAACATGATTGTAGAAATATACATATTCAATATTTAAAATGATTACACAAAGACAAAATTACTTTTAAAAATCACTTGCAAGTATTTTGAATTTCATAAAATTCATTAATTCAAAATTACAACCATCACTAATAAATATTAAAATATAAAATCTTTTGAGATTCATAAAATTCATTAATTCAAAATTACAACCATCACTAATAAATATTAAAATATAAAATCTTTTTGAGATGATTTTTAAATATTCATAAGATACATTCATGATATACATAATTATATAAAACATATATATTATTTAAAAATTATAAGAGTGACAAAACTATTTAAAATAATTTGTAAACTATATATATTATTTTTTAAGTTTTTATAAAACTAATTATTTTTAATCGTTTGAAATTGAAGAAGCTCGATAATTAATTTATATTGTGGAGGGTCAAAATTGGTTGTCAACAACATTATCTAAGTGAGCTATCTCGCAAAATTTATTTCTTTAAGTCTTGTTAAGAGTTGACTGGTTTAGTTAATTTCTTAAAGCGAAATGGACGTCTTTCGGGGATTTGAATTGTTGGTCTTAAGATTAACAGCAAGTATTAATCAAGGAAATAGACATAATAAAACAAAGAGGGAAAGAGATTTGGGCCAAAATCTGGTTTTCCTGTTCTCCTGGGCCAGTATTTGGGCCCATTTGAGTCACCTGCACCTGTCCTAAACTAACATAAAGAAATATATTTTTATCTTTGGGCCTTACGCCCAATTCTTTCACTTGTCCTAGACTTCTAACAAGATAATAATGAATAAAATGACAAGGGCTTAGGCCTAAAATAACAAAATACAATTTTTTGAAATAAAAGGGTGGGTCATTGGCCCAATTTTTCGACTCTCCAATTTGTTGCTTCTTTCAACCTCGAGACCTGTTCGTCAATTCTTTAGCTCGAAAAAGGGGTTTGAGCCTTTAGGGCTCTCTCGAAATGCGAGGAGAGGAAAATAGGAGTTCATGGTGAACTCGGACAGATTTACATGCAACATAAATAAAAGACATGAGTTAATATATAATCCAACTGATATAACATAGGAAGAAGTAAGCTAACTTACTGGAAAATATGCATTATCTCAAGAAAAGTGCACATTAACATACAATACTACAAAAGGGAATCACACAACGGCATATTGGACAGTAATAATAAATGGCAAGACTATTCATTATCACACATCTATGCAATTAAAAGATATAGAAATAATCGACATATTATAATAATCCACATCTTAAAACAATAATTAGACTAGGAACCACATAGAGGTATAACATGACTAGAGGTAATTAAAGCAAAAACTGGACTAGGAAACAAAGATTTAATATGAAAGCATAACAGATGGATTAACAACAAAGGTAGTCACATGTGGCCATTAACTCATTTATTATGTGTAAGCTTATCTTCACATACTTGAAACTACTAACTTTGACATGAAGGATTAAGAATACGCAACCAACACTGCTAGAAGCAAGATTTCAGAGATGTAAACATATCAAGATTTTAAAGATGTGAACAATTAACACATGTACTAAGACGTTAGTTCGCGTGTAGAAGGAGCCTATGCCATAAAAAAAAAGTAAATTACTCAAACTCACACAATTTATACTATTGAAAACATATTGAATACTTCCGCATATCATATTGAGAAACCACATAAACTAGATTCATAAATTAAAAACTGAACTAACAAAAAGGAACAACGGAAAATTAATCCGGAAAAAAAAAACCAACTCAACGTCAAATAGGATCATCAAATCTCAAGCAGAAAGGGTTGAAAATAGAACGAATAAGCTATGAATGAACGGATCATCTATGCTACTGATTCACAGCCAACAATCAATCGAAATACGCCCAAAATCTCCTCATTTAAACATTTTTACAGCCAAGAATTGAGCAATCGACGCACCAAACAATAAAATAAATGGAGATTACCTTTCTGGATGCAGCGGACTGAGACAAGGAGTAGAGAAGCTTTTTCGCCTTCACCATAAAATGAGCTTTGGGAATTCCGAGAAGCTCTGCCGAACTCCAACGAATTCGAACAGGAAAATCACTAAGCTTTTGGGCTCCCAAATGTATGTTTTGTAGCTATTCCTGGAGATTTTTCGGTCTTTAAGTCTCTTTTCTTTTATGGAAATTCCCTCTGTTTTGAGTAATAAATCATTGTCCCCAAAATAAAAGATCCCCTCAACAGAGAGTAGATGAGAGTTTATATAGAAGGAGTTGGAGTTGAGTTAAGAGGGGAAATCCGGTAGAAAAGGATAAGGATTTCAAATTTGAAATTCAAAAATCCTTTGAGGATAAAGTTGGCAACGCAGGAATGGTACAAATTCCAAACGGAATTGAGATGAGAACCGTTCAATTTGGGAGGAAGGACGAACTCGAAAGGAAATCACTCCACCTGGAAAATTCCCAACGTCTTCTTGTACGACAGGAGAGAGAGAGAATGCGCGAGCTGGGCTCAATTTTGCTGCTGGACTGCATTTGCGGTTCTGGATTTTTGGAGCGTTTCTTGATTCACGAAGAAGACAAGCTACGGGGGTCGGGTACTGTTGGGTATTTGGTATTGTATTAATGTTGTATTGTTATTTTTGATGGGCTGGGTTATGGCATAAAGAGAAGTGGGCTGTTGGGGTTGGATTTTAATTAAGAGTAATGGGCCGCTGGTTGCTGGCCCAAAAATGGTCTAGTCCCAAAATGGTAGTGAAAATTTGTAATAGAAAGGGTTAGATTTGCAAATACAAAATGGCTAAATGGGTTGCAATTATAGCCATATAGAATTCACAATATAGCCGAATTGAATTTAATTTGCCAATTCGGCTAAAATCTAAGATGAATTTAAATAAGATTAATTAAGGTGCTTCTTAAACTTAACGAAATGAAATAATTAATTTAATTATAAATCAAATGATGTAAAAATATAAACTATTATATAACTAAAATAATTAACCAAATATTTGATCAAAAATAAAATATTTTTGAGATGATTTTCGAATATTTATAAAATATGCTAATATATATATATATATATATATATATACATGTTATTTAAAATTTCCAAAAAGTGAAAAAATTACACATAACTAACTTGAAAATTATTTGAATTTTATAAAGTCAATTACTTCAAATAGTTTGGAATTTTAAGAAGCTCGATGATTAATTTATTATGGAGGTCCAAAATTGGGTGTCAACTGTAACTATAGTGCCTACTGCTGAAATGTTAGACAGAGAAAAATTCATGATTATTGAAGCATGAAAACAGGCAGACTTCCTATGTAAGAGCTACATTTTGAGTGCTTTAGAGGATGACTTATATAATGTCTATAGTGCAATGACAACTTCAAAAGAATTGTGGATGCACTTGAGAAGAAATATAAGACAGTAGATGCATGCTTGAAAAAATTTGTGATCGCAAAGTTTTTAGACTATAAAATGTCAAATAGTAAAACTGTAGGATCACAAGTGCAGGAACTTCAACTTATTTTTTATGATTTGATTGTTGAAGATATGGTAGTAAATGAAGCGTTTCAAGTGGCTGCAATGATCGAGAAGTTACCTCCTTCGTGGATCGACTTCAAGAATTATTTAAAGCACAAACGTAAGAAAATGAAACTTGAAGTTCTTGTGATTCGGCTCAAGATTGAGAAAGATAACAAAACCGTCGAAAAGAAGTCTCGTAAGAGTTCGACAGTAATTGGAGTTAATATTGTTGAAGAGCTCCTACCAAAGACAATAAGAGAAAGAAGTCCAACGGACAGAAGTCAGAACAGGCCAAGAAAAAGTTCAAAGGCAACTGTTACAATTGTGGTAAGGCTGGTCATAAGTCTTCTCACTGTCATGCTACAAGAAAGGACAAAGACAAAGACAAAGGCAAAGGCAAAAGCCAAGAAAACATCGTGGAAGAGATGGAAGATGCAGTTGACCTTTGTACAATGATCTCGGAGTGCAACTTAGTTGGAAATCCTAAGGAGTGGTTTCTCGACTCAGGTGCCACTCGACATATTTGCTATGCGAAAGAAACCTTTGCAACATACACTTCTGTTGAGGTTGATGAAGATTTGTTCATGGGAAACACAGCAACAACAAGGATTGCAAGAACTGGAAAAGTAATGTTGAAGATGACATCCGGCAAGGTGTTGATCTGAACAACGTTCTGCACATTCCTACTATTATGAAGAATTTCGTTTTTGTTGCATTGCTCGTTAAAAACGGGTTTAAGTGTGTCCTAGTTAGTGACAAACTGTAATAAGTAAGAATGAGATGTTCTTAGGAAAAGGCTACCTCACTGAGGGCCTTTTCAAACTGAATGTAATAGTTGTTGACAGTATTAATAAGAATTCTGCTTCTGTTTACTTATTGGAGTCAAATGATTTATGGCATGCCCGTTTGGGACATGTAAATTACAAAGCCTTGTGAAAATTGGTTACTTTAGAAGTATTGCCTGATTTTAAATGCGATAAATCGAAATGCGAAATTTGTGTGGAAAGTAAGTTTGTTAAACATCCTTATAAGTTTGTTGAAAGAAATTCAAAACCTTTAGACTTAATTCACATAGATATATGCGATATGAAGTCGACACCATCTCGTGGTAGGAAAAAGTATTTTATAACTTTTATTGACGACTACACTCGATTTTGTTACGTATATTTGCTTAATAGTAAGGATGAAACAATTGATGCATTTAAGCAATATTAAAATGAAGTGAAAAATCAATTGAATCTAAAGATAAAAATGATTCGAAGTGATAGGGGTGGAGAATACGAATCTCATTTTGCTGAGATATGTTTGGAATATGGTATTATCCATCAAACTACTGCACCCTATACACCGCAGTCAAATGGTTTGGTTGAACGGAAGAACAAAACATTAAAGGAAATGATGAATGCTCTGATAATCAGTTCTGGTTCACCAAGAAATCTATGGGGAGAAGCCATCCTTACGGATAACAAGATACTCAATAGGGTACTCCGTAGCAAAACACAATCGATTCCATATGAGTTATGGAAAGGAATGAAATCCAACTTGAAATATTTTAAAGTGTGGGGTTGTCTTGCCAAGGTAGAAGTTCCTTTACCCAAGATGGTGAAAATTGGACCCAAAACAGTGGATTGTGTATTTATTGTATATGCTGTGAACAGTAAGGCCTGCCGGTTTTTGGTTCACATGCATTTGTCCCTCATCAGTGGTGGAAAGAAAAATAGGAGAGTTTAAATATAGAAACACTCCTATTAATTGTTAAAAGGGTTGGAAAGAGGGACCCCACTTGCGCCGCGTCGTCGTCGCTCGCTCGGCTCGGCTTCGGCTTTGGCTTTGGCTTTGTAAAATGATCGATCGAGAGATTATTTTTGGACAAAGTTTGTTTTAATTATTTTAGTTAATTATTTATTTAATTAATTAAATTAAATTAAATGGCCAAAATTTTAATTAGTTAATTAACCGAAGTGTTTCAATTAATTAGTTAATTGACCCGACCCGACTCGGATCCACGCGCGAGCCATTTTATTTAAATCTTTCCTGTTTTATTTGAATTTCCCGTTGTTGGAAGTGACTGTTCTGAAAGGTTGCAACTTTCAGAAACAGCCATGACCATTTGAAAGGTTGCAAACTTTCATGAATGGTCATGTGGATTTTGAAAGGATTGCAACCTTTCGGAACCAGTTCCTCTTGCCTATAAATACATTGATTCCTCAGACTTATTCCTTACGAATTTTCTGATTTCTTCTTCTTCTTCTGCATAAAATTTCTTCGTGTACTTTACTGTTGTTCAGTGGTTCGCTGACACCAGAGTTTTGGGTATCAATACACTGGTAATTGAGATCATTCTATCCTGGGAGGACATATTCCAAATCAAACCTCGGATACTAGAGGGAAATAATTTCCTTAAGGGGACACTGTGCATTCAGTGGGCTTGATCTTTTTTTGATTCTGTTTTTTTCAGATTGTGGTACGTTTTTACAGATTTTAGTTCTGTCAATTAATTTATGTTCATCTATTCTTACTGATTTATTAAACTTTGGTTACTTCGTGTTTCTGCAAAGTTTATTGAAATCAGTAATTCTAGTTTTTTAAACACAAATTGCTAACATAGGATGTAAGCTAGATAACTATCAAAAACTATATATTTTTTGGTTTTGATAGATACCCAACATGTACAAGGCCTTAAAACTAATGAGAAAAGACATACTTCTTTTCTCTATTTTATCTATTTTATTTTATTTTATTTTATTTTTCTTTCTCTTATTTATATACAACAAATTAAAGGCATATACCACACGCACTAGCTGGAGAATTTTCAGTACTTTAGAGATGCATTTATGTCCTCAAGTTGTTTTTGGATCTTAGACTGCTTCCTTAAAGACAATCTTTTCCACTCTACCAAAAGTATTAGAAATTTCATAACCTGCCAAAGTAAAAAAGGGGCGGTTAATGCACAAAATATTTTGTGTTAGTAGGATTTGGTGAAGGATCGCATCCCACGGTTATTATATATTATATATATTGAAAAAATTGTTATTAAAGTTTTACAGTATAATTAAAACATAAAAAATGGAAAAAAGTGAGGAAAGAACTAAACAATGAAATTTGGTTTTTAAGAGAATAATGTTCTATACAAGAAGTTATTTTGACCATTTTCTACTTTTTTATTTCTATATCCATGTTGGAAATGGTTTTCTTCTTTCTTTTTCTTTTATTTGGAGAAACGGTTAGAAGACATAATTAAGAAAAGAAAATATGTCCTTTTTAACCGTTTAACTTTTAGAAGAGCTGGTCAGAATAGGTAGAAAAGTCCTAGGCTTAAGTTTCAGTGTCTTTCATTAATATCAAAAAGATCTTCTACGTATGTACATGTTTGTCCCATGAAAAATAATCATGCTCGCATATGATCAGGAGGCATACTTAAGACATAATTAAGAAAAAAAAAAGTTCTCTTTCAAACAGGTTAAACTTTTATATATGAGATAATACTCCAATTAAAACCAAACATCTAGAGTCTTATCCAATTTAATAATTGGAAAATGATATGCAAGAAGCTTAGATAATATATTAGGTATCAAAACTAGTTTCTTAAGAGTTGAGCATTAATATTATTAATGATCACTTCATCCAATATCCATAAGTTAGCAAAAATGATGACCTTTTATCAAAAACAAATTGAGTATAAGCATTAAGCCCCCTTTATTAATTTGTACAAGATGTAGGGTGTGTTTGGTACGAAGGAAAATATTTTCCTGGAATACAAGTAGATATTTTATTTATTTTTTCATGTTTGGTTGGTTAGTAGAAAATATTTTTGGGAAAAGATTTTTTAGTGTTTGATTTATGGATGAAATATCTTTTATTTTTACTAGAGAGTAGAAAATAATTTTTGAATTGAAATTGAAAATATTTTTTAAAAATAAACTTAAATTTTTTTGGGGAGAGGGTGGGGCTGACGGGGGGGAGGGGGGTAGGGGGTGAAATGGGTAAAAAAATAAAACTTTGAAATTAAAAATATTTTTTAAAAAAAACTTATATTTTTTTGGAGGGGATGGGGGTAGGGGTGGGGTGGAGTGAAAAAATAAAAATTTGAAATTGGAAATATTTTTTAAAAATAAACTTTAATTTTTTTGGGGTGGTAGTGGGGGCTGGCCGGGGGTGGTTAGGATAGAGGTGGGGTGGGGTGAAAATAAAAATTTGAATTGGAAATATTTTTCAAAAAAAAACTTTAAATTTTTTTTTGGTGGGTGGAGGGGGAGGGGTAGGGGCTGGCGAGAGGGTGTGGTAGGGGTGGAGGTGAGGGTGAGGGTGAGGTAAAAAAATAAAAAAAATTGAAGTTGAAAATATTTTTTTAAAATAAGCTTTAAATTTATTTTTCCTATAATTTGAAGTTGGAGGAAAGTTTTGGAAAATGTTTTCCTTAATTTTGAAGGGAAGTCATTTTTCTTAAACTTGAGGAAAATGAGTTGATTTAGAAATTATTTTACCCAATCAAATATAAAAAAATTGAAAAATATTTTCCTTCGTACCAAACACACCCCTAATGTACTTTGCTTAAATGTTTAAAGATTCTCACCTCAGAAGGTTCTTGTAAAGAATAAGATGCATGTGTGTCTTTTGGAGTTTTTGAGACGAGAATGCCTAAACCTTGCCTTCTTTCTCTAAGTACCTATTATACATGCAACATATAATTTGTTTAATAATTAATAAATAGTTTAACTTCTCAAAGTAATAATTATCAAAATCTATCTAAAATTATATAATAAATATAATTTAAATTATATTTACTAATAGTGAAACATATATTTATACAATCATGTTATTACAAATAAATCTATAGATAAACACTAATTGAAAATTTGATAAAAATAGTAAACGAACCTGTTATCACAAATTAAAATTTACTGATAATATAAATAAACCATTACATTGTTAGTGTGTACACTATTAAATTTCTTATTTTTTCACTGAAATTTCTCGATGAAAAATATTCCGTAGATATTTTCACAGATATTTTGATTGAATCGATGAAAAAAGTAGTGTTTTCGTATGAAAAAATCAGAAAGCTTCCTGATATTTCAGTGAGAATCTATTTCCCCACCATGCCTTTCCCCAATAAATTGATTCGATGTAAAAATCATATTTTATATATATAAAAAAATCACTGGATTCACGATGGAAAAGGAGCTTATATTAATTTCTAGTAGAGGTATAACCTACATCCTTATAATTATTCATTTTAGTAACTTAAAAAATTAAAGGAAAATTAATAAAACCTTCTAGGAAAAAATTCTAATATACTAAATTTTTATAATTAAATAAAGGGTAAAGAAGAATATATTAAACCTTGAAAGCATCTTCATCTGTTCGATCATCACCAATATAAATAGGAAAGACATCATTACATTTAGCATATCCTGTTGAAATAACATTAATAATTAATTTAATTTCTTCTCAATATTTTATTTTAGTTATGATAAAATAAAATAAAAAAATTATGAATATTTTTAAAAGTAGAATATTCTTACCAAGTGATTGAAGCAAAAATTGAAGAGCTTTTCCTTTGTCCCATTTAATAATAGGACGGATCTCTAATACTTTTCTTCCTTGGCATAATTTAAGCTTTGGATATTCTTTTAGCACTAAACTCACTTGTTGTGATAATTCACCCCATTTCTGTTACCAAAAATAATAATAAATAATTCATTATTAAATTAAATTAAATATTTTCTTTAACTTTTTTAAAGTTGCAACTCTTTTTAAAAGAAAAAACCTAAACATTATTTGTGCTTTATATAATCTTATATGCTTTCTCTAAACTATAAAAAGATGATGCTTATTTTTGTTTAATTCTACTTTTGAATGGTCCATGGATATGGATTATTATATATTACTCCCTCCGTCCACAATTGTTTGACAGGTATACTAAAAATAGATGTCCAAGATTAATTGTCAATTTAACCAATCAAGAAATAATTAGTGTGGACTTTTGATATTCTTGGTATTGTAGGGTTATATTAGTCAAATTACACTTTGTATTAAATTTTCCTTGAGGGATGTGTATGACCTTACCCTGACAAACAATTGTGGACGGAGGGAGTAATATACATAGAGAATGTAATTTTTTTTTAAAAGTAAATTTCACAAATAGTCGTCTATCTTTTAGCTTTTGTAATTAAAAAAATAGTAATTATATTAAAGTTCTAATTTCTACGTGTGAGATATATATAGTCATGAAGTTTCACTCGTAATCCAAGATATTGGCTTTCTTTTACGAACAACGTTGAAAAGTGTTAGTAAACTATTTTTATGGGTTTTTTTTTAAGATGAACTTTTGAATTTTAACTTGCAATTGTAAGTTAGTTATTATTTTTACTAGATTATTCGTTACTTATATTTATCAAGAGATTTACTTGTGTCAGTTGTATGAGACATATAAAAAATTTCGAAAAAATAATATTTGAAACTTGTTTATACCTTTTCATCGACGCAACGGAAATGCACAGACACACAAAACTTATTATTCTCCACTTTAACACCTTCAATAGACTTTGTTTTGTCCAATAATTCTTTGTAAACCTGAAAAAAAAAAATTACTGTAAATAAACTTTGTAATTTTTTGTTTGACCATGATTTTTTTAAATTTTTTCGAAAGTTGAACTCTTAATTTTTAAATATTATTTTTCACTTAAAATTAAATTACTATTTTTTTTAAATTTTACAATGAAATATGATCAAACGCTAAATTTTTGATGGAGCTAGACTGACCTCAACAATCATTGGAAGAAATTTACTTGCTGGTTGGAAAAGAACAGCTTGAGTTCCCTGAATGTCAAACATGAAAAAGAAAATATATATTAAGTAGAGTTTAATTTTTATACATTAATATTTTGATAATATAAAAAATAATTTATACTATCAGCATATATACCTAAAAATAACAATAAGTAATAGTGTAGAGAATTATAAACCCAAAAAAATAAGATAGGTAACATGCTATCGCTGATTAAGAACACACCAATAGTCAGATGATACAAATTTAAAATTTAAAATTTGAAATTTATAAATTTTTACAACGATTTAAATTTAATGTTATAATATAGGCAAATTTATTGTCAAATATTTATGTATGCAAGCATGATAAAATTTATTAGGCTTATGTGAATGGTAACAATCCTCTCACTATTTCTCCATTGAAATTTCCGACTGAAAAATGTTTTATTGTTATTTTTATAGATATTTTGATTGAATCGGTGAGAAGAAAAATTAAGTAATTAAGATTACTCACTTTCTTACTATATTTAGAACCTTTTGATGGTCCTTTTATATCCATCCCATGGCTTCCAGCATAGTACAACTCTGCTAATTGTACAAAATTGTATACCTATAATTATTCAAAACTCAAAAATATATAAATAAATAAATAAAATAAAAAAACAACCATATAAACCTTAAAAAAATAAAAAAATGTATACCTTGTCTCTGCATCTCCCACTAACTATAGCAGTAGGGAAATTTCTAGCAAGTTTTCTCACTGTTCCTCTCATCTGAGAATGGAATAAACGCCTATTAGAAAATATGAAATTAGCTATAGAATTTATCGATAATCTCTAGTAAATTCATCATTAAATCGCTCCTGTTTATTGGATTTTCACATAAGCCGTCGCTAATCTATAGCTTAACGGTATTAGCTTGGAAATTTTATTATTTAACTACGAAATTTTATCTATCGCAAATTCCTTATATTTCTGATAGTAGTAATAAAAGTAGTTGAAGAGAATGAAGATTTTAAGTCGCATGTCATGTGCACATTATGTTGAAAATATAATTGAATAAATAAAAATTTGATCAGTAATGATTTAAAGTTTTAAATAAAATGGTCACATTCACACCAGGGGCGTATTTAGAAGGGTGCTGTGGTTCACGTGAACCCATGCTCCCCTCTCTAGATCATATATAATAGTGTTATATTTTTAAAAAATATTTAAATATAAATGTGTGAACCCACGTTTAAAGTATCATATAATAATACAATAATGATTGAGTGCACCTCTCTAAGTAAGGATAAAAATTTAAGTCTTATATCTATCTTGTCCTTTTGAGTAACACCTCCCCAAGTGGTTATCAATTATACTTTTGATGTTTCAACTAATTTTTCTTTTGTTTTTTTTCCTTTAATCTTCAAAATTTTCAAGTGCCTTACATTGGAAGTTCCTAAAAAACTTTGCACTATATGATTTTTATATAATTAAATCAAATGTGTATATTAAAATTTAAAACTAGTAGTATTATATATTTTGGACCTATAATTTTTAAAATTTAATGGTTCATATTAAGAACCTAAAAGTCAAACTTATCAAATTTATATTTAAGATACATTTTTTCGTATTCCTACACCCATCTTGTCGAATTCCTGAATACGCCTCTGATTCACACACTTTAAAATGATCGATATCATAACAGAAAAAAGGCATAAATTCGAGTCTTATCGCTATCCATTATCAAATAAAGGAATTTAATATGCTTAGGTTATGGTAAAAAAGAAAAAGACTCGCATATGAAAAATCGTGTTGAAATACATAATTAAGTAAATTAAGATATATTCTCTCTAACTATTTAAACTTGCAGATAAGATATCACACACTTTCTCATATACTGAAAATAATATTTACACAATCAAGTCAGTTAAAACACAAGGAGCACTCCTAATTTTCGATGGATATCGTCCCATTGGGAATTGACTCGTTATTAAGGAATTTTCAACGGAAAAAAAATTATCAAAAATATTTTCGATAAATCAATTTTCGAAAAATATTAAACATACTTACATCATCAGACATGAAAGCTTGATCAGGGTCATCAACAATGGGAGAAAGGGTACCATCATAGTCTAAAAACATTACAATTTTCTTCCCTTTAGAAACACTTATTATATCTTCAAACATGTCAACTGCTGATGGATGATGCGCCTGTTTCATTTTTAACAAAAAATAATTTAATTTCTTTTTTTAATCTTGATGATCTCAAAATATCCATATCTATTACATCATTGGGCAATAAAACAACATAATGTAAAAAAATAATAATATAAAAATACATGTAGTAGTCATAATTTTCTTTGAGGATTTAAAATGCCATAATTAGTTTTTTATTTATCAGAGTGACAAATACAAAATTTTGAGTTTACAAGTTTTAAATTTTAGAAATGATGACTTACTGAATTATGGGTGAATTATTTATATATTTTCTGTGAATAACTGAATAATTCTGCCAAACTCGAGCTAAATTAAATTCTAGATTCGTCTCTAATTTACACGCTATTAATGTGTTTTGAACATATAACTCCCTCCGTCCTAAATTATCTGCCAACCTTTTCTTTTACATTCCCTTAGAAATATTAATTAGAAGAGACATTCTTTTTAACTCATAACATCACCTCATAATTGTGATACTAAGGGTAAAATAGGACAAATTATTTTGAACTTATAAAACGATGAATAATTTAAAAAATATTTTCAAAAATCACGATAACAATAGATAATATGATTCCTCACCATCCAAGAAGTCTTGTCTTCATAGAGATTTGTGGACATGTGATGAGTAGGAGAAGAAGCTCTCATTGAATCAACCCAAGATTTCATTATTCTTGGATCACCATTTATTTCAACAAGTGTTTTTCTTGAAATATTATTGATGTAACTTTCCCGTGGCGGCGGCAGTGGTGGAGGTGGCTTCTCCACCATAAACATGGTGGGGTTGACACAGGATTTAGCATTAGACAAATTCTGTTTAGTCATTATTGTAACTACCTAGACATTCAATAACGAAAAAAAAATAATTAAAAAGAATCAATTCTTCTAGAAAAAAATATAAAATAAATCACAAAAATCAATTACGTAGAACAAAGAAAAGATTCATTTTTTTACCTAAATTTGTTGAACCAAAGATGAGTGGAACTACAGAGCAATTGTGATTCTTGATCAAGAATAGCAAAGAGGTGAGAGAAAGAGAGTGTGTGAGAGAGATTTGGGGTGGTTTTTAGTTATTTTATAATTGTTACTGGACATTGAGGGGTCGATTAAAATTATGCAAATATTAGTAATATATATATTAATAATATAGATATTAGTTATATGGATTTTATCGAAAAAAATTGAATTAGCTCCCCCAATCGTATCTCTCGAGGTAAAAGAAAAGATTGAACATGATAGGGATTCATAATTTAAAAATAAATAATACAATTTATAATTTAAAATAAATTATTAAAAATTATATTGCTATAAATTTGAGGGAATATTTTGGAGTGGGCTCTTGGCCACAGCCCACATCGGAAAATATTGAATCTTTGTCTGACGTGGTGTCATGCCACATCAGTAATTACTTAATTTATTTTACTGGACATCAGTAATTAAACATGTAATTTTTATTTTATTTTTAGTAGTATAAACTTTGAGTTTTTTTAATTTTTTATAATTGTGGTGTCTGGGGTCAACTTTCGCGCACCTCTGAGTTTATTTCACTAAAAAAGAAACAGTCATTTCCAAAATAGTTGGAAATTCTATTATAATGATAGCGGTGAGAATTGATTTTCGTACACCTTAAAAATCATATACATTTTTACATAGTATTTAGTACTAACAAAGAGATTCAACCAATTTGAATTCATACGGAAAAATTACATATTAAAAGATAAAAGCATACGTTCACTAATAAAAACGACTCCATACTGAAAACATTCGTATAACAGACAAATTAAAAATTCCAACATAAAAGTTAATCAATCTAACGATTATTTTATAAAATAGTCTTATAAAATTCTCAAATTAAAAGTTCCATAATTCCCCACAGACACCACCAACAAAGTATGAGATTCTTGTAATAACAATATCCAGTCATCATGTCTGGAATTTTTCACATATTGCTTTGCAACTATCTTTATGTTTTATTGAAAAGAATAACCAACTTTTTTTTTAAATTCCTCAATATATATCTCTCTTTGAATTTCTTTTTTTCTTTTTTTATAAATAACATTCGTGATAAAATTATTAGTTTTATTGTTTCTTAAAGGCAAAAAGTATTTTCTTCGTCCTAATTTTTGTAACACTTTTCGAATTTGGAAAGTTAGACATATGTATTTTTAATCATGATTATGTATTTTAAATATTTAAATTATAAATGATTGTGACTTATAGTATCTTGCAAGCCGTTTTCATATATATAAATTTTATTTCAAAAATTTTAAAAATTTTATATCCGAATTAGTAATTAAAATTAAAAAATTAACTTTCGAAATTTAAACGACATTATATAATTTGGGACATAGTGAGTAATAAAAAGCAAATTAAATCTTAACTAAGTATATATTAATAAAAGATTTATTTTTTAAAAAAAAAAAAAATACAATTACCTAACTTACATTGCAAAATTATAGTTCATATATACTTATAAAAGTTCTTTCCAATGTTTGCATATTTAAGTTAAAACTTATATTATAATAATATAATAATAGGTAGTTTTTAAAATTATTCACATTATATTGTTTACTTCTTAACATATAAGTAAATAGCTACTTATATTGCGTCACATTTTGCTCTCATGGCTCTCGTAATTTTTTATTCGTTTATGAATCATTTATTTAATGGAAAGGAATATATGCCAAAATTATATTAAATATATGATGAAGGAAAATTAAAAAGAAGTAGTAAAAAAAGAAGAAAAGCTACTTGAAATTGTGATTGTCAAGCTTCCTTTCCCCAAAAATAATTGGGTTGGAATATTCAACAGAATTATACTTTCTTTGTCCTAAATTATTGATCAATATTTTAAAATTTAATTTTTATATGATACGAGAAGAATGACAATTAATGATATTTTTTATATAGTTTTTGAATATTTTAATTTTAATTTTTAAAATATTTAGTTAAGTAAATTTCAATTAGCTTCAAAACTTAGTTAAATTGAGAGTAAATTTCTTAAAAATTATGATGGAAAATTATGTAACAGTCACTTAATTTAGTTTTGTATCGACAAATCATTCAATATATGACTTTTTTCTTATAAATCACTTAGCCAAATTTGTCATAAAAAATAAAGGGCAAATTGCAGAAATCACATACTTTTAAGGCAAAATTACAATTTATCCCTTAAAAGTTTATAATTACAGAAATCCCTCATTTTCGCGCATCAGATTAGTGTATCAAAGCTTATATTATTGTATCTCGCGCATCAGATTAATGTATCAGCGCTTATAGTATTGTATCTCGCGCATCAGATTAATGTATCAACACTTATATTATTGTATCTCGCGCATGTATCAGCACTTATATAGCTCTGATACATTAATCTGATGCGCGAGATACAATAATATAAGCGCTGATGCATTAATTTGATGTGCGAGATACAATAATATAAGCGCTAATACATTAATCTGATGCGCGAGATACAATAATATAAGCGCTGATACATTAATCTAATGCGCGAGATACAATAATATAAGCGCTAATACATTAATCTGATGCGCGAAAATGAGGGATTTTGGAAATTTGTAAAATTTATAGGAGATGATGGTAATAAGTAAATTAAAAGGTGGGATTTCTGTAATTTTTCCTGAATTAATTTTTGAATGTCAAGTTGCGCGCATTTTGTACGCCTAACACATGTCCTCTTTTGTGATTTGCATTCTATTCTATTCTTTAAAAAATATTTTATACTTTGCATCCAAACATCTTTATTTTCGTACAAATTAAAATAATGAAACTACTCTTTTTTTTATTCTTTCGTAAATGATATGCAGATACCTCCGACATATTTTTGAGACATTGATGCCCCTATCATCCAAAAACTAGAGCATATATGACATTCACTCTAACGGAAGACTAAATAGGGACACGTGGTGCTATCTTATCCGTCGTTCCGATATTTAATAAATATCGGATCGGTGAATAATATTATGACATGTGTATGTCTGTTAGTATAAAGGGTATATATGCAAAATAGAAATACTATAATTTTAAAAATAGAGAAAGGACAAATATATCTCCCGAACTTTCGTAAATGGTATCTAAATACCCTTCGTTATACTTTTAGAACTCTGATGCCCCTACCGTCTAATTTTTGGAGCGTGTATACCCTTTGGACTAACGGAGGGACACGTGTCATGATCTTAACAACCTATCCAAAATTTATTTAATTGCTATCGAACCCAACCTCCCTTGCTCTAGCGAAATAACTGAGGTAGCGACCCTTCATCCACTACTCACCCATCTCTCCCTCACTGGTGCTCCAATAGCTCTGGCGAATCGAACCAGCGACCTTCGAATGGATTTATAATCGCAAAACTCAAAAAACTTTTTTAGATGACTGAAACTTTGAAAAATGAAAATTATAGGACTGAAAGCCAAAAAAATAGATTTGTGAAAATTGAAAATCAACAATACATTAAGCAGCCTTAGGAAAAACATCACATACTGAAATGACCTTCTGGAACACTTCCTGCATTTTCAAGACAAGAACATCGTGTGCGTCAATTGAATAGAAACTGAACAAGAATCAAGAATTGCAGTTGTTGACATGCCAATATCAGAAAAAAAATAATGAAAGTCTTATTACTGATATTTGTACCAAAGTGAAGGTTTCTAGTTTGATTAGCGATTCAAGAATTACTTGAGCTTTCCTGCATGAATTTCCATTTCCAGGGAATTTATTGCTAACATGGTTAGAAAACTTTGAAGTTTACTTTAGGATAATTAGTTTTCCGTCTCTTGATAACTTGGTTATAATTTCGGAGCGGGTCTTAAATTATTTGGGTGGGTTTTTAATTCTCCGGATCAATTTTTTAATTGGAAATAAAAATTAAATAAATTTTGGATAGGTTGTCAAGATCGTGACACGTGTCCCTCCGTTAGTTCAAAGGGTATACACGCTCCAAAATTAGATGGTAGGGACATCAGAGTTCTAAAAGTATAACGGAGGGTATTTAGATACCATTTACGAAAGTTTGGTGATATATTTGTCTTTTTAATAAAAAATAGCTCGATAAAAAAATGTTGGCATATTTCAATATCTTTTTGCAATTTTTCTTGATAAGTTGAACGTTCTACGTATCTTTAGTTTAAAATCAAGTTATTTATTTTAGATTTTTTAAGTTTCGGGTTAAATTAAAACCATAATAATTACCCTTTAACTAGGATTTATTTTGAAAGTTATTTTTTAACCAAGAAGACTGAGACAAGGACACGTACTCAATTTTGTTATCTTAAAAGTAGTAGCTTTAAGCAATTAATAACAAAGGATTTTGTATGAAATTATTTACAACAATAATATAATTATTGCTATATTATATTTAGTAATAATATTAATATAATAAAAATAGTTATAACCAATACTTTATATAAATATCGTTAAAGAAAAAATTATTACTACTAAATATCTTCTTCTTCTTTTTTTACTGTAGTGTGATTAGCTAAAACAAAAAAGGGTAAAATTAAGAATAAACCAACTTTATGTTAACTAGCTTCTTCTTTTTTCTGTTTAAGTTGATCTTTACTTTTAAGTCCAAAAAGTGAAGTTTAATGTGATATTAGAAAGCTAATAAATCTTTGATTTCATTCTTAAACTTTATGTAATCAAATTCTTAATTAGTATTAGAATAACAAACATAACTTGTAGTACAATAATGGAATATTATTAGATATTTCCCCAAACAAGATGTTAGCCAATGAAGTATAAACTTCTGTCTCTCATAGTTGTTTCGTGATGTTTATATGCAAGCCTCAATGTCACGATCGAAGTTCATGACATGTATATTATTTTTTGTTTTAGTTAGACCTTAGGATTTTTCGTATGGACTACTTTTATCATCAAATTTAAAAGCACACATCTTCTAAAACTTGCATTATTCGTTATGGAGTATGTTTTTCACTTTCCTTTTCCATATAAATATGAGTTTATGCACCCTTCTTTGAAAGTTTATCAGCCTAGAAGTCTTCGGAGGAAAATTATATTATTTATACATGGTTAAAATAATTTTTTAAGTATATATAGTAGATGTTGAACCCTCTTCGGCAATTTCATGTGCCTATTTCTTTAGATTTTTGAACCCCGTTATTGAAAATTCTGGCTCCTCCATGACTTTACGCTCATTAGATCCCACTTTGAACTCTCTTTTGAGGAGATTTAGGTAGTTTGGTAGGTAGAACTATAGCTAGTTGGCTATACAAAAGATTAAATAAAAAAAGTTGAAGTCTAAAGTGAATCAATTGGAAAATTAAATGCTTCTTCAAGTGCCCTAGATCCTTTAAAGAAAAAGAGTGGTAGATATTTGACTTTAATGACAAGGAATTTTCAAGCATTCAATGAATGAGTATTAATTCTTATGCTACCTATGTGTTTGTGTTTATGTATGTAAGCATTTATTCCAATCTTTTTACCTTGAGAAAAGACATAAATTCACTCCTAAATTTATTTTGAAAAGTCAATTACAGGCTTATATTACTATAGCGATCTATTACAGACCTTTATTATTCTTAAATGAAAATTTTTAACCCCTATAACTGACGTGGCAAAAAAAGAAAAAAAGAAAAGCGTGTTAACTAAAATTAAAGTAAAAAAAATAATCAAAATTTTCTTTCTACCCATACCCCACACTCCCCCTACTCTTCTTCTTCTGCACCATAGCATCCCTGCCTTATTCTTCTTCTTCTTTATTTTTTTTCCCATTATTTTCCAAATCTGATTTCCATCCACCTCATCCCATCTCCACCTGAATCCCCTATCCCCCACTCCCCATCTCTAATTATATTCTATTTTAATGATTATTTGATTTCACCATTTTCATAATATCCGATTTAACTCTTCGATTTTGTTGGTGGTTGATAAAATTGATGATTGATTTTAAAAAATATAATGACAGATATGTAGGTAATATTAAATTTTGTGGTGGATCTTTATAATTTTTGTGGGAAAAAAAGTGATAGCGTGATTTTGATGGCGAGTTTATTAGTAGATGGTGAAATATGTGGTGGGACAGGAGCTTGCAAAGCTTAAAAAGTAGGCTGCAACTTAAGTAGTGACAATTTTGAAAGTTGTAATTTCACCTTTGCGGATAGAAAACTTTGTTTGTTTTGTTTTTATTTTCTTTTCCATTTTTGCTTTGTTTTAGATTTGTTGGGAAGCTATTTTTTTTAATCTATGATGGTGAACGGTTTGTTTCAAAGAATTCTTGCTGAGTTTTTATTCTCTTTTTTCTTGCACTAGAAAAAAGAGAAGATTTTTATGGTGAAATATATAGATTTGATACTAATATGATGGCAATGTTAGTTGTTTCAGGGTGGCGTTCATGGAATAAGAAACAATTGAATGACATGACATATGATGTGGTAGTCAGATGACATTAATGTGGTGCAAGTGAGATACACTTTTCATTGTGAGAGTGGTACTATACATCGCATGTAGTAAATAAATTTACTTTTTAGTAATATAGATGTGTAATAGGTCGTTGTGATAGTTTAAGCGTGTAACTGACTTTTCAATATAAGTTCACGAGTGAATTTATATCTTTTTCAATCCATTCCTATTTTTATACAAGCGTATTTAACTTGATACAAAGCTTAAGAAAATATTAAATATATCAAATTATTTTAGTGACTCATATTTTGGAGCAACAAAGTAATTAGAGGTCTTGAGAATGAAAAATATTATGTTGAAGCGTTGCCCCCGAAAAATGTATCCTATGTGTAATATACGATTTTAATTTTAGTCAGATCATAATATGAGTATCAAACATTAAGTGGAGAAAAAAGTGAGTAAAAATGTCTTGTATTTCTCTAAAAAATTATTCGAATAATGAAATTTTGTATCAGATCGATGATTTGAGAATAATATAACATGTCACACATTTAACCTATGGACCCTTTAGAAATGTTGTATATGTAGCCGTCTAAAGAGGGTTGATTCCAATTATGGCCACCAATTGTCAATGAATTGGCTGTCTAATCTCATTTATTCTATAAATTATTTTAGTTAATGAAATAATATATTTATTGCTTACTTTATAAAAAAAATATTTATTTGAATTTTTTTTAAATGGTAGCCACAATAACTGGATAACAGCTCAAGAAAGAGTTGAATTTTCTTCTATTTTCATCTACTATTAATTTGGGCCTTTACCAGATAATGTATCGGAGAATAGGAGAGAGTAAGGATTTTTGTAATTTTTTTAAATGATAGGAAATTTTAGAAAATATAGTAAAATAAGTTGTGTATTTAAGTAATTTTCCCAAACTTTATTAGTTGCCTGTCCAAAAGCCATTCAAAATATTGATTTAGAGAAATCTCATTCTTTTGCTACAAGAAATTAAATAATTAATGCAATGAAGGAAAGCATATGCACAATCTCTCGAAATTCAAAAAATATAAAGAAGTAAGCACAACACTTAATATCCATTATATATATATATATATAAGTTTAACCTTATATACAATGAAAGGAGTTTCATCAGATGAACCTCCTTGTGCCCCTAACTCCGCGACCCTATTGTCAAATGATCAATTCTTTGACGAAGAAAAATACTATGCTTCAAAAGCAATTAACATTATCTAGTAAATCTAGAAATCAAGTGAGATACATTTTACACTTTTTTATGTATGTCGACAAGAGCCCAACCTCTGGTTCGATTGATAGATATGCCAAAAACATATTTCTAGCCAACAAGACATAACACCTAAATTAGAAATCCGTTATACACTCATTAGGCATAATCTTGGATTTCTTTGTCAAATCTTCCACATCAAAATCACAAGTAATTGTCAAATCTTTCTTCAAATTTTTAATCCAACTTTTAATTTCCATTGGCACATGAATCATCAATGACATTATTACTATTTTCTTGTTCTCATCTTCAATTGTCTTCAACAAATCACTAGGCAATTTCCCATTTGAACCAACATCAAGATTAAGATGAATATTATTTGTACCCAAACCTCTTTGTGAATTTGATGGATATTTCCCTTGTCCTATATCATGTTTCTTGTAAACAAAATTTGTCTTTCCATCACCAAATGAAACATCCATTCTTTCATTTACATTATTAACTTTCAAATCAAACTCGAATTTTGGATGTTGATTTTTTTGTCCTTGATCGCGATTATTAGGGTCCGTGACATTCTTGAAATGGACATTAACAACGGAAAATTTAGGACATTTAGGTATATACAACATGTGAATAATCGCGATGGTAATACCTATAACGATACCGAATATTAATATCCCCAATAAGGTCCAACAACACCGTCGTCCAATTTTTCTCTTGCTTTGTACATTATCCTTAGGGGTACGATTTTCCACGATTTTTGCATTTTCGGGTGGTGGCACACGATAAACTTGATCTTTAGGGATTTGAACAACGAAAGTATCTGATGTTCGATCAGAAGGGGAAGCTAAACGGAGGGATGTTGCCGAAGAAAGTTTGTTAATGCTTTTTTTTCCGTTCCCGGTGAGTGGGGTCCGCCCTTCCATGTCAAAGAGAGGAGGGGTGGACGTAACAGAAATCGAAGAACAAGAAGAAATGTGACAATATAAGAATATTTATGGTTACATGCATGGAAATTTGGAGTTGGTCATAGAGATAGAAGGGACCTTCTGAGATAATTTGGTGTTTTTATAAAGAAACATTTTTAAAATAAATTGTTGTTGTTATTATTATAGAAGAAGGAAAGAGAAAAGGTTAATGGTGCATCATATTTTTCTTGTCCTATTTTCTTGCACTTTATTGAGTCAGCAATGACTCACGATAAGATTTTGACATTAGTAATACCACTATGATAATATTTATAAGCATTAAGCGGTAATTTGGTTAATGTCATTATTGAAAATTAGGATATATATAGTTGCCAATATAAGTGATTTTGGCATTTCAAAACTGTTTTCCGATGATGAGAGTGCTTCATACCACAAACTTTAGCGACATTGGGTTATATTGCACCAGGTATATATTACGTGCACTCGTAAATAATTGCTTTTGAATGCTTCTCATTCCTTTTTTTCCACTAGTAAATGTTGAATTTGAAAATTGACTTATGTAGAGTATAGATTGGAGGGATTGGTGTCAACAAAATGCGATGTTTATAGTTATGGTATCATGTTGATGGAAATGACCTTTTACCCCCTACACTATTTAATAGTATATTTTAAAAGTATATATGTGCCCACGTGGACATTATAAATATTGCATCATTATAAATAGTAATGTGTCCACGTGGACTCATATATACATTTACAATACACTATTAAATAATGCATGGGTGTAAAAGGTCCTCCATAAAGTTTGGTATCGTAACAACAATTTCGACCAAAGTTAGAGTATTTTTCAGACCATTTTCCCTTAATAAAATATACTTGTCCAAATGGTGCATTCTATATATCAAGCTACTAGATTACACAATTAACAAGTCTGTTGTAATTGAAATTAATAAGCAATATACATTTCAAAACACTATATATCATATCTTTGAACAAAAAATTCAATTTTTTTTTTTGCCAATTCAGAATTTGAAGTGTCTGTTGAAATAGTTATGTCTAATATCTTGTTGGATTCCATGTACATATATCTGATATTTTGTTGGAACATTCAACTAACCGAAAGAAGTCTTTCCTCATCGTTCTCGAGTAAGGCTTGTCGTTCTTCAGATGAAGCATTGCCTGTTTCTTCAGTCTGTTGCAACCTGGCACGATCCCTGTCTCGTGGATACGTGCAATAGAGGAAGGAGTAGAAGAAGCAGCAAATCGCAATTGGAATGCCTATTGCAGTGTACAATGCCTTGGCAAGTGAGGCAGCATTCTGTCTATCTGTTTTAATTTCCTCTGAGCCTGTTGATCCCTCTGGAATTGGTTTAAAACCAAAAATGTGTTGAGCCAAAATGCCAACCAGTGGAGGAGCAAATGATGATATAATTGACTCGAAAGAACGATCCAGAGCATAAATGCTTGTTCTAGCTCTCTCTGGAACAATCTCTGCAAATATTGGACTGCATATGTATCAAAGACGAGTACTTTTAGTAAGATTCCACAACAGATAGTAATGACGTAAAACTAGAAAGATCAACTAAGATGTCGAAGATAAAAGCATAAACGCAGAGTCATGTTTGCTGTTAGCCATATAAGTAGAATGCAGCTACAAGTGCTATCTAATGCATTGTGGTTAAACAATTCGCTTGGTTCCAAGCAAACATTCATGTAATAATATTTGATAAATATGATAATGGTCCAAGATTGCACTGAACAACTAGGTGAATTTGATGTCCATAATTTTGACACAAACCTAAAACACTGAACCTTTCACTGCACATGGAAATGAGATGCAATGAGTAATTCTTGAGCAGATAAAGATAGAGCCAATGGCGATATTTGAAAGAACAGAAAAACAAGTTGGAAGAGGAGATAAGTAGCAAGGAGGGAGAATTCTAATTGGTGTCGTGTCGTCTATCAACTAGTTCAGAATTTAGAGTCACAACTTCACAAGGATTTATGCAGGGCAACTCCCGATTTAATTCAGCTCTAGAGCACGTCAAGAGATTACATGACTACTTGAAGTCGGTTCATAGTTCGTTTAGATACTAGTGTTAGTAATACACTATAATTTAGTTACTAGTTTCATGTTATGTGTCATTCCCATATTTTTCAACTAAAGTATTCTAACAGATGATACAGTGGGCACAAGGAGACATACTTGTTAGTTGCTGGAGCATTCCATGATACGCATAATCCCATGATAAACATGACTAAACCATGCATCAGAGTTGTTGAAGGATCATAAGGCAATAGCAGAAGCAGAATTGCAGCTAAAGGAACTGCGGAACCAGAGCTTATCTGAGCTAGAATAATTCTACCAGAATTAGGCAAATCCTTGGCTAGGACATCCCCCATTGTACCTCCGAATAGCGCACCAAGTGATTGAGCTACATTAAACAAAGTCCACAGGAGGGCTGTTGATTTGTGAGAGAAGCCAATAAGCTCCAACCACATAGGGGCGAATGACAATGCTGACCACGGGAATGACCCCGAAATCCCTTGGGCAATAAGTAATTGAAAGGAGGGTACTTTCATAACTTCTTTTGCTTCTTTAAGCAGTTGTCTCACTTCTTCTTGAAATGGTGGCGGTGGAGGTTGATCTTTTGCATTGCCATCACTGTCAACAAAACGGGGATCGTTGGCTAAGAAACGAACCAAAATTCCAACAGCAACACTTATCATACCAACCAAATGGAAGGAGATTCTCCAGCCTGGTATCCCCATGAATGATGTTTCGGCTAACAACACAGATATAAGCCCTCCAAGGGTGGAACCAAAATTTGTTGTTAGTTGTAGCCATCCAAAAGCTGTACCGCGGTTACTGTCATTAGTCGAGTCAGCAACTAGAGATTGGATTGCTGGAGTGACTATTGCAAGTCCTATTCCGTTCAAACCTCTAGAAATTGCTACCTGTCAAACAACAGGAGATTGCAAGAGTGTAACCATACAACTCAAATTCAAGAAAGATAACACTTCTATCTGCAATGAATTAAATTCGCTTGTTCCTCTGCTATGTCAATGTGCATCATATATCATATAAAGCGAAAAGCAACAAGAAGCTTTTAGTTCAATCGAATCAAACTTCTACTTCCCAACCACACCAATTCGCAAAAGAAAAAAAAACTAATTTTTCGAATCTCTTCTTGAATTCAACAGTCTTGTTGTCATTAGCCCCTACTAATAAACAAGACACAAAATTGAGAGCACGACTACGAACCAAAGTTCCTATCATCCAATTAATATGATGTTATCAAATCATTCCAAGCATAGAATCCCTCACATTTACCCCCTCCCCACAAACTTCCCAACAACACCAACCCAGTGCAGTCCCACAAAATGGGATCCTAATATACGCAAACCTTACCCCTACCTCAGACATAGACATGTTGTTTCCTATACAACGAAAACCAGTCCAACCCAATCCAAAAAAAAAGCAAGTACCAGACGAATCTTAGTAGCTCAGTTCACCTCATTGGTGAACGTTCAATTACCCACCCTGTAATCCCCTGCCCCCAATTTTTCAAAAAAACAAGAAAACCCCAAAACAACATCAAATTCATGAATTATCAACACGATATAAAGAAGGATTGAAGCAGAGACCTCAGTAAAATTAGCGGAGAGGGCAACAAGGAAAGTAGCAGCAGACCAAAGAAAAGCACCAAGAGCAATGACATGAGCTCTGTTATGACGAGCAGAAAGATAGGCAGCTAATGGATAACAAAGACATTGAACTAATGATCTAAACAGTGTAAGAGAACCAAGACCAGTTGGATCAGTATGCAAATCTTCGCCAACTTCTTTATAAACACCAGGTAACAAAGTTTCATCCGCTTTCTCCATTATACCAGCAATATTCACCAATACAAGAGTCAACGTATTTGATCGCAGATTCTTCAGCTCCACCATTTTTTCCGGTGATCGGAGTTTCGAAGGAAAAAACTGAAATTGTTTCTGGCCGGTGGTGGTTGTTGACTTATTTTATTTACCAACCATGAAGGCCTTAAGTTTTTTTTAAAAATCTTTGAAAAGAGGCTCCACGTGGAGATATTATAGATAGGTATGGCCCAAGGGCGGAGCTAGCAATGGTCCAAAAATTATTTTATATTTCGAATTCTGTGAAATTTATTACTCTAACATGTATAAAAAATGTTTTTTTTTTCTCGAGTCAAGCGTATTATTAAGAGTCTCTCTAATTTTTAATATATATAAAATTGAAATATGTGCATATCCTATTTTTCTCAAAATTTTACTTATAAAAATATGTATTGTTATTGGTATTGGATATGTAGGACCCATATAGTTGACATAGTGGATAAGATTAGTTTGTGAAGTTATGATTAGATTATATTTAACTTTTTAATTATTTAAAATGTATATTTTTTTTTAATACATTTGGTTGTCCATTTGTAAAGTTAATCATTTCACCATTAGATTTTTTTTATGTATAATATTAGATATATATTATTACTTTATATATATGCATATACTGGTAAAGGAAGTTTGAGCGTTGTCCGGGCCCAACACGGATAAAGTTAATTATTGTTATATATTATGTATTGTTAAAAAATTAGTAAGATTGTTATAATATATTTTGCTCATAAGTGAGCTAATATAGAAATTTATTTGTCATTTGTCTTTTTAATTTCAATTTCAATTTCAAATAGCAAATAAATGTGTTATGTAGCAATGAGATTGACGATCAAAATGAAACATATCTTTCTAAATTTAAGTAAAAATAAATAAAATAGAAGTAACATTAGGGTTATCAATAGGATGGTTCAGTTAGTTATTTTTAAAAATTATATCATTTCAATTTTTCAACTATTTTATAATGTATAACCAAAATTAAAATTTTAAAACCATCCCAACCCTAATTTATGTGACACAAGCAATACAAAAATTAGCCTTTTTTTGTTGTCTTGTAGATATTTTAAGTTATTAATTATTGTAATTTACACTGCTTTTTATTTAATTTTTTTAATAACATATGTTACTTTCTATGTAGAGTTAAACCAATTTTTTTCATGTCTTTTAAATATTTTAAGTTGATAATTATTGTGATTTTTAGTAATTTTTAGGTCATTTTCAAATAATATATGTTACTTTTTTAGTCCCATTTTATGAGGCCTAATAGAATTTTGAGAGTCAACCAAATTTTTATTAGCAAATAAAGATTGACATTCACAAGAATGATATTTGAAAAATTTACGATTGGAGGTACTAATTGAAGTGGGCCCCAAATAATTGTACTAATTACTACTCCCTCCACTTTTAATTGTCATGTTGCGTTTTTTAGAAGTCAATTTAACTAATTTTCTAAGTTAAATTAGATTACATTAATAACGACAACATTATATTCAATGTAATATTATAGTGGCGTTTAGAAATGATAGAGTGCATGTAACTTTATTCTTATATTGTAAAGATAAAGAAATTATTTTTGACACCCTCAGCTCCGAGTGAAGTATATAAAGAGATCAAGTATGTAAAGCGTACATAGAAGCCATGTTAAAAATAATAAAGAAGAGAATACTACTCACTCTGTCTCATATTAGCTAGTCACTTTTCATTTTGCAAGATGCTTAAGAAATCATAAATAAGAAGATAATCTTATTAATTTATCTCTTAAAACTTTCTTGGAAATTTTACAAACAAATGTGAGCACTTTAAAAAAGAATTAATTGCATGAGTAATATAGAGAAAATTTAATTAATGCTTTATTGATTTGGTAAGATGGACAAACAATAGGGGACAACTATTTTTAGTAAAATGATCAACTAATATGGGATGGAGAGAGTAGTAAACAATGACAAAATAATATGATAATTGAAAAGAAAAAAAAACAAGTAATATTAAAATTGAGTAATCAGTCCCTACTCTAATAAAACTTTAATTATAATATTTTAGTTCATCCACCAATCGTTAATCCGAAAACCTAATAAGTCTAATTTGCAATTGAATTATCGGTTAGGTTGATTTTGAACAGTCCCTAGTAAAACTATTCTTATTATTTATGATTTCTGAAGATGCGTGTAAACACGAAAGTAGACAACTAATATAGTACGGAGGGAATAGTTAAATTAAAATTAGAAAACGTGATAACTTCAGTAGTTGTCTATGTATTAGGCCTTACTTAAATCCTTACTATAATACTTATATTTATAGTTGTTTTATAGTTTCAATAACTTTTTCTCGAGAACTTCATACATATGTATGTACATGTCCTAAATATTAACATTGACAAAAAAAAAAAAAAAAAAAACTTGGCAATGGTGATGATGAAACTGAAGAACTATTTGAGATCAGATACATTGACACTTGTATTGATAAAATTTGCTGCTATAATGGAAATGGCTGATGAAAGTCTGTTACCTGGAGTTTACAAAGAAGTTGGCAAGGACTTGAATATTGATCCTGCTGGTCTTGGTTCACTTAGTCTGTACAGATCATTAGTTCAATGTCTTTGTTACCCTCTTGCTGCATTTCTTGCTGCTCGTCATAATCGTGCCAATGTCATTGCTCTCGGGGCTTTCCTTTGGTCCGGTGTCACGTTCCTTGTTGCCATCTCCTCTACCTTCATTGAGGTCTGTCGGCTTCATGAAGTTAGTGTTGTTTTCTTGGTTTATTTGTGTAGATTTGTGTAGTGGTGTAGACAGAATTTTCACTAATATATAAGTATTACATATACATAAAAAAAAAAAACCTTTGTATATATAGTGTGCTTTTCTAAGGAAGAGGATTGATGAAAATCCCTTTCCACTCTCTAGCTCTGCCTTTGGACATAAAAGAAAAGGGTTTTAAGTGAAAAAAAAGAAAATGAGGTCTCAAGTTCAAATACAGCAGAGACAAAAAACCGCTAGGTGATTTTTTCTCATCTGTCCTAACCTTAGTGGACAAAGCTACCTGATACCTATTGTTGGTGTGGGATGGGTAGGTATCTTGTGGAATTTGTTGAGGTGAGCGAAAACTGGTCCAAACATCACGGTTATTAAAAAAAAAGTTGTGTAATTGTAGAATGGGCTCTGTTTTCTTTAGAAGTTTGATGCAAAAGGTTGTAACCTTGTGTCTTTTAAGGGTTATGAGTGGAGTGTGTGATAACTTGATATTAATTGGATTATAGAAACTTTGGTTTTGTGTTATTTGTCTTGTGCTAAAAGTTGTCTCTTGTTTATTAGGAAGTGCGATAGGTTGGCGATCGCAGGTATAAGAAGAGGTAGAGGTAGGCCGAAAAAGTATTAGGGAGAGGTGATTAGACATGACCCTAGATAGGAAGATATGGAGGTTGATGATTATGGTATAAGGTTAGTAGGTAGTCGAGCGATATCTAGTCTACCTTGTAAGGGTTGTTATTATTACTCACAGACTATCTTGTTCTACAATTTTATTATTACATGTTGTTTTCTTAGCTTTGCATATTGTATTATGTGTTGTTGTTACTATTCTTTTCTGCTTTACTGTATTTATTCGTTTTAGCACCTCATAATGTTGCTTAACAGATAGCAATTTCGAGAGGATTAAATGGAATAGGACTTGCAATTGTCACACCAGCAATCCTATCTCTAGTTGCTGATTCAACTGATGATACTAATCGCGGTACAGCTTTTGGATGGTTAGCACTAACAGGAAGTTTTGGTGCAAACATTGGTGGGACTATGTCTGTGCTGATTGCTGAAACATCATTCATGGGAATCCTGGGCTGGAGAATATCCTTTCACCTGGTTGGTATTATAAGTATTCTTGTTGGTCTTTTAGTCTATCTATTCGCCAAAGATCCCCGCTTTCTTGACAGAGATCTCAATGCAAATGATCAGCCTCCCCCGAAACCATTTCAAGAAAAAGTGAGAGAATTGTTAAAAGAAGCAAAAACAGTTATCAAAGTACCTTCCTTCAAGATAATTGTTGCACAAGGGGTTTTCGGGTCATTCCTTGGGACATCACTCTCATTTTCCACTATGTGGTTGGAGCTTGTTGGATTCTCCCACAAGACAACAGCACTCATCACGAGTTTGTTTGTAGTTTCTCTGTCATTTGGCGCGGTTTTTGGAGGATTCATGGGGGATGTATTGGCTAAGCACTTGCCTAATTCTGGTAGGATCATCGTTTCTCAGATAAGCACTGGTTCAGCTATTCCCTTAGCTGCAATTCTGCTGCTGCTATTGCCTAATGATCCTTCCACAGCTTTGTTTCATGGTTTAGTCCTGTTTATATTGGGATTTTGCGCATCATGGAGCGGTCCAGCAGCAAACAGGTATATCTACTCAGATCCAATATATCATTTGTTTCAAACACTTGACAGATTTTCAAGTTTGTTTTCCCTGTTTGTCTCCAAATATATCCAAACTCTTACATTGTATAGACCGATGTAAGAGACTGCTTACCACTTCTTTCTCTTTATACCACCTTCTTCACTCTTTCCTCTTGCATATGCACACACAGGCATATGTATGCACTTGAAATGTTTTAAGAAGCAGTCGTAGCATTGCTCCAATAGTTTCTTGTTTATACCTAGATTATTGTATTGTTTTGTTGTAGTTTCTAAACTGTTACTATCTGTTGTTTTTGTTGTTTTTTGTTGGTTTCTTGTACTTCCGTTTTTCTATTTTTGATTGCTTTGGACTGTTTTTTCTTGAGTCGGGAGTCTATCGGAAACAACCTCTCTGTCTCTGAGGCAGGGGCAAGGTCTGCGTACGCTCTACTCTCTCCAGACCCTTTGTGAAACTACACTATGTATGTTGTTGTTGTTGTTATGCTAGGTACATTCAAATGATGCACAAATTAACATGCCTTTTTTATGTTTTTTGCATTGATCTTAGATGTCTTGCTCTTTTGACATGTTTGTAGTCCAATATTTGCTGAGATAGTTCCCGAGAGAGCTCGAACGAGTATTTATGCTCTGGATCGATGTTTCAAGACCTTGTTAGCATCATTTGCTCCTCTTCTAGTTGGTACTTTAGCTCAACAAGTTTTTAGCTATAAGCCAATCACTGAGGGATCTTCAAGTTCAGGGGAAATTGAAACAGATAGACAAAATGCTGCCTCACTTGCCAAAGCAATGTACACTGCAATAGGCATTCCAATGGTCATTTGTTGCTCTATCTACTCCTTCCTGTATTTCACATATCCACGAGATAGGGATCGTGTTCGGTTACAACAGATTGATCAAACGTGTAATTTTCAATCCGAAGGACAACAGGCCTTACTCGAGCACGATGAGCACTGACTTCTTTCAGTAAATTAGTTGAATTCCATAGAATCTAACAAGGACAAACTCACTTCCTTGTTCTGTTGTTTGTAATTACTTTACTCTATACAGACATGTGACTCCTCTATTTACATTTATTTAGGGGTGTGTTTGAATTTACACAACATTAACAACACCAACAACATCATATTTAGTGTAATTCTAAAGTACGGTCTAGAAATGGAGTGTATGTAGTTTTATTCCTGTCTTGTAACGATAGAGAGACTATTTTCAATAGACTTTCGACTCAAGTAAAGCATATAAAAAGACCAAGTATGTAAAGCATACACAGTTCTAAAAGCCATTTTGAAAATAATGAAGAAGTGAATAATAAACAATGACAAAATAATATGACAATTGAAGCAAAGAAAACAACAACCGATAAATCCTTAATAATAATTTTTTAATTTGTTCACCAATCGCTAATCTAATAACTCAATAAGCCAAATTTGCAGTCAGATTATCGGATAGACGGTTCAATTTTGAACAACTTAGTTTAAATTAGTAAAACTATCCTTGTTAATTATGATTTCTTAAGGCACGTATAAACAAGAAAGTAGACAACTAATATAGAACGGAGCAGGTAGGTATTTGACTCAATTGAAATATCCAAAATAAGAAAACGTGATACTTCAGTAGTTGTCTATATTTGGCCTTTACTTAAATCCTACTACAATACATACATTTATATTATTCTTTTATAGTTCCAATAACTTTATCTCGAGTTCTTCATTTATGTGTGTGCATGTCCTAAATGTTAATATAGACTTACAACCAAAAAAAGAGAAAAAAAACAAAGCTTTGTTCATGATGAAGCTCAAGAACTACTTGAGATCAGATACATTGACGCTTGTATTGATAAATTTTGCTGCTATAATGGAAATGGCTGATGAAACTCTGTTACCTGGAGTTTACAAAGAAGTTGGCAAGGATTTGCGCATTGATCCTGCTGGTCTTGGTTCACTGAGTCTTTACAGATCATTAGTTCAATGTCTTTGTTACCCTCTTGCTGCATTCCTTGCTTCTCGTCATAATCGTGCCAATGTCATTGCTCTCGGGGCTTTCCTTTGGTCCAGTGCCACTTTTCTTGTCGCCATCTCCTCTACCTTTGCTGAGGTCTCTGCTTCTTCCTCTATAGATGGTGTTTTTCAAATATAGAAATGAGTTGAATTCTAGTTGATATTTCATGAAAATAGTGTTGGTAGTGTAGATCCGTGTTGTGATAGAGACAGGATTTTCACCAATATTTATTGTATATACACAATATACAGTGTAATTTTCTGAGGAACTGATAAGATTTTCACCAATCTATCAGGAACTAACTCTCTACCACTAAGGTAGTGGTAAGGTCTGCGTACACTTAACCTCCGCAAACCATACTTTGTGAGATTAGTACACTGAGTATGTTTTTGTTGTTGACTCTGATTTCTTTAGAAATGGAAAGTTTGAGGTTGTATATATTGGATTCTATGCTTTTCTTGAGAGTTAAGAGTGGAGTGCGAACTAACTTGATATCAATTGGATTATAAGAGTTATTTGTTTTGTTTTTATTGTTGTCTTTTGTTTATTAGTAAGAGTCAAAGACAACAAGACTATCAGGATAAGAAAAATAATTCTTGATAAGTAGCCTTTAGGAATTTATCTTTGTTGAGGTTTTAAGTATCTAAATGCTACCAACTTAAATTTGGAAGTGTGGACTTGTTTTGTTAGTTATCATTGAGGAATGGTCTAAGGTATATACTGATCTATGAATATATGTAACACATCTTAGTTCAGTCTCAACTAACAACTAAACACTCCAACTCATCCTCATTGTGTCTCGTGGACACCCAATGTTGTGACACATAATTTTTGGAGGTGTCTAGATCTTATCATTTTGTAAGTTGGAGTGTTCAACTAATACAATAGAGACGAGTTGAGGTATTTGGATGTGCATACTCAAAGTTGGAGTGTTTACTTGTCAGCTGTCGTCAAGTTTGAGTGTTTTGTTTGTGTTATGCCTTTCTGAAACTATGACAAGAATGGAAGTGTTATCTTGTTGATGTTGTTTAACAGATAGCAATTTCGAGAGCATTGAATGGAATAGGACTTGCAATTGTCACACCAGCAATCCTATCTCTAGTTGCTGATTCAACTCATGATACTAATCGCGGTACGGCTTTTGGATGGCTATCACTAACAGGAGGTCTTGGTTCAATCCTTGGTACGCTTATGTCTGTGCTGATTGCTGAAACATCATTCATGGGAATCCCTGGCTGGAGAATCTCCTTTCACCTGGTTGGTATTATAAGTGTTCTTGTTGGTCTTTTAGTCCGTCTCTTTGCCAAAGATCCCCGCTTTCTTGACATAAATGTCAATGCAAAAGATCTACCTCCCCCGGAACCATTTCAAGAACAAGTGAGAGAACTGCTAAAAGAAGCAAAATCGGTCATCAAAGTACCTTCCTTCAAGATAATTGTTGCACAAGGGGTTTTCGGGTCATTCCTTGGGACATCACTCTCATTTACCACTATGTGGTTGGAGCTTGTTGGCTTCTCTCACAAGACAACAGCGCTCATCTCGAGTTTGTTTGTAGTTTCTCTGTCATGTGGCGCGGTTTTTGGAGGATTCATGGGGGATGTATTGGCTAAGCACTTGCCTAATTCTGGTAGGATCATGCTCTCTCAGATAAGCACTGGTTCAGCTATTCCCTTAGCTGCAATTTTGCTGCTGCTATTGCCTAATGATCCTTCCTCAGCTTTGTTGCATGGTTTAGTCCTGCTTATATTGGGATTTTGCGCATCATGGAGCGGTCCAGCAACAAACAGGTATATCTACTCTAAACCAATATACCATTTGTTTCAAACACTTGACAGATTTTTCCAGTTTGTAGTTCAGCATTTTTATTTATTCAGTCTTTCAAACAATTACCACTTCTTTCTCTTTATACCGCCTTATTCACTGTTTCCTCTTGCATATGAATTAGTAGTCGTAGTATTGCTCATGTAGTTTCTTTTCCTTTGATTTCTGTTACTATCATCTATTGGTTATCATAATGTTTTGTTGTAGTTTTGTTCTGTTACTATCTGCTGTTTTTGTTATTATCTGTTGTTCTTTATACTTTCTGCACTTTTTTTTCATGAGCCGATGATCTATCAGAAACAATCTCTCTGCATCTGACCCCACTTTGTGAAACTACATTGTCTATGTTGTTGTTGTTGTTGTTATGTTAGGTACATCCACAAGGCTCGAAATGATGAAAAAAGGAAATGAAAATGACTGAATTTTCACATTAAAATGCCCTTTTTATGTTTTTTTTACATTGATCTTAGAGATGGTTTTTGATATTTTACTTTCTTGACATGTTTGTAGTCCAATATTTGCTGAGATAGTTCCTGAGAGAGCTCGTACGAGCATTTATGCTCTGGATCGATCTCTCGAGACCATCATAGCATCATTTGTTCCTATGCTGGTTGGTACTTTAGCTCAACAAGTTTTTGGTTATAAGCCAATCCCTGAGGGAGCTTCGACCTCAGGGGAAATCGAAACAGATAGACAAAATGCTGCCTCACTTGCCAAAGCAATGTACACTGCAATAGGCATTCCAATGGTCATTTGTTGCTCCATCTATTCCCTCCTCTATTTCACATATCCACGAGATAGAGATCGTGTCCTGTTGCAACAGATTGATGAAATGGGGAATTCTCCATCCGAAGAACAACAGCCCTTACTTGAGCACGATGAGCAGAGACTTCTTTGAGCAAGTTAGTTAAGAGTCCATAGATTGTATCCATAGCTGATAATATACATTTGCCAGCTATTTTCTTAGTGGGCGACGACTATTTGTGTCGATTTCCCATAGTTTATTTGATACAATAACATTGATACTGAATAAGCAATAAAAATTGCCTACTATATCGACTACTCTAGTTAATTTAAACTTTAACAACACCACTTAGATAACTCTATCCAGTAACACAACTCACAAATGAAATGAAACAGTCTATGATGCTTTATAACATAGGAATAGATCTACGATATGAGAGCACAATACACTAAACTCAAAGAGTAACTTAAGACGCTGCAACACTCGATCAGGTTCCTCGTTGCGTGTGAGAGTAGTTCTTCCTTGAGAAAATGACTTTTGCTTTGAATATTCTTAATTGTAAAAACTAGGTTGTTTCTTGTCAACATATCCAATATATAAGAGAGACAAACCAACCTAATAGCATACCATTGATCGAGGACTATTGTCCTTTCCGTGCCTCTACGACAATGCCCACTAACCACTTATAGTTGCACACTATTGACTTGTCCTCTACAGCGAGAACTATAAGGACCAGGTCCTTTAATTAGATCCCTTTGCTCTATAGTTTATTAATTCATCAAAACTCAAAATACAAAACTCTAGCTCTTAAAAACAAACTAGCTTGATTAGAGAAAGTTTTAATCTTTATTATAGTGTAAGAACCAAACTTGGATTAATGATGTCTACATCTAAAAATACGCATAAAAGGGGGTACTCGCCTTATTTTTATGATCTTTTGCTTAAAAAATTTATCATGTGACACTCCATGCGTGGAAAAAATAATTTTAGTGTGGCAAATCTAAATAATTAATATTAGGTTAAAAGTTAATTAAAGTTAGGTTAAAACTATCATCGTATAAATCAATTTATTTCAACTGTCACATCCATCATCTTCTTCTCCACCTTTTTAGCTGTGATCTCGTCTCTATCGTGGCATTGAAATCTCCGAAGGAAATTTTGGGGTTTTTAAAGAAGTCAATTAAGAATATATCTAAAAATATTAGTATGTCAGCTAATAGAGCAATTATATATGCTAAGTGGATGGAGATTTTATGGACAAATTAACGCGGCTAGAAGCATTTTTAGATAAACATTGATCTGATCAACGTTTGGATATATTTCTTGATAGTTCAGATATGACACTCAATAAAATAAAATAATTGATATCTACTGTCTAATTAATCACACTATTCTACTTCTATTTTATTTTTTTTCAATTGAGATCTTGCTTACACATTTTCATAGCATGTTATCTTCACGTAAACACTAATTCTTCTAATTTGCTTCCTAATAAAGCAAAAACAACGTAGAAGTATTATTATTCTTTCCATCTCACGTGAAGATGTTAGTATTTAAAAAAATAAATATTTTATTATAATTTTCTCAATTTCTTTTAAATCATTAGCTCTATTGATTTGTAATACTTTTTATAAAAAAATTAAATATATAATTTGATATTTCAAATATTTATAATTAAAACTGAAATATCTCGAATTTCGACTGAGGGAGTAAAAGAAAATGACCCACTAATATGGGTTGTGGTGCAGTAGTGAGACTGCTCCACTCTTAATCAGATGTATTGAGTTCGAGCCTTTGGAAAAAATTCGATTGAAAGTACCACCCCCAATTAGCTCCTACAATGTACAATTTAAATTTAATTGAGACTTCAGTACATGCTCCGAACATAGGACCCCAAATGATGGGGAAACAAAAGAAAAAAAATCCATTTGTAAACTACCCAAAATTTTCTAGGTTGGTGTATCCTCATCGTCTAATATTCAACGCTTTTTTGGGAACTTAATTTGGTCCCACATAATACATTTTCCAAGTTTTGAGCATTTAACGTGTCTCCTGCTATACATGTCATAATTTTATCATATGAAATTACACGCAATGATATTAAAAATAAATTATTTTGAGTAATCGTGAATTTTTAAAGTCAAAGATGTTACTCTTCCGTTTTTATTTAGTTGTTACTATTCTAGATTTTATGTTCCTTAAGAAACTAGATAAGTTTATTATTGCGCTCTTATTTAGTATTCTCTTAAAGTTAAGTTTTCAATCCATGAACGAATTGATTTATTTTGATTAATTAATTTGATCAATAAACATGAGGTAATTACTTAGTTTATCTTTGTTGGTCAAATACATACTTTTAAGGCTAATAACTCTCAAGAGTAAAATAAGAATAATAATGTCATTTATGCATTGATTTTGCGAAATGACAAATATTAAGAAATATTTATTTTTAGTAAAGACGATATGTAAATAGTAACAGAGGGAATATTCATGGATGCCCGTGTGATAACAGATTAAAAGTTCAAGATCATTCAACTTCAATAAGTTTTATTTAAATATTTGAATTAATTAGAATATGTTCTGATCGAGAACATGATAAAGTGTTCATAATAGATATTTTTTGTTCAAATTTTTTAAAAGTTTCTACTCTTATTTTCAAGCAATACCACATAAAATCATGATACTTTCTTTAATTAGACACATCAATTTTCTTCGAAATTTGGATCAGAAATGTTTAATAGGAATAAGTTATCATGTGATAAAGTGTTTAGTAGTTCAAATATCTAAATAAAATTATGAAATATACTACTCTCTCGGTCTCAAAATATTGTCATATTTTTTATTTACACATTTTAAAAAAATATAAATTGAAAAGTGTATTTGACTATTTTATCTTTATTTACGTCTTAAAATATTGATTATTTACTTTATTAATGTGTCATAATTGAGTTGGTTTTAGTCTTTAATAACAATTACATCTAACAATAAAATAGAATAAATAAATAATTTTGCATTGACTTTTGAAATAACAAATTTTCTTAGCAAGGACAACAACTATTTTGAAACAAAAGAAGTACTCCTTATTTTTTTTTAAATTTTAATTGACCATTCTATGAAAAAATAAATGTTTCATTTTAACAAGGCGGAATGGCCTGAGAGACTTTTGTACTTGACTCGATTTATAAGTTGGATCCTTGTACTTATGACTTTGCCAACTAAACCCTTAAACTCATTCAAACACAATATTTTAGACCTTTTCTCATCTGATGAGTGTGCGTGTAGTACACTCATTTTACACATGAATACCACGTCATTTTTTAATGACACGTCATTATTTCTATCATTATTTTAATAACACATTAGAAATTAAATATTTAAAAATAAATAATATTTTTAAAAAATGCAATTTTCTCTCTCTGTACCATTCACTCCCTTCCCACCTTCTATCATTTTCATCCCAAAAATAAAAATCACCATTTTCATCTTTCTTCATAGTTCACACTCAAAAATTTCTTCAATCACAAAATGTGATAGATTATAATTAGTTCTTGCACATGCTTTATGGTTCTATTTATTTTGATTCGATAAAAATAGATATCAAGAAAACTTCAAATTGAAAAACATATATTTATATGTAAATTCAAGTAGTAGATCTTAAAGAATTAAGTTTATAAAAATGGTGAATGGTATATTTACTTGCAAAAAAAAAAAAATTTCAATTTTTTATTTGATAATTTTATTGTGATAATGTGTACGTTAAAGAAAAAGAAGAGAAAAGGAGCAGGGTGGGGGGGTGGGGGTGGATGTGGGCTGAAGTTGAAGAAGAACAAGAGGAGAAAATGAGTAGGGGCGATGGAGGATGGGGGCTGAGGTTGAAGAAGAAGAGAAAATAGGTGGGGTGGGGTGGGCCTGAAGAAGAAGATAGAAGGGGTGGGGGGTGGGGCGGGGGCGAGGTGGGGTGTAGTAAAGAAGGAGTTTTTTAGTATTTTTTTTTAAAAAAATTTATTATTATTGTTTTGTCTTATAATTTTAATAATTTTAAATTAAAAATATTGTATTCACTTGCTTCAAAACGCGTGGGGTTACGTATTTGTCCAACTAAGCCATTTCAGTGCCACATAAGCTCGGTCAATGGTCAGAAGGGTTTAAAAAATAGAGTTTCATTGAGCTTAAGGGTTCATTTGGCAAAACGATGAGTAGAAGGGTTCAACTGACAAACGAAGCCAAGTACAGGGGCCTCTCAGGTCATTCCGCCTTTTAACAAATCAAGAAAGTCTTATTACTCCCTCCGTTTAAAAAAGAATGACCTAATTTGATTTGGAACGGAATTTAAGAAAAGAAAGAAGATTTTTAATCTTGTGGTTCTAAATTGAAGTTGTGTTAAATGTACCAAAATGCCCTTTACTATTGTAGCCTTAAAACAAGTCCCGTGAAAAGTTGAAATTAAAGTGTTACCTAAAAACAAAACTAGATCATTATTTTCTAAACGGAAGGAGTACTTTTTTCTTCTCATATCATTCATACTACTCTATTAAATAACTACATAAAGTACTAGTCAAATTTAGAGCTCCAATCCAAATGATCATTAATTAAATTTTTCTTAAGAAATATGTCAGTTCAACAGGGGTCAAGTAATATAAAACAACTAGCTCTAAAACAGAGAAACATAAGGTTATTAGTCAACACCTTCTACAGAGAATTCAATTATATATACACAATGTATAACCAAATTGTTTAAACCATTACTCTCATAGCTCGATAATAATGGTACTAGAAGTCATGAAGAAGTTAAGATCAGATAGGTTGACTCTTGTATTAGTGAATATTGCTGGTATAATGGAGAAAGCTGATGAGACTTTGTTACCTAATGTTTATACAGAAATTGGCAAAGATTTGCATACTGATCCAACTGGTCTTGGTTCTCTTACTCTGTTTAGATCATTAGTTCAATGTCTTTGTTATCCATTAGCTGCCTATCTTTCTGCTCGTCATAACAGAGCTCATGTCATTGCTCTTGGTGCTTTTCTTTGGTCTGCTGCTACTCTCCTTGTTGCCATCTCTTCCACCTTCACTCAGGTTATTTAATTTATGTCGCATATATCATGTTGTTGTTACTGCTTGTGTTTTCATATATGTTGTGTTTATGTTTGTCTTGAGTAGAGGATCTGTCGGAAACAGTCTCTCTGTCTGTAGAAATAAGGGTTAATTTTGTCTGCTTGTGGTTGTAGGGGCCGAGCTAGTAAGGGTCTTCGGTAGAAAATTATACTGTTTATGTTTGTCTTGAGTCAAGGGTTTGTCGGAAACAATCTCTCTACCTGCACTAAATAATAGTATATTTTGTCCACTTGTGGTCATAGGGCTGAGCTATTAGCACAAAATTATACTGTTTATATATGGTTAAAATTATTTTTTTATGTATATATATATATATATATATATAGTAGATGTTGAACCCTTTTGACTTTTCCAGTGTTTACTTTTTCATATTTTAAACCCTTAATGCAAGTTCTGGCTCCACCAGTGCAGTTGTGGGATTACACTAATGTTGTTGTTGATGGGTTCACAGTGTGATATTGTCTGCTTTAGATTAAGTTTTATCTGATTTTCCCCAAAAGACAGAGTATTCAACACCTTATAAGTAGCTTACTCTTCTTTTCAGCTTCCAATGTGGTGTTTTGTGGACCCAACAAACAATAACTTCTGTTGTGGCTCTGTCCTTGTCTGTACATTGACAGAGTCAAAACCAAGGAAGGAGCTCAATTGAATCTCCTTCGTTGAAAAATCGTTTTGTATAAATAGGGTAAAAATGATTTTTTTGTATGTATATGTTATGATCCTATTGCAAAGTATGGGACTTGAATCTCACACCGTTTTAATCGGGATCTGATATAGGGCCTTGGGCTCTCCCACCTCAATAGAAGTATCATCATTCTTGAATTTAGGCTGTAAGAATTGTTTTATCACCTCACAGATGTTGTTTAACAGATAGCGATTTCGAGAGGATTGAATGGAATAGGACTTGCAATAGTCACACCAGCAATCCAATCTTTAGTTGCTGACTCAACTAACGAGAGTAACCGCGGTACTGCTTTTGGATGGTTAGCACTAACATCAAGTTTTGGCTCAATCCTTGGTGGGCTTTTGTCTGTGCTGATAGCTGAAACATCATTCATGGGGATCCCTGGTTGGAGACTCTCTTTCCATCTCGTTGGTATTGTAAGTGTTCTTGTTGGTTTTTTAGTCCGTCTCTTTGCCAACGATCCACGATATCTTGGAAGTAAGGCTGACAAAGAAACTGATCAACTTAAACTAAAATCATTTCAAGAAGAAGTTAGTGAACTGCTAAAAGAAGCAAAAGCGGTTATCAAAGTGCCCTCTTTTCAAATACTTATCGCCCAAGGGGTTTCCGGGACGTTCCCCTGGTCAGCATTGTCATTTGCCACAATGTGGTTGGAGCTTGTAGGATTCTCTCACAAGACAACAGCTCTTCTCTGGACTTTGTTTCGAGTTGCTGACTCACTTGGCTCGTTGTTTGGAGGATTCATGGGGGATGTACTGTCTAAGCACTTGCCTAATTCTGGTAGGATTATACTCGCACAGATAAGCACGGGATCAGCAATTCCAATAGCTGCAATTCTTCTGCTGCTATTGCCTAATGATCCTAAAACAGCTACGTTGCACGGTTTAGTCTTGTTCATCATGGGATCAATCATATCATGGTGTGGTTCAGCGACAAACAAGTACGTCTCTTCTCATCCAATATATCATTTTTATAGAATGTTTAGCACATTTTTCCTGTTCTGAATTTAACTTGAGAAGTTACACTGAAATATCTCACTATTGACATGTTTGTAGTCCTATATTTGCTGAGATAGTACCAGAGAGAGCTCGGACAAGCATTTATGCTCTGGATCGATCTTTTGAGACCATAATATCGTCTTTTGCTCCATTGGTGGTTGGTATTTTAGCTCAACAAGTTTTTGGTTATAAGCCGATCCCCGAGGGGTCAACAAGCTCACAAGAAATTGAAACAGATAGACAAAATGCTGCATCACTTGCCAAGGCATTGTACACTGCAATAGGCATTCCAATGGTCATTAGTTGCTCTATCTACTCCTTCCTGTATTTCACATATCCACGAGATAGAGATCGTGTACGGTTGCAGCTGATTGAAGAAACAGGCAATTCTCCATCCGAAGAACAACAGCCCTTACTCGAGCACGATGAGCACAGAATTCTTTCAGCAATTAGTTGAAATCCTCCGACGAAATTTTAGGTTGTCTGTACATAGAATCCAACAAGTACAATCTCACTTCTTGCTATGTTGTTTGTATTATTGCAGTATGAAAGTTAACTAATTCACTATGACATACGTTGAGCTTAAATGAAGAGAAGTGATGATTGTTATGTCGTAATTTTCCTATCTTTAGAAAAATCACCTTTTGAAATGTCTCAAGTATAAAACAATTTGAGAAAAATACTTAGAAAAGAGTCGCCACTTAATTTTTTAAATAAATTAAGAAAAATTATAATTTTCAAAACTTATATGTATCTCAGCCTGTTTTCAGCTTTCTGAGACTTGTGTATCTGTGTACTGTTTTGTGGAAGCTTCCGAAAGCTATGTTGATACTTCCCTTTCGTGACATTTGGCATGGGGATTGACTCGGAGAGTTGTTGGGTTCATCCCAACAAACAAAAGAGATGCAAGGAGGCCAGGATTGGAGTCCGGTGGACTCGATATCAGATGCATGGTATAAAGGAAAAAGGGATTTAACAAACCATATGCTTCGGTAAACCGACAACAAATAATCTAACATATAAGATCACAATAAGATAGAACTTAAATCATTGATCACTAAAAAAAAAAGAATTTCAAGCAGACATGTTTTATCTCAAATTTAAGAACAATACTAAGTCTAACAGAAATCACGAAAAGAATTTTTTTTGCACAATGTGAAAGCTAGTTTAATTAAGACAAGAAAAATTCTAAAGACCATTATGAAGTCTGATCCAAGAGACCTTAGTTGCCGGTTAATGCTATATTTTAACCGTATATTTAAAACAAGGGAATGGTTAGAGGTATGTTAAAGCATTTTATTCAAAGATCTGGAAAATAACTTCAAGGAGAGGAATACATTCTTATTTTTGGAGCTCAAATAAGAACTTTAGCCTTTTGTCATTAAAACCGAAAGATAACAATGCTTCAGTCTCATACAATCACATTTATCCAAGAAAAAAGGCCTAAAGAAGGTTGTTGTGCATTTTTTTATTTTTTTATTTTTTAAAAAGGATGCTCTAACATACTGTAATCATTTATTAAAAATGAAATCTCTAGTATAACACTTTCTTCCTTCTAATCTTTTAATAAATTTTATCACGAATTCCCAGGAATGTATGGTATTGATAGTGAAGTTTTACGTGATTTAAAAAAAAAAAGATAAAACATAACACTAACTGTCACCCATCCTTGGAGTATGACATTTAGTTAATAACCGATGAAAATACTTGCCAAAGGTCCCTCAATAATAGATCTAAGCATAGAGGTATTTGTTCTTGAGTATACATATAGAATTGACCATGATATGAAATAGATAAATTTATATATAACTACCACACTACAACCAAAACATGCACATTAACTACATATCACAAATATTAGACTAATGAACATGAATATTCAAATAGAGAAGCTGATAAGTTAGGAGGCAAAGGGAAAAGCTAATTACATCCACATATCTCATCTTTTCTATGAAACATAAAATTGATAAGATTGTAATAGCAACAATTATTGTATTGGCAGTAAGAAAAAATCTATTGCAGGTGCATGATGTGCTATACTTTAAACAAAAGTATCAATGTTTATATGTAAAGTGGGAAGGAAAGGAGCGTGAAACTATTCTTTTATTATCAAATTATCCGACACATAAATTTAGGCTCTTAAATACTTTAAATGAAGGCAACAAAACTAAGTAAGAGACAAAGTTGATAATCCGGCATCAAACAAGTCAGTAAATATTGCAAACTATTAACTAAACAAAAACACAAAGATAGCATCAACCAAAACAGAGGCATCAGAATCGTTTGGTCGTTGTTGTTGTATTGTGTGGGTGGGTCTTTTTGTGGGAATGGGCTGCTGATAAGGTTGGGAATGGGCCTGGGTTAGTGGAAAATAGAAGGGGAATTGATTTGGGCTGCTGAAAAGAGGTAAAAAAAAAAAAGGGCCCAAAATTGGTCAACAAATTAGAGATAAGGTATGGAATGGCTAAAATTGTAACTAGCCATGTGAATTAACAATCTAACCCAATAAGGTTCAAAACGTAGCCAAATTGAATTGATTAGCGAATTCGGCCAAAATTTAAATAAGACGAGCTTATATAAATTAATCAAGGAGCTTCTTAATTTTAACGAAATAAAATAATTAAATCGATTATAAAATAATTAATTTAATTACAAACTAATTAACTCAAAATTATAACTATAATTTAAACTAAATTAAATTAATAAAATATTTAACTAAAATGTAAAATCTTTTGTGATGATTTTCAAATATTCTTAAAATATACATAATTATATAAAACACATATATTATTTAAAAATTATAAAAATGACACAACTATTTAAAATAACTTGCAAACTATAATATTTTTCTTTTGAGATTTTATAAAACTAATTGTTTTATTCGTTCGAGACTGAAGAAGCTCAGTAATTAATCTATAATGTGGAGGTCCAAAATTGGGTGTCAACAATGATGAATATAGCCTACTCATACTATTTCAGATTGAGACGTAGTTATTATTGTAAGTTAATTAAGTTCGTAAATAATAGATAGGGAGAAAGGTAAAACAATAAATTTTGGCGAAATTGTAACATTTCAATTAAGTGATATATGTAGGGATATTCTTGAAAATGGAATTTCAAATATTTCTTTCCCAAAGTACTTTGTATTATTTTATTTTATGCTTTCACTTTATTGAGAGTGATGATTCCTTTTTTTTTTAAATAAAATAAAATTCTATATATTAGTAAAGCATATAAAAAGGCCAATTATGTAAATCATATATAGTTGTAGAAGCCATGTTGAAAATAATAAAGAAGAGAATGAGTAATAAATAATGACAAAATAATACGATAATTGAAGCAACAATAACAACAAGGCGTTAATTATAATATTTTAATCCGTTCAGCAAAGTCAAATTTACAGTTAGATTATCGATTACGGTTAAATTTTGAACATTCTTTTTATTTATGATTTTGTGTAAACAGGAAAGTAAGACAACTAATAGTTGAAATATCTTAAATTAGAAAATGTTCAGTAGTTGTCTATGGCCTTTACTATAATACTTATATTTATAGTTCCAATAACTTTTTCTCGAGTTCCTCATATATATCTATGTGCATGTACTAAATGTAAACATTGAATTTCAAAACAAAAAAAAAAGGGTTTGCTAATTGAGATATTAATGGTGATGATGAAGTTCAAGAACAACTTGACAGTTATATTGATAAATTTTGCTGCTATAATGGAAATGGCTGATGAAAGTCTGTTACCTGGAGTTTACAAAGAAGTTGGCAAGGATTTGCGCATTGATCCTGCTGGTCTTGGCTCACTTAGTCTCTACAGATCATTAGTTCAATGTCTTTGTTACCCTCTTGCTGCATTCCTTGCTGCCCGTCATAATCGTGCTAATGTCATTGCTCTCGGTGCTTTCCTTTGGTCCGGTGCCACTTTCCTTGTTGCCATCTCCTCTACCTTTGCTGAGGTCTCTGCTTCATTCCTCTGTAGATGGTGTTTCTTTCTCTATATACTACTTTCGACTGTTTTTTCTTGAGCTGAGGGTCTATCTCTCTACCTCTAAGGTAGTGGTAAGGTCTGCATACACTTGGATACTAGAAACTTTGGTTTTGTGTTATTTGTCTTGTTCTTAATGTTGTCTCTTGTATATTACTAGGAGCTAATGACAAGAATGAAAGTGTTATCTTGTTGATGTTGTTTAACAGATAGCAATTTCGAGAGGATTGAATGGAATTGGACTTGCAATTGTCACACCAGCAATCCTATCTTTAGTTGCTGATTCAACTGATGATACTAATCGCGGTACAGCTTTTGGATGGTTAGCACTAACAGGAAGTTTTGGTGCAATCATTGGTGGGACTATGTCTGTGCTGATTGCTGAAACATCCTTCATGGGAATCCCGGGCTGGAGAATCTCCTTTCATCTAGTTGGTATTATAAGTGTTTTAGTCCTTCTCTTCGCGAAAGATCCCCGCTTTCTTGACAGAGATGTCAATGCAAATGATCAGCCTTCCCTGGAACCGTTTCAAGAACAAGTGAGAGAACTGTTAAAAGAAGCAAAAACAGTTATCAAAGTACCTTCCTTCAAGATAATTGTTGCACAAGGGGTTTTCGGGTCATTCCATGGGACATCGCTAAGATTTACCACTATGTGGTTGGAACTTGTTGGATTCTCTCACAAGACGACAGCACTCATCTCGACTTTCTTTGTAGTTTCTATGTCAATTGGTGCGGTTTTTGGAGGATTCATTGGGGATGTCTGGGCCAAACACTTGCCTAATTCTGGTAGGATCATCGTCTCTCAGATAAGCACTGGTTCAGCTATTCCCTTAGCTGCAATTCTGCTGCTGCTATTGCCTAATGATCCTAAAACAGCTTTTTTGCATGGTTTATTCCTGTTTGTATTGGGATTTTGCACATCATGGACCAGTCCAGCAACAAACAGGTATATCTACTCTGAACCAATATATTATCATATTGTTTTGTTGTAGTTTCTGTTTTGTTACTATCTGTTGTTTTTGTCATTAACTATTGCTTCTTGTACTTTCATTACTTCTTCTTCTGTACTGCTTTGAACTGTTTTTTCTTGAGGCGAGGGTCTATTGCAAACAATTTCTCTTCCTCTAAGGTAGAAATAAGATATGTGTACGGTCTATTCTTCCCAGACCCCACTTTGTGAAACTGCATTGTGTATGCTGTTTGTTATTATGCTAGGTACATTCACAAAGCTCAAAATGCCTTTTTAATGTAGTCCAATATTTGCTGAGATAGTTCCTGAGAGAGCTCGAACAAGCATTTATGCTCTGGATCGATGTTTCGAGACCTTGTTAGCATCATTTGCTCCTCTGCTAGTTGGTTCTTTAGCTCAACAAGTTTTCGGTTATAAGCCAATCCCTGAGGGATCTTCAAGTTCAGGGGAAATCGAAACAGATAGACAAAATGCTGCATCACTTGCCAAAGCAATGTACACTGCAATAGGCATTCCAATGGTCATTTGTTGCTCTATCTACTCCTTCCTGTATTTCACATATCCACGAGATAGGGATCGTGTCCTGTTGCAACAGATTGATGAATCGCGCAATCTTCCATATGAAGAACAACAGCCCTTACTCGAGCACAGACTTCTTTCAGTAAATTAGTTGTGAAATTCAGTAGTTAAAGTTTTGTGAAAGAAGCAAAACTTATGATGAATATTCTCTAAATACTTACTCGCACCAGATGTTTACGTCAAATCATATATATTGAGTGCGGTTAAATTTATTAACTTTAGTAATTTCATGTGATAGGAGAAGCTATTTTCTTGCATGATCAATAGGTTATTGACCAAGAAATATGAGTTTTACCTAACCTAAACCTAATTACAGAAATATATTAATTAAAACTAACCAAGAAATATGAGTTTTACCTTTATTTTTTTAATTTCTTAGTAAAAATCTTGACTTTATTGTTGGTACCTACTGTGTAGTTGCTGACATAATTCTATTTAAATTTATGTCATTATAATTCTTTTTATATAAATTTGAAATATGTATAAAAAATTAAATATCTTGATAAATGGAGTAAATAAAAGGACCTCAATATAATGGAGAAAAAAACAAAGAAAATAAAATATATTTGAAAACAATCCAAAATCTTCTAGGTCCTTGTGTATCCTCATCGTCTAGTATTCAACGCTTTTTTGGGAAACTTGATAATTTTTTTAATTGACCAGAAAATTTGGCTAGAAATTTAAAAAAGTTATAATATTTTTTTTTATTTTTAAGTAAACTGATCTTTTTTCCATCTTTTAGTTAAAATGTATTAAAGTTAAAAGGGTAAAAATGTTCAAAAAGGTAAAAATAACGTAGGTAAAATACCATTCGGCCAAATTTTCTAGCCAAAAGGATTTTTTCGTACCAAATTATCTTTTATTAAATGATGTCTTGGAAAATAAGTATTTAATACTAAGGATATACCATGAAAAAAATTATTTCCTCCGTCCTTAATTACTTGTCCACTTTTCTTTTTTTAGTTGGCCCTAATTACTTGTCAATTTTGATAAATTAAGAAATGACAAATCTTTTTACCTATTATACCCTTAATTAATTACTTTGAAAAAGGTAGAACTTATTGAAAATCTTAAGTTTTTAATTCATCCACTTCATAATTAATAGGATAAAATGGTAAACTCGTTATATCAATTATTGTTTTTTTAATAGGTGTGTCAATTCAAAAGTGGACAAGTAATTAGGGAGTTAATATCTCAAAAGGTTACTCAACTTTGATAATTTATCTTGTAAAATCACTAAACTTTATTTTGTATCAATAAAATCACTTAACTTAAGCATTTATATCAATAAAATCACCTAACTAAATTTGTCATCGAAACTAATTGACATGACAATTTAAAATTCCCAACTGACTCTGCACTTCCAAAATAGTCTTCGCAGAGTTCCTAAATTTGCTCAATTTCTTCATCAATGCCATAAAAGCCCTTTTTTCAAGAACCGAAACAGGATGGATCCTTCGTTAATCACACTCACAAGTGACATAAAATAAAATTTTATTTTCGAAATAAGTGATAAGTGAAAGTGAACAATTAGTACAGTACTATTATTATGTTTTATAGGAAAGTTGATTTGGTCACACATATGCATAGAATTTTATTTAATTAATTAACTTCGGGTAGTTTTGGGCAGTGAACGTGTCTCCTGTTGTACATACTTCCTCCGTCCCATATTCTAAGTCATCTTTTTCATTTGTATTTGCGTTAAGAAATAAGATAATTTTACCTTTATGCCTTTGTTTAATGTTTGCTTATGACAATTTTGTAATAAATGATGAAATGTTAGATTTTAAAAATATAAATGCATTTGGATGACTATTTAAATTTTATTTTTTGGAGCCAATTTTTTTCACCAATTTATCCAAAAAATTTAAAAAATCAAGTTTTTCCCACCTCAATTTTCCTATATATTTTGTGTAATTTTTTTTTTATATTTTTATATATAAACTTTTAAAGCAAACATGACAACATCACAAAATATTCAAATTCCATTACTTCAAATTGATCTAAATTTTTCTGTTGCATCTGATGTTATTGATAATGAAATTAGACGACAAATGAATTTTAGTTCTAGTTCGACAAATCATTTGTTTTTTTATTTAAATGGTGCATAACTCCTTTATTTGGATCTTGATTTTTCTCAATTTGGCCTTCACATGTTTTGGTAGAGTCTTCTATTTTTACATCCTTTGAACTTTTTGAAATGTCATCTTCCTTGATAAAATTTGTTGAAGCTTCAACTTTCAAGATTATTTTTAATTTTTTTTTCATCTTTTATTTTTAATTTGTTTGTTGATATTTTTTTTCAAAATCAGATTTTATAGAATAAGTAGTGAATAAGGAAAGTAGTTAATTAATGAATGAAGTACTCTCCCAATGAAATTAATTACTTGAAGATTTCCTAGGTTAATCAAAGTAAATACATTTTCAAGATTAATTAATTAATCAATCAAGGGTATAATGGGTAAAATATGGTAATTTATGCATAAATTTTATAAAATGACATATATTGTGATCCAGCTATTTTTAGAAAGGGATGACATATAATATGGGACAGAGGAAGTATAATAATTCTAAATTATATCTAATATAATCTTTAAAAAGTCTAAAGTGTTGTCTCCGAGTTATTTAATTCCAACTCCTTTGGTGTAAATCACCAATTTTATCAGTAATTATTTGTCGGGCGGATTTTTTAAGTATACAAATTAACAATTGTATTTACACCAACATAGCAATATTTTTTTTTTCAATTATATAGCAATACTTTTTTTTCAAAAGTAGAATTTAAATTTAAAAAAAAAAAGATTTTCCAAATCAGCCATGCTTATCCCACTTTCCATAAATTTCTCCAATAATTTTACCTTCCCTAATTTATTCAAATATGCTATATATTATCTCCCATAAATAAAGATTTCCTACCAAAAACATAACTCCTTTCTCTGACTTAAAAAATCGGCCAAACAAAAAACGATTATTAAAAAAAATGCATACCAATAATTTCTCAATTCTAATTCAACACAACGGGCGATGGGACTCAGCAGGTAATTATATAAAAAATAATTCTCATGATTTTTTATTTTGTGATTGAATTTGATTTTACACAAATATCTATTTTGTACTTTTTGGTAGTTATTCATTTTATATATTTTGTCAATTTTGGTGTAAATTAATTCATACAATTTGGTTGACGTTCGGGATTGTCCAAATTTTGGTGTAATTTCAACAATTTCGTATGATTTTGTTGTACACTGATGTGTAAAATTTGTTTTTTGTTAAAGTTTATATTTAATTGGTATGATGTGTTCCGTATGGTAGAAAATATTTTATATCAATAAGTTTTCAGTATGTATTTCTGTATTTGTTTAGGTATTTGATCTGGTATAATTGTCACTAATAGTTGACACCAAACAAATAGCCTGATGCATGATTTGGTGTATTGTTTGGTCAAATTATAGTATCTTACTTATGAACGTATATTAAAGTGAGTGTAGTTATAAATAATTTGGTGTAATTGGTGGTGTCAATAACTACAAGTTTGACAATCTATGGTATATAATTAGAACCTCGTAATAAAGTTATGTTACATATTTTAGTGAATTTTAAGTATGTGAATTGGTGTAAATAATAATGTGCAAAATAGTTCGTACATTTACTGATGGTAACTTAATAAAATCATAAATTTTAAAAATTGTTTTAAGGGTATGTAATCTTTGACTGTTTTTTTTACGTTTATTATATGGTTAAAATATTGGTAAATACTTTGGTATTTGTTTGACTATTTTTTAAAAATAATTATATGGTTAAATTTTTGGTAAATAATTTGGTATTTGTTTGACTGTTTTTTTAAGATAATTAAATGGTTAAATTTTTGGCAAATAATTTGGTATTTGTTTGACTATTTTTTAAAGATAATTAAATGGTTAAATTTTTGGTAAATAATTTGGTATTTCAATAAAAAGCTTATATACCATCGAAAATCAATGTTTGAACAAAGAATTTGTTATTTTAAGCAGGAAATTACGTGGATTACAATATTGAAGGAGTTATGTATGATCCAACCACCAAATACGAAGGCTTGCTTACAGCTATAGCTTCACAATTGGGAGTGGACACAACTATTTATCATTTGGAACTAAGGTATTTCGTGAGTGGTCCATCTCCACCAATGAAGATACATAACGATACGGGAGTGCAAGTTTGTTTAGATCAAAAGAGATGCAATTCAGATTTCTTTTCAAAATATCCTTTATGTGTGGACAAAGCTATGGAATCCATTGAGTACCAAACAAATGTCCAAACAACGCGCCAACATATTATGGGATCCAACACACTATGTTTGACTAACATGGATCCAATTTTGGAATGTTACATTGAAGAATCACAAGGAACGGAAATAATTTCAAATCCTCAACACTATTTGGTGGCCGAGGATCAAGTTTATATAAACAAGCAAACTATATCGGAAGTTATGAAGCGATATGCATTTCTAAGAGAGTTTTGTTTCGTTGCAAAAAGATCAAGTCCTACCTGGTGAGTTATTATATATGTTGATTTTAAAAATTATCAATATATTTTAACAACTTACCATGTATTAATATGCATGAGTTTTTGCAGTTACTATCTAAAGTGTGCTACAGAAAACTGTTTATGGGTTTTTAAATCCTCATGTTTGAATAATTCAAAGTTATTCAAAGTGAGGAAATTCTATGATACACATTCTTGTCCATTGAAGGACCGGATTCAATCAAAGCGACAATCAACAAGTGGTGTGCTTGGGGCAATGTTGATTGAAAAGTATGTCGATCTGAAGATCTTTTACACACCAACAGACATACAAGCAGACATGCTAAGGATACATGGTATTTCATTAACATACATGCAAGCATGGAGAGGTAAAAAAAAAGCTTTCGAGACATTAAGAGGTGACCCTGCCGAATCATATGGAAAAATTCCAACATATCTATATATATTGGAGAAGACATATCCAGGGACAATTGTGAATTATAAAAAAACAGATGAAAATCATTTTTTATATTTATTTACAACACTTGATGCAAGTATAAGAGGCTGGGAGTATTGTCGACCAATAGTAGTCGTGGATGGTACACATTTAAAATCAACATACGAAGGCACAATGTTGATAGCTAGCACATTAGATCCAGGAGGTACTGTTTATACCATTACCGCAACTAGATTGATTTGTTTTATATATAATCAATATATGTTGTATTTATTTTGAAGATATTTGTTGTATAGGTCACATCTTGCCGCTTGCATACGGAATAGTTGATTCAGAAAATGATGATTCATGGTTATGGTTCTTTGAGAATTTTAAAAATGCATTCGGTGAAAGGGAAGATATGTGCTTTGTTTCTGATAGAAATAAGAGCATTTGGAATGCTATTGCAGCTATTTATCCCGAATTCAGACATTACGCATGCATATACCATCTATGGACCAATTTACTAAAGAAAACATACAGAGATACAGAAGAGGTTAGACCATTATTCTTCATTAGCAAAAGCTTACATTGTTCAAGAGTTTGATGAATTGATGACAAGAATGGATCAAATTAATCCAAAATACCGTGCTTATCTATAAAAAGCAAATTATGAGAAATGGTCACGCGCACATTCACCAGTAAAAAGGACTTGGACACTAACAAGTAACATTGCAGAGTCACTAAATAACGCTATTCTAGTTGGAAGAAGGTTACCAGTGGTACCATTGTTGGAATTTGTTAGAAAAACAATTGAAGCTTGGAATGAGAAACACAACGAAGAAGGTAGAAATACTACAACAACCTTGACAAGTAAATACAATGAAATGTTGGAGGACAATAGAAATTTGTCTCATCGTATGCTTGTAAGTATTAACAATTCTCTACTATGCATATTATGTTTTGGTTTTATTATTGATAATGAATGCTCTTAAATGAAGGTACGCGCATCAACAATACACCTTCATACCATTACAGATGGTGCAAAGAGGTTTACAGTATGTCTGAATACACGAATGTATAGTTGTGGCAGATTTCAACATGATGAGATCCCTTGTAGTCATGCACTTGCAGCAATCAGACATAGGAATAACATCACGATGATTATTGTTCAACTTATTATAGTAATAAGAATTATCAAGATACATATGCAATACCAATTGAACCCTTGCTGTAACACCCTGACTTTTCAAAACGTCTAAATTAACTCGTATCTTCGTGGAAAGACAAGGAGGGTGAGTAATAAATTAAGAATGATGTGGTATGTCCTATTTTAAGTGTTCAAGTGTTGCATCTCAAGTTTTGAAGTTAGGTAAGTGGCAAAATAAAAGTTGGCGGAAGTTATCGTAAGTTCCTTCTTAAAGATTTCTCTGAAATTTGGGTCAAATGTCTTGGAGGTTTTCTTCCAATCTATAAAGAGTTATGGCGCCCACAAACTATCGAATCGAAGGTCTACGAGTCTAGTTTCCAACGCATCAAACCGTTCATTCATACGACTTCAGAATAGAAAGATATTCGCATTTTCGTGGGACTGCGCAAGCAGACACGTGAGGTGGGGCCCTAGGTCGGTGGAAAGTTGTATATATCTTCTTCTTCGAGTTTTTTCTTCATTCTAAGCTAAATATACAGAGAAAACATAGAAACCCATTTTTAGGATCAAGTGAAATATAGATTTTCTCGACGTAAGTCCTTGACGAAAGTTGTTCTACGCGTTGGGCTCAACATCGTGGTATAATTTGTTTTATCGATTGCGTAGCATATCACATTTTAGTGTTGGGACAACAGGGGTTTGAATATATTTGAAGGTTTTGAGGTGAATTACGAACCTAAGATCGAGGTAAGACCCTTCTTTCATCGACTCTAGCTTTTATAAGCAGCAAATAGCAATTTGCGACGGAAATACATATCTTTTATTGTATTGTCATGGTATCTTTTATTTTGTGTGTTGATTATGGTCCTACCTTGTTGTAGTATCGAGGGAGTTATGAGTTAAAGTCTTTAGGCCACGTGAATTTAGCGAAAAAGGTATGTTAAGGCTATTCTCTTCTTATGGTATGTTTCCTTAAAGCTTAGGAGCAATGTAATTTAATTGTTATCGTTGTTATACTTATAGCTATTATTGTTGATTGTTGGTTGTTCGAGTGCGTATAATCCTCTCTTATCGAAATTCTTATTCAATAGTAACATTCGTATGATGGACACGACTTAAAGGCTATTTGTATAGGTTGCCTATCACTAAATTGCTCAATTTTAGCTGTTGGATTGTTATTGTTGCCTTTGGGCTATTGTGGTTAGCTGCAGGAATGTGATCTATGCCTAGCAGGGTTATGTTCTGCCTATAGGGCTATAAGGATGCCTAAAAGGGCTATGAGTTGCCTACGGGGCTATATTGATGCCTAGAAGGGCTATGAGTTGCCTACAGGGATATATATTGACGCCTAAGAAGGTTATGTGCTTCCTACAGGGCCATGTTGTTGCCTAAGAGGACTATGAGTTGTCTATAAGATATGTTGATGCCTAAGAGGGCTATGTGACTGCCTGCGGGGCTAGGGGACTACCGATAGGGGTATACAGGCTGATTGACACCTTCCGGGCTTTTGGGGGCCTGAATAGGTGGTCTTGTGTGTTGTTTGTACCTACCGAGCTTATGGGGGCTTGGTTAGGTTGTTGTTTTATTATTTTTGATAAATTTAGATTTAGAAGCAGGTCAGTACAATTATCTTATCCTTAATTTATTTATCAGATTATTCCAGTATATCAGGATACCTCATCATAGTCTATTGCCTTTCATATTCTGTACATTATTTTGTACTGACGCCCCATTGCCTTGGGGGCGCTGCATTCATGCATGCAGGTCCTGACAGATGACCGAGTAGACCTCCATATCAGCAGGATTGACTTTTATCCGATTGGTCAGCCCCTTTCCTCCGGAGCTACCAGAGTTGGGAGGTTTGTTACCTGTTGTTGTATATATTCTCATGGGTAGGTTGGGGCCCTGTCCCACTAATCTTTACTACTCTTAGAGGCTTGCAGACTAGTGTGTGGTGTTTATAGCTATGTTATGGCCATGCTGGCCTATGTTGTTGGTTTGCTGAAGCTTGTGAGCTGTTTGATGTATTGTACTGATATTTACCTGTTTTTAGTTTTGGTATAGATATCATGGTGGCCTCGACGGCCCAATCAGGACTTCTGTGCTAGCTGGATATTTCTTTATATGAACTCTTGGAAGTAGCTGGTTCTTTTGTAGACCTGTTGACAGGGGCCTTGCCGGCCGAGGGCTTAGTTTTAAGCTGAGATATACTTGTTTGTTTTCTTAATTGCATGTGACTGTCATGCGCTAGTAGCAAATGATTCAGCAGGGTCGGCTCAGGCCTGAGTTTTGGCTTTAGGAGTTAGTTGCGCCCCTTGAGTTTAGGGCGTGACACTTGCCTTGCGAAAGCACTTGGGATGTTCCATCACATGTCTTGGAAGAGGTAGTATTACCACCAATTACAAGAAAGCAACTTGGCAGACCTCCAAAAAATGATCGCAAAAAGGGATTCACCGAAGGAGAGGGGAAGAAGAGGAAAGTAACCTGTAGTGAATGTGGTATAGTTGGGCATAACAAGAAGACTTGCCCAAAAAAACTCATGATAATTAGCTTGTGATATTTTTGTTGTTATTTTTACTTTGCAGTTATACAGTTGAACTATATTACTTTTATTAGATGTACTGTTTCTTAATTGCATTACCTTATTTCAAAGTTGATTACTTTTTGTTATCTTATTCATAATTTTGAATACATAGTTGTTATAAATGGTTGTATATAGTAGATATCATAAACTCTTTTGGATTACGTGTTGTCACATATCCAGAAATATTGATAAAAAATATAAGCCAAATTCTTAGTAAAATTATGGTAAATAAGAACAAATATATGGTAAAAATAAAGGATCATAATAATTGTGTAGTTAATAAAACAAATGTTTGCACTTTACCAACCTAAAACAATAAATTGAAAAGTAATAAATGTTAGTATATTAGTTTGGACGCTACAGTAATTAACACTCACTTACTGTAAAATTGGTTTACTCTTGTTACAACTGGTACATAGCTTGGTATAAATGATGGTATAAATTAAAACCAAATGTCATAATAATGATGGTATACATTAAAACCAAATGTCATAATGATGATGGTATATTATCTTACATATGAACATACATAAATTAAAATGAGTGCATTAATAAACTATTTGTTGTAATTGGTGGTGTAAAAAACTACAAGTTTGACGATCTATGGTATATAATTAGAACCTCGCAAAATAAAAATATGGTACATATTTTAGTGTATTTTAAGTATGTGAATTGGTGTAAATAATAATATGAAAAATATTTCCAACATTTATTGATGATAACCTGATAAAATCATAAATTTTAAGAATTGGTTTAAGGGTATGTAATCTTTGACTGTTTTATTTTAAGTTTATTAAATGGTTAACATATTGATAAAATACTTTGGTGTTTCTTTGACTGTTTTTTTTTAAATCATTAAATGGTTAAATTTTTGGTAAAATACTTTGATATTTCAATAAATGGCTTATGACTACACTCTTGGTTAACACTGAAACCAAAAAAAAAAAACACTATGCTAAAGAAAAAAATTGATTTACATATGAAAGAAAAAAAAGTACCAAACTGGGTAAACACATTGGTATGTATACCAACCTGCAACTTTGAAAGAAATCCAAGCGATCATATAAAAGCATTTAATATAATTTTTCAATAATGATAAAACCCAATTTATACCTAAATTTATACCAAACTCATACATGTACAATCCAAATTCACACTATAAATTTATCACAATATTTAATAAAAAAAACAACCAAATAAATGCAAAATCACAGAATAAAGACAATATCCAACGAACTAAATACCATAAACGCAACTAAAGTACTATCCAAATTACAAAAAAAATTCAAAAGCATAAAACATTCATGAAATTCTGTCTTAAGAAATGACACTTTTTACTCCTTGACCCTCCGATTTGACCGACGACCTTCGTTAGAAGCTTCATCTTCACTAACAGATTCAGTATCAATTTTCATCTTTCCATATTCCCACAGTAATGCTCCAAATCTCAACCGAAGATTTTCAGCATTTAAACCTGACATAGATACGTTCCTATCTCCACGACACACATATTCAGCAAAAGCACAGGTATACAGACCACAATCCTTATAAATATTACCCAATCAGCATAATTAGTACAATACATAGTGTAATCAACAACAAAAAAGCCACATTATACTTACGTTGAATTGTCACATTGTTGTGGGATGTTTTCACGATTACCATATACCAACGGATCACCAACTGGCCTTCCAGCATAATGCACATCTGTATTCCAGTCAATGTCTTTCCTTAAAGCATAATAATCAGTAGCAACTAGGAACAAAGGTATCATTCTAGATATTTTTTGAACCAAACTTGTTACTGCATTGGTATGTTTAACCCCATAACCATTTAAAGAATCATAAATATATAAACACCTTTTTCTGATGGAAAAAACAACCAGAAACCAGTGGAATGCATCACTACTATTGACAAGAATGCATACATGATCAACATCCACCCATGGAATATTAGCAAGAATCCTATCACCTCTTATGTATTGTGCAACCTCATGATGTATACTAATCAGACTTTCATCTTTGCCATTGGCCTCCCACGCATCATAAATTTGAACAACCCAACTGATGAAAAAAGGGTCAGTAGTAGTAACTCTTGCACTATTATCAGGACCATACTTGTAAAACTTGCAAAGATAATACATTATCACATCAACATGCTGCATATCAAGTTTTATTAGTTAGCACCAAACAATAAAATAATATCACAACTTGATTGAAAGAATTACCATTATCTGATTATTACCTATTAGACTATATTTAAAATTATATGTTTATGTCATTGTAACAATTAAACTATAATTAGGAGTCTATGTTTCTTTCAGTAGTTGATTTTCCTAACATACATACCAAAAACAACTGTCCCCATAGAACTAAATCACAGATTTCAGTGACTACAATGAAGCCAATTTTACTTACCAATCACTAAAAATCACAACAAAAAACAAATACCAAATCTTACTTTAATATAGAGTTACACCATAAAAAATTACCAAATCACTCCAAGGCTGCCCTGGATAAGCCAAAGGGTGAAACCAATCCATCAAATCCACCCTACCAACACCAAACTCAAAAGGAGGATCGATTGGATTTGAAGCAGCAGTGAAGAAACTGGTTTTCCTATAAAACAAAATGAGTAGTTATAGCATATAAAGTGAATGAACAAATGGTAAAATACAATTACACAACAATACATACTTTCCACGTTTCTTGGATAATTTGCTATCAACCCATTTCTTAAATTGAAGGATAACTTCATTATACATATCAAACCCCTTGTAATTTACAAAAGGATGCCTCCATAAATAGTACTTCACTGTGTTCACCGATGTGCCACCTGATTCACTTAAGTTTGTGTATGGTGATTGGGCATACTTTCCTGGAATCTTCGTACGAACATGCTGAACTGGTGAGATAAATGTGTTTTCACCCTCAATAACACCAAACTGATTGAACTTTGTTTTTCCAGCTTTAGCAACTTCCAAAGGTGTGACACAAATATTTTCAGATTCAACATCTACCAATGATGACACGTATGTTTGTCCAGTTTCAAGAGCAACCAACTGTGATTCACGCATATTGGGCATAACAAAGTCATCCAATGTAGGAGTTTTTCTATTTATTTCAAAATCAACAGATACACCACCTATTAAGATATACAAACATCATTTATGTATCTATATTTTATGAAATTTTAAACACAAATTAGAAATGAACTAAAAATAGTTATAAAAAATAAATTTAAGCTAACAAAAAGAACTTACAATTGTTATCAATAACATGATTACGAAACGAAGATGGTGTCTGGACACCATCTTTATCTCCACAATCTTGCAAATGTTCATTTTGAACATCAACATTTCCTTTTCTTTGATCCTCAACAACAACCTTAATGTTCCCAATAAAAATAAAATTTTGAGTCATTCAACTATTACAATAAGACAACAATATAGCTAATTACGGATATACAATCAACAAGAAGATTAATAATATTTAAAATCAACACAAAGTATCCACATTAACATTTATAATAATCTTGATCTAAAAATTAGTTTATAAGTAAATAATAAGTCCATATATTAATAAGTAGACTAACCCGTTCACCACCTAAATCTTTGTTGGTTGAAACATCATTATGAAGAGATTTCAACTCTTGAATGATATATTTGAATGATGAATCCATAAAAGCCTTCATTTCAACAAACTTAGCATCTACATTTTTTTCAAGCTTTTCCAACTCATTACGAACCTAACAAAAATTAAAATGACATTACTGTTTCTTCAACCAAAATTCTGACAGAAAGTAAATAAAATTTATAATCATACCTTCACAACTTCTTGGGCAATTTTCTGCAAATCTTTATTAAATGACAAACTCGGATCACTTCCAACCTTTTGTGCAGAACTATGAGGCAAATCTTTAACATTCTGTCGAACGACAGAATGAGTCTGTAAATTCTGATTTTGCCTTAGACATATCTATCACGTTTACTCTTCTTATTGAATGGCATATCAGTCAAAACAATAAGATTTTCCGACTCAATGATATGAAGCTCCTCATCCATGAACACAAGATCTTCAAATGTATACTAACACAATAATAATAAATTGTTAATATACACTACTCATAAAAAATAAAATTAATAAATAATAACAAAAGAACTTCTATTACCTGATTGCCGTATTTTCTGAACATTCCTTTCTGGAGATGGTCAAAATATATCTTGTTTTTGGATATATCCCAATTGAATATTCTAGGCGTTCGATTGGATTTACGAATTGCAATTGAACCATCAACTTTGTTACAACATTCATAAAACCAAATTTGCAATGCGAGAGGAAACCCTTCAAACTTCACATAATCCGGATCTTTTGCTATTTGACTCGATATAGAATGAAGAAGATTAAAAAAGGAGAGATTGCCCCAGGGGTACGTAATGTACTGTCCCGACTCAACACATAAGAAGTGATCTTTTGGAATATGTGACAATTGTGGTGGAGATGACAAAATGAATGTGCTAATGAAATAAATCATAGACATATTAAAAAAGTCTTCTTCCTGAATCAACCCATCTTCTTTAAACACTCTTATGAAATCAGCTTTCAAAACCTTATCAACAACATTTGGAAAGTAACGAGAAAGTAACTTAGATGTACTATTATGATCATGATCAAAAACCATACACCCACCACACTTAAAACCAGTAATTACCAAAAATTCTCTAAGCCCAAAATACATTTCTTTACCATTTATGTCAAACACAAACATGTCATCCCGATTGTTATCTAAATGATGAACAAGACATCTAATAATCTGAGGTTGGACTTTCAATTGGGAGAAGCCTAATAGATAACCAAAAGGAGACTCTTTAAACAAATGAACACTACCAATTTTTTCAAGTAGCTTTGTTATATCAACAAAAACGTTGACATTTACATAAGAACACCAACGCGATTGTTTCTTCTTGATCTAAAAAAAAATATATTACAAATCAATAAATTATAATAGTCATAAAATGCAAAATTTATAATATAAGCAAAGAAATATTTGCATAAAAAATTACATTACTATAAAACGACGGTAAAAACATACCTTTAGTGGTACTTGTGATGCCTTTTTCCTTTTATTATTAACAAACCTAGTCCATTTTTGACTTAAACCATTCATGCCTTTGCTCACCGAACCCCATCAACATTCTAGGGCATAAAAAATTAATTAATGTTACAAATCTTTCGATTCAGAATAAGATTCAACACTTGCATGTCAAAAAAAATAAAAAATTCATCAAATAAATAAATACCTTTGAATACTGATCATTATTTACTCTTAATCTTTTAGAGAGGGGGATATCATCCTCAAAATCGCTGTCATGTGGATAATGATCTTCTACCAATTTTTCTTTACCCTTCGATTTTGTATCAGCCCCATAATCATCTTTTTGTTGAACTTTGTAGGATGATGAAGAATTGATAACAATAAACTCATTAGATCTACCAGATGGTCTTGAACTGATCGGCGGGCTATCAACGATTACCACAGATTTGTTAAGTCTAGGACTTTTACGTGGAGTCTTTTCCATCGAACAATGGCAATTTTTTAGATTAGTTGTTTTGTGAAACGTTTCTGTGAGAGAAGATTAAAGGTTACGAAATTTGAAAAAGAAAGAGAAGATTAAAGGTTGTATACTTTAAAATCCGTCCAGTTGAGAAAGTTGAAGAAGAATATGGAAGGAAACCCTTTTGACTTCCCAAAATATTTTCAAGATTTTATTGAAACTATCACTCAACATTGAAAAGTACACCCTTTCTTGGTAAAAAATATTGCTTTATCAGAACAAAAATAAAAAACTAATTAGGATCCCAAACACTATGCCTAAAAAAGGGGGGGAAAAAGGTAATGAACGTGTGAATTTGGAACTGATTAGGAGAGAGAATATTTGATAAATATTAATATCCTAATTATACTCCCTATAACATAGCATGAATTACTAAAAGTATGAGAGAGAAAATTTGTAAAATTAAATTAAATTAAATACAAAAATTAAATGTTTTGTTATGTATGTAATTTAAAAACTTAGTTTGTAATTAAATATAAGTATATTGATATTTTGTTAATAAAAGACTTAAATAGTATATTTCTGTAATTTTTCCTTATTTGTCATAAATTTAATTTGTATACTCAAATTAGGACATATTTTGAACGAGCTTCATATTAGACATTTTTTACTCAACTATGTATTTTCAAAAATTCATTGTGAAGATAAGTTAATCTTATAAAATTATGGTACCTTCTTTAATTATAAACATCAAATCAAACACATAAAAACCTTTTTTTAAACAAAATTTAAGCTAAAAGTATCAGGAGATGCAGTAGTTTAAATATGTAAATGAAAGAAGTTGAACTACGGAAAAAAAAAAATTATTATAGTCAAATGCGTCCTTAATATATTTAAGGGAAAAAGGCTCAAATATTCCATCAAATTTTGATAACATGCTTTGGTCCATCAATTATCATATATAAAATTGATGATAATTATTCAGTGTTGAGAGTAATGATTCCATTTCTTTTAAAATTAATAATAATAATAATAAAATTCTACGTATTAGTAAAGCATATAAAATTGAGTAAATACATTGATGATAATAATTCAGAGTTGAAAACAATATGATAATTGAAGCAAAGAAATCAAGTAGTATTAAACTTGAGTAATAGATCTCTGCACCGATAAAACGTTAATATAATCTTTTAATCTGCTCACCAACCGTGAATTGGACAACCTAATAATCCAAATTTGCAGTTATATTATCGGTTACAGTTAGGTTTTGAACAATCCTGAGTGTAAATTAGTAAAAAGATTCTTGTTATTTATGATTTCTGAAGATGTGTGTAAAATACGAAAGTAGACAACTAATAGAGGACTAAGGGAAAACGTTTAGTAGTTCAAATAAATTTTTCTCGAGATCCTCATTATATGTGTGTGCAGGTACTAAATGTTAACATTGAATTTCAAAACAAACAAAAAAAAGCTTTGGTAATTGAGATATTAATGATGATGATGAAGGCCAAGAATAACTTGACACTTACATTGATAAATTTTGCTGCTATAATAGAAATGGCTGATGAAAGTCTGTTACCTGGAGTTTACAAAGAAGTTGGCAAGGACTTGAACATTGATCCTGCTGGTTCACTTAGTCTTTACAGATCATTAGTTCAATGTCTTTGTTACCCTCTTGCTGCTTGTCATAATCGTGCCAATGTCATTGCTCTCGGTGCTTTCCTTTGGTTCCTTGTTGCCATCTCCTCTACCTTTGCTGAGGTCTCTGCTTCATTCCTCTGTAGATGATGTTTTTTTTCAAATAGTGTTGTATTTGTGTTGTTGACATTACATGAAAATTCCGTTTATCTGTTGCGCCTTTCTGAAACAATGACAAGAAAGAAAGTGTTATCTTGTTGATGTTGTTTATCAGATAGCAATTTCGAGAGCATTGACATGTTTGTAGTCCAATATTTGCTGAGATAGTTCCTGAGAGAGTTCGAACAAGCATTTATGCTCTGGATCGATCTCTCGAGACCATCTTAGCATCATTTGCTCCTCTTCTAGTTGGTACTTCAGCTCAAAAGGTTTTTGGTTATAAGCCAATCCCTGAGGGATCTTCAAGTTCAGGGGAAATCGAAACAGATAGACAAAATGCTGCCTCACTTGCCAAAGCAATGTACACTGCAATAGGCATTCCAATGGTCATCTGTTGCTCTATCTACTCCTTCCTGTATTTCACATATCCACGAGATAGGGATCGTGTCCTGTCGCAACAGATTGATGAAACACACAATCATCCATACGAAGAACAACAACCCTTACTCGAGCAGAGACTTCTTTCAGTAAATTAGTTGTGAAATTCAGTAGTTAAAGTTTTGTGAAAGAAGCAAAACTTGGAATGAATATTCTCTAAATACTTACTCGCACCAGATGTTTACATCAAATCATATAAATTGGTATAGTTAAGTGATTTAATAAGGTGAAAATCTATATTAATTAAGCATGATTAAAGTATGTTGTTATTATGTTAGCTACATTCACAAAGCTCAAAAATGGTGAATAAAAGGCAAATTAAAATGACTTTTTATGTTATTTTTTGCATTGATCATATATATATTTTTAGTGGCCAATCATAATTTATGTCGATTTCCATAGTTTTTTTATTTTATACAATAACATTAACTACTGAATTAGCAATGAATAATTGATCATTTGTTCTATTCAAAAATGTGAATTATTTTATAGTTGTATTTGCTTACTATTTTCAAATGGAATATGTAAGGAGTATGTCAAATTCTCTTAATTTTATCTTAATCTAGTTGTTTGTACCAACTATATAAGAGTAGAACTATATCAATGATTGAGGCTCTTGATAATAAACTAGCTTTTAGTGTAACAACTAAATTTGAAATGGTTCTTACATCTTGCGTCAGATGTTTATGTCAAATAACATAAATTTATTAAAATTAAGTGGTTTAATGAGGTACAAAACTATATTACTTAATTGATCATGATTAAGTGTTGAAAATTTAAATTGAAATCTTCTTGTTTATCACAATTGCAAATATTCTATTTAGATTTTAAACTACTTTAGACAAATCAAAATACACAAAAAAGTACTGGCAAATGACATTTTTTTTTAAAAAGTCAACGAATAGAATAAATGCCCAACAATAAAATAATTAAGCTCGCTTTAATAATGGCAACTGCATCATAATTTTATGTTGAACCAAAACAACTACATCTACATCTACATTAATAATAAATCAAGTAGCCATGTAGAGCATGTGAGCACATGTAAGTAATTATTTATTACATAATAAACGCTAAATTTGCAACTAGAGACATTTTAATTATTCATTCGTGGGTGACTATCTGAGATATTATCTCATAGATACCCAAACAAATGACAAAAAGAAGTCTAGGAAGAAATTTATCGATGCTCGAATATTGATTATCTGAATTTTCACTTTGTTTATTAGTGTAATATTTTTTGTTTAGCTCTAAAGCAGAGAAACAGAGCTTAACTTTATGAATACTCCAAATTCAAATAAAAAGATATTATCACTATTATCATTAATGAAAGTAGGTGATTCAATAAATATGATATACATAAACAAATTACCAAAAAAAATAAAATTTAAAGATATAATGCTATATTTTCCTCATCACAATATCACTTTATTCTTTGCCTTTTCTTACTTAGTTTTTTAGCTACATTTAGAAGTTGAGTATCCAAATTGCATTTAACTTTTTTGAATTCTCCAAATTGCTCCCATGAAGAAGTTAAGATCAGATAAGTTAACTCTTGTATTAGTGAATATTGCTGGTATAATGGAGAAAGCTGATGAAGCTTTGTTACCTAATGTTTATACAGAAATTGGCAAAGATTTGCATACTGATCCAACTGGTCTTGGTTCTCTTACTCTTTTTAGATCATTAGTTCAATGTCTTTGTTATCCATTAGCTGCCTATCTTTCTGCTCGTCATAACAGAGCTCATGTCATTGCTCTTGGTGCTTTTCTTTGGTCTGCTGCAACTTTCCTTGTTGCCATCTCTTCCACCTTCACTCAGGTTATTTAATTTATGTCGCGTATATCATGTTGTTGTTACTGCTTATGTTTTCATATATATATGTTGTGTTTATGTTTGTCTTGAGTCGAGGGTCTATTAGTACAAAATAAGGGTTAATTTTGTCCACTTATGGTTGTAGTGGCCGAGCTAGTAAGGGTCTTTGACAGAAAATTATACTGTTTATTTATGGTAAAAAATATTTTTATGTATAGACAGCAGATTTTGACTTTTTCATGTGTTTACTTTTATCATACTACTTGAATTTAAGCAATCTGACAGATGTTGTTTAACAGATAGCAATTTCGAGAGGATTGAATGGAATAGGACTTGCAATAGTCACACCAGCAATCCAATCTTTAGTTGCTGATTCAACTCATGAAAGTAATCGCGGTACTGCTTTTGGATGGTTAGAACTAACATCAAGTTTGGGATCGATCGTTGGTGGGACTATGTCTGTGCTGATTGCTGAAACATCATTCATGGGAATCCCTGGATGGAGAATCTCCTTTCACCTGGTTGGTATTATAAGTGTTCTTGTTGGTTTTCTAGTCTATTTCTTTGCCAACGATCCACAATATCTTGGAAGTAAGGCTGACAAAGGAAAAGATCAGCTTCAAGTAAAACCATTTAAAGAAGAAGTTAGTGAACTGCTAAAAGAAGCAAAAACAGTTATCAAAGTTCCTTCATTTCAAATACTTATCGCCCAAGGGGTTTCCGGGACGTTCCCCTGGTCAGCATTGTCATTTGCCACAATGTGGTTGGAGCTTATCGGATTCTCTCACAAGACAACAGCACTTCTCTGGACTTTGTTTCAAGTTTCTCAGTCGCTTGGCGCGTTGTTTGGAGGATTCATGGGGGATGTATTGGCTAAGCGCTTGCCTAATTCTGGTAGGGTTATACTCTCTCAGATTAGCACTGGATCAGCAATTCCTTTAGCTGCAATTCTGCTGCTGCTATTGCCTAATGATCCTAAAACAGCTACGCTGCACGGTTTAGTCTTGTTCATCATGGGATCAATCATATCATGGTGTGGTCCAGCAACAAACAAGTACGTCTCTTCTCATCACATATATCATTTGTTAGTACATTTCACAGATTTTTTTTCATGATCGTTTTCCCCGTTCATGATCTCTAGTTCTATTACTAGCTCCCTCCATTTTAATATGTTTGTCTGGTTTTGACTTGATACAGAGTTTAAGAAAGTAAAGAAGACTTTTGAAATCTTGTGGTCTTAAATTATAGATACGTAGAAGGTACTAAAATGTTCTTTAATTTTGTAGTCTTAAGCATGTCACGTGGAAAGTTGAAATAAAAAAGTTGTCAAAAAGAGAAAGATACATTCTTTCTGAAAGAAAAGTAAGACAAACGAATTGAAACGGAAGGAGTACATCATACATGCTGTACATATTGTGAAGTTAAATTGAGGAATTCACTAAAATATTTCACCCTTGACATGTTTGTAGTCCAATATTTGCTGAGATAGTTCCTGAGAGAGCTCGAACAAGCATATATGCTCTGGATCGATCTTTTGAGACCATAATATCATCTTTTGCTCCATTGGTGGTTGGTATTTTAGCTCAACAAGTTTTTGGTTATAAGCCAATCCCGGAGGGATCAACAGGCTCACAAGAAATTGAAACAGATAGACAAAATGCTGCATCACTTGCCAAGGCATTGTACACTGCAATAGGCATTCCAATGGTCATCTGTTGCTTCATCTATTCCTTCCTATATTGCACATATCCACAAGATAGGGATCACGTCCGGTTGCAGCTGATTGAAGAAACAGGGAACTCTCCATCCGAAGAACAACAGCCCTTACTTGAGAACGATGAACACGGAATTCTTTCAGCAATATAATGTAGTTAGTAACAAACTTACTTCTTGATATGTTGTTTGTATTATTGAAATGACATTGCCTTTGAAATCAAAAGAGAAAATAAAGGGAAAGTAACAAAATGAAACATGAATTTCAAATGGAGACGGCGTTTTTTAAAGCACAAGGCTTGATTTCCTCAATCAACGCGATGAGATGTGAATGAGAGGAACCCCCTTCCTCGGTGGCATTCAGCAGTATCTCTGCCATCAATTTAACATTTGCTCGGATTTTCCATAGTAGTGGTAGATACAAGATTTCCAATTCGCTCAGGTGAACTTACCTAACGGAAACTCAAGTGTCTGGATGCAGTATCTGCATCCAGACACAAAACAGTCCTCATCAATCGAGGACTGAAAGGTCAGGGGATTACAAGGAGTGGTAGTGATAGTGACTCTGAGGCTGTGGAAGGCGAAGATTCGAGCTATTTGTACCAATGCAAGTTATATGGCTTCATCATGCTTTATGGAAGGAACACAACATGTGGTGCCATTGTTGTTCAAAGCACTAAAACAGAAGGAGGAGGCTAAACAGAGTATATTTTTTATTGAAACTCACAATTTAATAGTGTATTAGTGGAAATATGTGGTAACACGTCAAACTTAACATAGCAGATGAGTAATTAAGTCGTAGAATAGTTAATAATTATAGTAATTTTGTGAATATTCACAAATAAAGAAATCAAAAGCGTAAATTTTTGTTGAGGTCAAAACCAATTATTTTGAATGTGAAACATCAAACTTGTGTTTGGACAAGTCGTAATTTCAAATTAATGTTTGAACATGTAATGTACGATTGTGATTTCAAACTCCAACTTCTCTGGAAAATATGAGTTGGAATTTCAATTTTTATTTAAAAAGTAAAATTTAACCGAGAAATTTATATTTTGTTAAAAGAAAAAAACTCAAAAAGTAACCATGCTTGTTGAAAAGATTGGAGTATATAATTTGGAAAAAAAATGGAGAAAACACAAAAAGAATGGATCCGATTATAGAATCGGGGAATTGAACCCGACGTGAATCGAACACGCAACCTTCTGATCTGGAGTCAGACGCGCTACCATTGCGCCACGGATCCTGTTGGTTCTATTCAAGCAAGTAAACCACTATAATTAGAGGTTAAACAATTAAATTCATTTATAATGTCAAACCACGAGATTTTGAATAAAAAACAGAAATACTTTTTATTTTTAGAAGTTAAAAGATGAATGTTATTAATTTTTTTGTATTACTCAAAACTGTGTAATTTTATCCTTGTTAGGTCTTTTAAGATATTAGGCATTTGACGAAGGCTTAAATAAAAAAGTGATCAACATGAGTTGTGGTGTAGTGATGAAACAAATTCACCCTTAATTAGAGGCTCGAGTTCAAGTCCTGATATGGAAAAAATCATGTTGGAAGTGCCGTCTCCAAATGGACTTTGCAGTACGCGACTCAAATTTAATCGGAGTTCCAATACAAACTTTGGACACTGGCTGGAAAAAAAAAAGTCCTTTAGAATAAAAGAAGAAGAGGAAGAAACCAAAATATTAGCTTTCAAAATATTGTTAATAAATTACTGATTTAATTTTTTTTTTAAAAATCAAATTGATTAGTTAAATACAAATTGATACTATTTAAAAGGTACTTCTTCAAATAACACTTCTGACAAACTATATTTTTCAAAATTACTATTCAAATTTATTTAAGTAATCATAAAACTACAATAATAAACACACATAATAATTTAAATTAAGACTATAAAACTAAATCAACTTAATAATTAAGATCTAAATAATTAAAATTTAAACTTACATTACTTACAAATAAATAAGATCTTAAATCATAGTTATTTATTAAAATAGAAGAGTCAATTTTAGATTTTTCTTCTCGAAAAATTTGAGTACATGTGTAATAAGAAATTTCTTTCTATTTTAATTTATTATCATTTTTAGAAAAATAAATTTCCACTTTACATGGATTCACAATCCACGTGTCAAAATTCTACATCCATGCAAAGGGCCCCACAAAAAAAAAAATTGAGCAACAACAAATTTAAAAACGTTACCAACAAATAAGCATTGAAAAAATATAAAACATTCAGAAAAAATAAAATCTGAAATAATACATTCAAAATTCCAAACGAACCGACTCACCGAGTTGCTCTGTTAAAACTCGGTGGCCGTAAAAAAAAAAATAACAATGGAGAAATTAACACCTGCACGGAATTCGAGAACATGCACGGCGGATCTGCTGAATTGGTCGTCCGAGGTTCCGCCGCCGTCGTACGCTTCTCGTTCTCGTCAGGTATTTTTTTAGCTATTTGCCGTTGTTTCGCCGGCGAGCGAGGTGTTGAGGGTTAATTTTGTCATTTTTGTTCTTTTTGTGGTTGCAGCCTTCTAATGGAATCGGTAAGGTGCTGTTTCCAGGAGATGTTACTGATGAGGAAGCTGAAAGCTTGTATAAAAGGTGAGCGAAAAGAAGAAGCTTTTTGAATTGTTTTATTTTGTTTAAAATTCGAAAGGGTAAAAATGTTGTTAAATTATAAGAAATTGAACAAAAATAATCTCCTGTAATAGTTTGATTAAAAATTGTTTGCTATATTAATAGTTCGGATAAAAAAATGTCCTCATTAATTCTTACCAAACAGAGTTATTTGGTACCCGTTGCTGGTGGGTGGAAGGTGACAATATCCCGTGAAATTAGTTGAGGTGCATGAAAGCTGGCCCAGAAATGCCCCTATGATCATTTTTTGAGCCAAACTATTATCGACATGAGCATTTTTAGACCAAACTATTATCGTTTGTTCAATTTCAAATAGTTTAGGACATTTTTTATGCTTTTCTGTTTAATATTTGGTATTTGAACGAAATGAGCCTGAGAATGAATGAATAGAAAGAGGTATTATAGAGCAATTTGGAATTGAAGAGCGTAATAGATTTATTTATTGATTGATATTTCATCATTATTTGATTCTTTTAAAAATATTTTTTCTTCTTGTTTTGCATGTTAACTTAATATGTTCTATTGTGCAATGCTTCATTGTTCATTTCAAACTCCAGAGGTATTATATAGCCTGAAATCTCATATTTTCTCCTGTTTTAATGATAATTATGTTTCATATAGAAGTATTGCGTGCATTTAGTTATTTTTATTTTTTTTCAATTTTATTCCAGTATTCAGTAAAGATGATTTTAAATTATTTTTTTTGGTTATTTGCTGTTTCTTTTCCTAGTAAAGTAGATCGCCATTTTGGTTTAAATGTACGATAGAGAGGAGGTGTTATTCTCCGTTGCTTTTCCTTTTCATTGATCAGGATGTGCATTCCTCTCTATGATCTTTAATTTGGTTCGAATGCTTTTGTGTTTTTGATCTGTCCCACCATTTGTTGTATTTGTTATCAGTTTGACCTTTTTTTTTATCATTATTGAAAATGTAGATTTGATGCTGCTCACCATTGATAGGTTTTTGTAACATTCGATTCCTTAACTGATCAGCCATTTTGTATATTACGATACCTTCTCATTAGGAGCATTGTTGATCATGCTGGGAAATGGAAGTAATTCCGTATAGTAGTAATTGATGTAATTAGGATGCTATTTTGTGGATGTCTGGTGTTAGAAATAACAGCCATAAGGATCGTATCAAGTTAATTAGCTCTTTATTGTATGGATTTGTCTTTGGACTTGGAGGAAATATTTGTAGATATAATGATGAAGGTGGAGGATTGCGGTAGGTTGATGACTAGCTTAAAGATAGTAATAATATCATTATAATGATAACCTTCATCCAAGCTAAATGAAAGCCTAGTCTAAGCACTTCCACAGTTGACTGGTAATTGTTTTCTCACGCGACTTGCGACTAGTGGAACCAAAAATACTAGAGAATCATCAGGATTATGTTCCCGTGTTGTTGCAACTCATGTTCGTAGACAAAGAAGTTCCTATTGTTTGGAAAGAAAATGAAAAATTAAGTAACTGACTTTGGCTTTGAATTTATGTACTCTTATTTCTAGCACTTATCCCTGTTGAAACTTGCTATCTTCAGGAGACCTTCTTCAGGGTATAAACTGAAGGAGATGAATGGCAGCAATATATTTTCTGCTGGTGGTAAGGATGCTGCATCAGAATCTGGACCTGTTAATGGTAATGCTAACATCAGGACATCTGTGCGGATTGTTCAGGTACCAGTTTCCTCTTATTTAAGAAAACTTATCACCGCATCAGATCAGACTTGTAGTACGAGTAGGCTACATAATTAGGAAATCAGTGAATAGCACTTTGATCGAATTTTACGATGCCATTGTAGCAAGGTGCAAATGGGAAAAGCCAGATTTCTTTTGGTACTGAAGAAAAGATCTCCCAGAAGACGCCTATCACTCTAACAGAAGTAGAAAAGCAGGACGAGCTGAGTGGAGACCAAGAAAGCAAGATAGATAGGCTTTCATTAAGTACTGTAGAAAATATCTCCGAGGAAATGCCTGTCACTCTGACAGAAGTGGAAAAGCAACATGAACTGAGTGGAAACCAAGAAAGCAAGATACATAGCAAGGTGAAGAAGCAGTTGTCGGAAGCAAAGAGCAAGGAACTTAGTGGAAGTAACATCTTTGGACCTCCCATAGAAGTTCCTCCAAGATCATCAACTGTTGCACGGTCATTGCATCCCGAAGAAAGCAAAGACATGGGTGAACCTGCTCCACGAGTTGTGCGCACATCTGTCAAGGTTTCTAATGTAAGTTGCCTACTGATCCTTGTTTCTGTTTCAAATTTCTCACTCCAGCCTTGACTGCACCACTTTCCCATCCCAACTCATCTTCTCAATCTCTTCCCACTATCTGCTTTCTCAAATAGAGTTGAGTATTCAATGTGATAATCTCGTGAAAATGATATTAGATGTAAGGAAACTCTTTTTTGGTTTTACCGTAATAAAATGCTTCAGGTAGATAAAGTTGACAAAAGAAAAAGGCGTAATACATATATAGACACGGTAACTGACAGCTAAATACATTAACTTTGAGGATGCAGCACATCTCTGTTGTGTCACTTGAACACTCCAATTTACAAAAATGATCATCTAGACACACCTCCGAAATATATGGGCTGCATCAGCATCGGCTGTCCACGAGACATAGTGGGGACAAGTTGAGGTGTCTACTAGATGTTCATTCTCAAAGTTGAAGTATTTAGTTGTCAGTTGAGGCCAAGTTAAGGTGTCTATGTATTATGTCAAAGATATAGGTAGTGATCCAGTAAGATGATTTTTAAGCTGGAGGCAATCTGTCAAATAACTTGGTGTTCCGGAGGAAAAAGAGTTGCAATACAGTAAGACACCTTCTAATTAATGTGGAACTCGAAAAATTCTGTCAAAATGATTAATTTATTTATTTTTAGAAAAATACTACTGGTTCTTAAGATTGATTTTGACTCTTAATGTCTCAAATGCTATCTTGTGTTGTGGATTTAATGTTTAGAGTTGGCATTTGACTCTACTTATTTTCCGTGTAACTACTATGGATCGCATTTCTCTTGTGCATTGTGCAGCCTTCTGGTGGTCAAAGTAGTATCTTGTTTGGCGGTGAGCCTGTTGTGGAGCCAGTAAAGAAAATACATAACCAGAAAGTTGCAGAGTTGAACGGCAATGGCATTTTCAAGGGAGACACTGTCACTCCTCCTGGATCTTCAGACAAGTCACTGAGCAGGTCTAAGCTGAGAGAAATGAGTGGTAGCGGTATATTCTCCGATGGTAAAGCTGAATCCAGAGTTTGCTATGGTGGCGTACGTAAACCACCAGGCGGAGAGAGCAGCATCAGATTATTTTAAGTAAACAATCACATCATACTGCGCGATACGTATGTTAAACCTGTAAATGCAAAAACTTCAGCTGCTTCTGTCTAGTGAGGGCCTTCTCATACTCAATGTGGTTTAGGAATGAGGATTGTAAATTTTAAAGTATCTTATAAACAATATTTTTACACCCTCATTTGATTCAAAATACAGGACTATTATCCTACTGGAGTACTACTTTTCTGGATAGTACACATTATAGTTGCTTGACTAGTATTATCAGAGGTGGACCCATGTGGAAGGATGGGTTGCACGTGCACTCATTAACTTCAGATAACTTCAGAAAAAAAAAATGATGTATGTATACAAGAATTGAGGCATTGTTGTTACTCCCTTTAGACAACTTTACTTACTGAAAATAGATAGTTCGAGATATAACTGAGTACATTTTTCCTATTTTGCCCTTGGTAATAATTATTCTTGGAAGTAATAAACATTGACTAATTAGCACAGAAAACCTAAGTGAAGAGTACAAGATATTAACGTTTTAAATATTATAGATACTCCCTCCGTTCACAATTAATTGTCATGGTTTCCTTTTTTAGAGTCAAACAATAAGAACTTTGACCAACATGTTACGATGTATATTTTCATCATATTGATATGCAAAAAATTGCAACTTATAGTACTTTTCGTATAGTTTTTGAATATCTAAATTTTTAAAAAAAAAATCGAATTAACGTAATCTAATTTAACTTTAAAAATTAGTCAAATTGACTTTCAAAAAGCGCAACATGACAAATAAAAGTGGACAGAGTGAGTAATAAATAAGAATATGAAAGCCAAAAAGACATAGTTTCTTAAGGGACGTGTTAAACTAAAAATGTGACAAGTAAAATGGTTTGGAGTATTGTGTTTAGTTCTATGTGAAAACAAGAAGCTAACTCTTATGGGACATATGCCACACATTCTTGAACTAAAACTCAAAAACTGCAGAATTTAAGGAACACTTCTCATATCCTACAAAAACTTGTATCATTCAAAGATTTCCATGGCCAATTAAGGCTAAAAGCATTTTTTCATAGTCTCCTGAAGTGTCATCAGAAATTGCACTCTCCAGAGTCACACTGTTCCTCTTGTAGTACTTCTCTTTGATGAGCTCCATATCGACTTCAGCTCGAGTGGCAACAACTCTAGTAAGAGACTCTTCGTCTGTGCCAAACCCCTTCATTGCTAATCGAAGAACTTTCTCAAAGTACTTCTCGGGTTCCATCAAACACTTTATTGCTGATCTGAGTAAGGTCAAGTATTGATCCTTAGGATTGGCTCTCAAATCCTGCATAAGCCCAATGACTTGATCAAAAAAAGTTCATAATACTGATATCCGATAAAAGGGCAGTCTGGTGCACTAAGCTCCCGCTATACACAGGGTTTGCAGAAGGACCAGACTGCCAGGGTCTATGGTGCGTAACTTTACCCTGCATTTCTGCAAGAGGTTATTTCCATAGCTCAAACCCGTGGCCACGTGGTCACCAGTTAAGCCAAGGTTCCCCTTTTTTATTAAAAAATGGGTAGTTGTAGAGGGGTTCTACCTAAAATGCAGATATGAATCTTGTATAGAACTTCAAACTAGGAATTGCAAAAAGACCATTACAAGTCTTAAAAGAAGGGGCAGCCCGTGCACAAAGCATCTCTTGTTCAAGCAGGGTCCGGAGAAAGACCTGCACCCTAAGGAGATGTGATGTAGGCAGCCTACCTTGAAGCAATGATTCTACGGCTAGAACTAGTGACCCGGAGGTCACACAGAGAAAACTTTACCGTTGCTCCAAGGCTCCCTTCCACAAAAAAAACACTAACAAGACTATAAGTAAGAAAATTTAAATGTTGAGTGGTGTTTTGAATTCTACCTTGTTGATGGCATTGCCAAATTTATCATTGTACTGATTAAATGTTGCATTGAGCTGTGTTTTACTCCGAATCGAAAGAATTCTGATGAACTCCTCATCACTATAAGCCTTATCAGAGATCTTCTCATGTAGTATCTTTGCTTCATCACTTGCCAATTCCATGTTCACCTCTTCTCCCTCATATCTTAATGCAGTAACAAGAGAAACCAAAAGCTGTTTGGGTATTAGTTTACGAAATGGATGAAAAAGACACAACATGTGAAAGTACCTTACGAAAATCCCCTGTTGAGTGATCAGCAACATCTTCTTCAAGCGATTTCTTGTAACGAGCTTGGTAGTTCTGCCTCACCTTAAAGAGATCAACAGAAGACCTGGCACAAGCAATTTCCATGATAATGCAGTTGCTACCAGGCAGATGTTTGATAGCCTCGTTAGCCAAGCATGCATCGCGTTCAGCTGGAGCCATAGTCCACAAATGCACTACACGCTGTAACACCATTTTGATTGCATTACAAACATATCGATGCAGGATTGGAGATGAGTGGATTCAAAAAATGCTAAAAGAAGTCGAACCCCAATATGTACACATAAAAAAGACTTTCACCTATACATAATACTACTCCCTCTGTTCCAATCTATGTGACATGCTTTCTATTTTAGTCCGTTCTAGAAAGAACTAAATTTGGAAACAACTAACTTTACACTTCCAATTTTACCCTTAATGAGAAGCTTTTATAACCACACAAATCTTATAGTATGTTTAACGTTACAAGTTTTAAAAGTCTTCAAATTTTTTTCTAAAACTCTGTTTACATTCAAACTATTCACATAAATTGGACTGGACGAGTATAGTTTTCTGACGAAAGGGATTCAATTGACCACCCTTTGGACGAGTATAATTAGTTTTAGTTTATAAGGAAGAATTGAAACGAACCTGAAAGTCACCTGATATTTCTCCATCCAAGTCTTGGAGAAGATCCTTTTCATAAGTTGCTTCATAAGTTTCTCTGATTAGCTTTCGTTGTGCTGCATTTCGATGACCCAAGATCTTAATAATACACGCTTCATCCGTTCCCCATCCTGCAAATGTTTCATCAACATAGCACACACTCAGACTAGGCAAATGTCGCGCCATGGACTCAATGAGTTCATCTGAACCCAATATTTTTGTCAAAACACGCGCACACATATATGTGTGTGCGCACAAAATTACTACATCTTCAACAAATATGAAATCTTGCAACTCATAATTTCAAAAGTTCATTCGTAATAATTCTAGAACTTTGATCCAAACTTTGTATTTGTGTTTAATAAATCAATCAAATATGTATTAAGTATAAGCATTTGAGGTCGTCGTTCATCTAGAATCCCAAATTCATTAAGTTCAAATCCTAGATCCGTCTCTGTGGTCATACAACTACTAATTGGATAGAAAATCAAATCATAACTAAATTAGTGATTAATTAAACAAACACAAATTATTCATAAACGTGTAAAATGGATGCATGCTTCTTCATGCATAATATAATTTGCATAATTAGAATAACCATTATAAAACAATTCACTACCAAAACAAAAATATATACAGGAATTAGCGACAAACAACTTCTGTTCGTTAAACAACAACAATCTTATTTAACATGATTATAACAAATAAATCATGTTAGCTACAACCTATTTAGGTAGATTAACGACGAATTTCATAACTAATTTGATAGTGAATTAATCAAAAAAAAATTATGAATATAGATCTGAATATATATGATGAAGGTAAAAGAGAGAGACCTACAAAAGCTTTCCTTAGTTGTTGAGAATCCTCAGCTGCAGAAGGAACCAATTCTGGAATTTTTAGACTTTCCATATTTTTCTCTTTATGATCTGTGATTTCAATCTTACTCATTCTTGTAATATGTATTTTTTGAATCCGATATAAGAGGAAAGACTATTTATATGTGTGTTTTCTTAATATATGAATGTATAAAATTTGTTTTTATTTAGAAGTTATTAAATTATAATTTAATATATCAATAAAATATTTTTATAAAGTTGTATGGCGTTTGGGGATGATAATGGATAGCGGTGGTTGATGAGGGTACTGTCGATTGAGGATGATGTTGGCTAGTGGTGTTGTGGGATGTAGCTAGTACGTAGTGATGATGGTTGATAGGTCATAATTATAATGGATGATAAGGATAGTTTATGATGTTGATTGGCAATATTCGATATATAATGATAATTGACGGTAGGTACGATGGTGATTATTGTAAATGGTGACTAACGATTATAGGTAATGGTAGTTGATAATGGCTGGCGAATATAGAGAAGCGGCATAAACAAAAAAAAATATGCGACTCCGCTGGGGATCGAACCCAGAATCTCTGGTTTCGTAGACCAGCGCCTTATCCATTGGGCCACGGAGTCATTGTTGATACAATTGAAGCAATTTATTCTTTTCAACATAACTTTAAAGTGATAAGAAAACATTTTCCAAAACTCATGTTTCATTGTTTGAAAATATTTTCGATATAGATACTATCATTGTCCACGAATCTTAATTGAGTGACCATCTAAGACATTATCTCCAAAATATTTCGTTAGTTTACGAAGCAATGAGTAGGAAGTAGACTTTGTAATATGCATTATAGCATATTCAACCCCCCCTGCCCTATCCTGTATAACAATTTTTTATGTTTTCAACACGCCCCACCCGTGTAAGTTTTCCTTATTCCTTTTTTTTCCCACTTTATCATACACATTCAGAAGTTAACAAATTTGTATAAATCACATTTTGTACATTATGATAATTAAACAAGAAAAGTGTTTAAGAAAACAAAAAGTTGTTCATCTGTTCACATCATTGACCTTGTCGACTTAATCAAATAGCGAAACTTCCTAAGCAATCTTTACCTATATGTTGACATATTAAATATGCATTCTATCACCAGCAATTCTTGCACAACACAAAGAAAAACTTACTACTAAAAATGCAAGATATTAAACTTAAGATCCCAAAATTTTCAGATTTAGAGCAGCCATCATCAGCTCGATTAGTCGATTCTATAGATGATCTGTTGATTGAAATTCTTTTACGCGTACCTATAAGATCCCTTCTCTGTTTCAAAACCGTATCCAAACGTTGGCTTTCAATCATTACTAATCCACAATTTTCTATCCTTTGTCACCTCAATCCAAATCGCGCAATAGGCCTTTTCTTGCCCTCTGCTTATTCTCTTCCAATAAATCCCGAGTTTGATTATGTTCATTTTGATAATAAAAATCCCCCAAAACCACCATTTAAGAATCTCAAATTCATTAAAGACTCTTCTGGTATTAGTGTTCTGCAATCTTGCAATGGACTAATACTCTGTTCCAACTCCCCTTCGCGTCTAGCTAAAACAAATTACTATGTATGCAACCCCACTACGAAACATTACACAACACTTCCAAAATCAGTTCTTGAAACTGAAAATTCTAAAATTCATGGTATAAGCTTAGCTTTTGATCCTCTCAAGTCTCCTCATTACAAAGTAGTATGTGTTCGCGATTCTGTTTCATCTCCTCAGCATTATCAGATTGAAATTTACTCATCTCAAACAGGTTTGTCAATTTTCATATGTGTTCACTAAACTATAAAAAAGTCATAAAATTATTTTTCGTTACTTGTGTTTTTTTTTTTTTTTTTGTTATAGTGGATAAAGTTTAATGACCACATGTGAAATTAACTCGAAACAGGGCCATGGAGACTATCAGGTGATCCATTCATTGTTGATGTTAATTTCTCCAAAGGGGTTTATTGGAATGGATCAATTCATTGGATTAGTACTATTGGAAACTTGACTTCTTTATGTTACAATCTTGATTTTGAGAGCTTAGGGGTAATGCCAATGCCACCTTTGCCAGATGATCAATCAACAACCACAACATATTTTGGTGAATCTTGTGATCATTTGCACCTTATAAAATTTTCTTTTTTCACAGTCCGATTTGATGTATACGAGATGAAAAGGGACTATTCTGAATGGTTTGTTAAGTACAAGGTTGATCTTGAACATCCTGATGAGTTGAATTATTATAATTTTACGGTGTTATCTCTGGTTCGAGGTAGACGAGAAGAGGATGCATTTTTGGTTCTAGCAATTCCCGGTGATTGTAAGGCGATGAGGTACAATATTATAGAGAAGACATTTGAGAAACTATGTGATTATGAAGGTGCAGATGAACAAGTTTATTTTCTTAATGCTTTTGAGTATATTGAGTCTTTGTGTTGTGTTTGAATCATTTGCATACCTATTGTATTAGTAAACACATACATTAACAAGTATGTGTTTACTAATACAATTTGAGAAACTGTGTAAAATCATACATTAACAAGTACATATTTTGTTGCATTTTCATCCTACGTTTCTTCAATTGTATCATCACTACAATAAAGGAGCAATAGAAATTAAGTTTCATGAATTTATATTTTTTATACCTAAAATTAATTGAACTTTGAAATTTTATTTTTATATTAATATGATGATTTATGTGATATGAAATCATGTAACCACTAATTGAGATTTAACTTTCTTTTATTCATTCATGAGTTAATGACTAAAACATATTATGCTTATCTGTATATGCCTGATAATAAAAGGATTAGTGATTCTTTAATGACAATTTGATGATCCATATTTAATTAAAAACTTAAAATATAAGAGCCTTAAAATGAATGAAGAAAATTGTCTACAAATATAACTTGCTAATCTTAATTTAAAGTTAAAGTGGATTAAATCAGCCTAATATTTTAAAATTAAAATTTAGATATTCAATAATTGTATAAAAAGTATTATAAGTTGCAATTCTTATTACATCAATATGATTAAAAATATATTCTAAAATATATTACATCATACTTCCTATGTAAATAAACCATAAGCATAATCATCAAAATCAAAATTTACTATAACTAATGGAGATTCTATAAATTTTGTTGATAGCAAAATTTGGTTTTATAAGAGTAATTAAAGGTTATAAGTTTATAATGGAGTATTATATGTTTTCTGCTTCAAAAATAAATTGGGCCGAAAAATATATGAATTGACTTATGATTGGAACCCTTAAAAAATCCATTGTTAAGAAACATATATTGTGAATTTTTTTTTAGATAATTTAGATATGAACATATAAATCACAGAAAAATTAATAAAAATAAATATGTGAAGAAAAAATTGAACGATTCATATCAAATTGATGAAACATAAATGAATCGAGATATTAAAACTTACCAGTAAAGGGCGTGGAAGGATGCTAAAATCTCTTCCACTATTAATAAGAGGTGTCGAGTCCGAGTCATAGGGATGAAGAACTTTTGTAGGTCCATTTTATCCCCATAGTGTATCTACCCAACATGAAATTGTAATGTTTGAGCAACTGAATTTTGAATTTTGAATTTTGAATACCTAAAAGATGAGAGAATTAAAATTTTAATTTTAATACAAAAATCTTTTAGGTTTGTTTTTCCATGACAAACTATTTCAATATTTACAAATGTTAAAATCATTTATTTTGTAAATAATCTTTTGGCCATTCCATTTTGGATTTCAGGTAAAAAATTGTTTGTATTTATCATTGAAAAATGGAATGTGATAGTTGAAAAATGGATTGTGTCACTTTCATAAATAAAAAGGAAAAATGTGGGTAATTATTTTATCTGATTTGCTGTAAGTTCTTCTTTTTTTATATTTTTAAAAAAAAGTAATATTGTACCTTTAAATAACTTAACATGATATATGAATAGAGAAATAAATCTTTCATTGATTAAGAGAAAAAAAAACAAAATAACGTATTGCATAGATCAAGATTGATGCATTTGATATTGTCGCTTAAATCAATTTGTTTGACAATATTTGCATATTAATTTGTAATTACAACGACAATATACAAATGAAGTTTGGAAAAAGTTGTATGATTTTTTTTATTTTATTATTATTATTATTGTTGTTGTTGTTGTTGTTGTTGTTGTTGTTGTTGTTGTTATTATTATTATTATTATTATTATTAGTGCTATCATTAAGAAAATAAAAAATACACAAAACAAGACTTTTTTAAAAAAGTTAAAATCATGAAGTTCAAAAGTTTTGATTGAAAAAAAGGCAAATTCAAAAGAGACTAAAACAACAAGAAGAAGAAGAAAAAAAAATTAGTTGATGAGTTATGAAATATTAAATTGAGACATATATCAAAAACTTAATTAGAAGCAAATGAAAAAAGAAATTGTAGGTTCTAACAGTATTAGCAAAATCACAAGAAAAAGTAGTTCTAAAAATCTATAATAATTAACCTAAACAATTATACTTTACCAAATTAACAAGATAAAATTTAAGATAGAGAGGAACTACGAGCAAAGAGACTCACTCTGCTTTTGAAATTTAAGAGGTTGTGTTTAAAGACAAAGAAAGAGGGATCAGTCATGGCTTACCACATTTGTGTTAAGACTTGTCGTTTTAATGGTGCAGATTCATCCAGTTGTCCCCTCTCTCTCTCTCTCCTTTTTTTAGGAATCTCATTTCCTTTCAAATAGAAATAACAACAATAGGTGAGGTAGATAGATTTGTCGTTTTAATGGTGGATGCAGACTTTACTTCTACGTCACAGGTGAGGTAGATAGATTGTTTCTGATAAACCCTTGGTTCAAGATAAAAACAGACTAGAAAAAGACGTAATAAATATATAAGAGACAATAGGTAGTAACAAAACAACAGATAGTAGAAGAATAATACTACAACTAAATAATATTACAATCGAACTACACGAAACAATAGATAACACAAAATTAAAGAACAAAAAACTACAGACATAGCACTATGACTACTAGTTGGGTACAGACAATGCACTCCTACCTAATAATATGGGCATACTCCAACCTACAAACCTTTTATCCGAATTTGCTAGTTCCGCACATTCCTATCTAATCTCATGTTCTCGATAAGCTGTAACTATGTCATATCATGTCTAATCACCTCTCTCCAATATATTACTATAAAGGATTTAGCAACGGATAAGTTTTGTAGCTAAACAACAAAATATGTGGCTAATCATATTTAGTGATGAATTTTCGTTAGTTATGAGCAAAATAACGACAAACTAGAGACAAAGTTTGTAGCCAGTTTCAATTTTTTTAGTAGTGATATGTTCTTCGATCAACCTCTACCTCTCTTGAATCCATCCATAGTCAGTAATCTCTCACACCACCACATTGAAGCATTCATGCATCTCTTCATCACGTGCACGAATCCTCTTAACCTCACTTCCCACATCTTGTCTTCAACCGAAGTCACTCCTACCTTGTCTAGGATATCCTCATTCTTAATTCTATCTTTCCTAGTAATCATATCATCCTCATCTCCACCACATTCATCTTCTAAAATATGAGAGTTCTTAATTGGCTAACAATACTCTAGCCCACACAATATAATATCTCTGATCTAACCACCACTTTGTAGAACTTGTCTTTAGGTAAAGTGATGTCTTCTTATCACTCAAGACTCTGAATTTGAGCATCCACTTCATCCATCCTAATGTGATTGACATTCTCATCTATCTCTTCATCTCCCTGGATATTAGATCTAAGATACTTGAAACTACTTCTTTTTTGGATGACTTGTGTATCAAACTTCGATCACTTCCACGTCAGTCTCATGCGTCACTTCATTGAACTTGCACTCCAAGTATTCAGTCTTGGTCCTGCTCAAACCTAAACTCTTTAGACGAGAAGAAGATCAAACTTGTCCTTTATCTTTGAATTAAGAGTCAAAGTAATCCTTGTCTTTTAGCATGGAGCACTAATAGTCCTTCATGTTTCAACAATTGGTGCACTTTTGGTATTCTCTCAAACATATTCCTAATTTTTAACATTTTTGTGCACCAAAACAACATGAAAATTTCACCAAAACACTAGATTCACACTTAAACGACACTGGACCAAACCAGTAGCAGAAAAGTATCAAAAAACTGCACGAAAAAAATACTAAAATTACACCAGAAAAGCCTCAAAACACTACCAAAATTATGCCAAAACAGCAGCACCAAATTCATTGCACTGAAACTGCACCAAAATAGCAGTAGAAAAGCACCAAAACAACACCAAAAGTGCACCAAAACAAACCCCGAAATTGCACCAAATTCGCACTAAAACAACACTAGAATTGCACTAAAAACAGAACCAGATTTCCACAAAACCTACACACAAAAAAAACAGTAAAATATTATTTAAATTTGAAGGCTTGATGATGATGAAAACTGCTTTGCATTCATAAAAACAAGGAATTTTACTTTTACCGAAGACTTCCATTGAAGAGAGATGAACAAAAACATTTTGTGAGAAGAGATTCTTCAAGAACAACATGATGCAACTGAATGAGTCTTACTTATCCAATTATCAATTCCTTTATTTTTATTTTGTTTGTCTAATATGAGAATCAAAGTTATTAAATTAGGGATGGGGAAGATCTGATTAGCAAAGGTGGAAACAATGTAATGATTTATCACATATGAGGGTTTCTCACATGGGCACAAATGTTTCCGTTAAAAAAACAGATGAATGTTTGAGAGAATACCAAAAGTGTACCAATTGTTGAAATATGAAGGACTATTATTGTTTCATGTGAAAAGACAAAGATTACTTTGACTCTTAACTTAAAGATAAAAGGACAATTTTGATCTTTTTCTCTTCTTTAGACTCTAGGATCTGTCTCCAAACCTCCAACTTAGCACTAACTCCTTCGTGAGTCTTGTCAATCAAAACTACTTTATCCGCAAATGACATACACTATCACCAAGGAAAATAAAAACGAGCTTGGGGTTGATTCCTGGTGCAACCTCATCAACACAGGAAAGTACTCTAAGTCTCCTCCCACTATTCCTATTCAGGTCTTAACTTTATCATACATGTTCTTAATTGACCTAGTGTGCGTCACATGTACACCTCTAGCCTCCAAGCATCTCTATAGAACCTCCTGAGACTTTGTCATAAGCCTTTTCTAGGCCGATTAACATATGTAAGTCCTTATTCCCCCTCCCCTATACTGCTCCATCAATCTTCTCACGAGATGAATGACTTCTATAATCGAGCGTCCTAGCATAAATTCGAAGTGATTTTTAAAAATAATCACAATCCTATTTAGTAATAATTTCATATTCACTAAAAACTTATTAGTATCTAATGTTAAGACCTATCAAATGATAACATGACATGTGTATTCACATAATTATTAGCATTATATCATAATTTATTAATACATTTTTTTCCTTAATTTATCTGTTAATCTCGGCAAATTTGTATCGTCTCTTAATCTTGATAAATTTGTATTGTTTGCTATAAACATCAAGTGGTACATTTAAATTCTTGATACAATAGGACACTACACAAAATAAATGAATCAAAATTCTATCATCTCAGGAGTTCAATCTTGACATTTCACTTATCACTTAACTGATAATCTTTTGATGCTTAAATATAACGAATGAAAAATGTTTAACAGATTTTTACAAATGCTAGTGTGGCATGTGAAATATTGGGCTAATTCCAAGCAATAAAATCAAGGATTATTGAATTTGATCCTTAAATTATTACACTTCATCAAATTAGCAATAGAAAATTGAAGGTGAAATTTCGTATTCCATCGATGAAGTTTTATGAATAACTAAATCTTTGCTCATAAACACTATACTAGTGATGTATTCCACACATACACAAGACCTGATAACTCACGAAGGACATCGATTGTTGCCTCATGTCAAATCAACGTCCACCAACACTTAATGTCTTCGTTAACATTCAAATGTTGGAGAACAAACATATCTTAGATAAACTTAATCTAACTCATAATCATGATATTTCACTTAAAACGTGATAGACAATATTTTTAATGTTTTGACATGTTGACATAAAAAAAATGCCTAAGGCAATTTCTTCTAAGTAAGCGTGTGATGTATTGGGTTCTTTTATCTCTCGATACTTTTATAACTTTGTGATGTATTGGATTTTGTTATCTCTCGATAGTTTTAGTTATAAAGAATTTGAGGTATGCCTATATACTTGAAAATTTGTGTTAATTTATATGAACACTTCAAAATCTAAACACCTCAATTTATCTTCACTATATCAATTAAACACTTCAATGTATATAATAATTATACTAGATACTTCCAAAATTTACGTGTTATATATGCGTCGAGTGTCCACAAAATACAATGAAAACGAATAGAAGTATTTAGTTATCAATTGATATCAGATTGAGGTATCTGCACTTCATAATTGGAGTGCTTAATTGTCACGTTTGAATGTCTTAATATTCAGTCAAACCTCTTTATAGTGACAACATTTCATCATTTGTATAATAAGATGTTGTTATTTATGTATATTGATATTTGACGTTTAAATCTTAATTAATTGTCATAAACAAGAGTATACAAAAATTAATTTGTGCCTATTAAAAAAAAAGTAATGTATTTCCTCATGACGTTATGACCCTAACTAATGACACTATTTAAACATATACTTGATATTTACTATATGCATGACATTATTAATAATTATTACTAATATTTTATTTCATACGTAATATATTTCTTATTAAATTGCTTAACTAAATACGAATACTAAAAAAACAAAACAACAAAATTAAATATGTGCAAAATAAGTATAAGAATTTCAAATCTTTTAATCTAGGTCTCAAATTCGACCTATGTATATGGAAAAAAAAATTGATAGGGAATTAATCAAATACATATACCAAACATCGAAACAAGCAAATAAAATTAAAAAAGTTCAAGCCCTTTGAGGGTCAGTTAGGACGCATTACCCGCCACGTTGTGATTTTCCTTAATTAACCACTTTAACTCCGGTAGCTTCTCTCCTCTCCGGCTTTCTTCAAAGCGGTTAACCTAACTCCGACGAAGTACCTAATTTCCGATCATTTTCCCCCTAACTTGATCTTTCCCTAAATTCAGTTATCGGAACTGAGAAATACGAAATGGAAAACGGAAAAGTAGTGAACGGAAGAGGAGGAGTATGTTCATCGGAAACCATTAATGGCGGCGAAGATGTGTTCAGTTGCGATAAATCCGATGCTTCCTCTGCTGATCATCTTGTAATTATGGTACACGGTATTCTAGGAAGGTGTGTGTATATGAATTTTGTATTCCTGTTCGTCTGTTCGACTGTGCCATTCATTTGTGGAATATCGAAGTTGAAGTTGTTTATTTTGTTGTTGATGATGAAATTGAAGTATTATGATAAGGGGAAATGGGGATTTTGATCTTAGGTCTACTGTTTGATAGTGATTTTTGAGATTCGTAAATTAGTCTCTTCATATTTTAGTTTCTCTAGTCCTATGGAAATGGAGGATATTTGTTTAGGTCTTGTTAATACTCTCTCCGTTTCAATTTGTTTATCTGGTTTTGATTAAAGATACGTAAAATGTACCAAAATGTTCTTTAATTTTGTGGTGTTTTACATGTGATGTGGAAAGTTGAAATTGAAGAGATTCCATAAAGAGAAAGAGACATTCTTTTTGAAACAGACTAAAAAGGGAAGTAAAACAAGTACATTGAAACCGAGAGAGTAGTTGTTATTTTAGATATTTTCCTATGCACTTATTGGAGTGGTTTGAATTGCTTCATTATCTAGGAAATTTTCAGAACCTGTTATGCATAATTGATTGACTAGATCATATTCATCCATGCAAATTTTGCAACCATACAAAAATTTCCATGCCAATAAAAAAACTGCTTTTAGACTGTGTGCTGTGTTCATTAGTTTTTCTCTAGTTGGGGAGGGGTTATTTTCACTTGGAATGCTTAGTTGCTGGCAGTTTGAATTCATACTGTGTAAAACAATTTTCTATTGGTTCTCTGGTTTTCACTGAAAGCAAAGGTACTTATACCTTGGTTTTGTAATCCATATATTTCAACAGCACCGCAGACTGGAAGTTTGGTGCTGAGCAATTTATTCGGAGGTTTCCTGACAAAGTTTTTGTTCATTGTAAGTGCATCTATCCGGAGTGGCATTTCTAATTTCACATGCTTGTTTCTGCATACTACAATTCCTTTACACTTCATCCCCCCTACACTTACCATTTTGCTGCTTTGTCAATAAATATCAGGCACCCTTTTTATTATTTTCTGCCTTCTTCATTCATATGTCTGATAAGTGGTTGCCCTCTTGTCCTTAATTGTATATCATCTGTTCCGAGTCCAAGTAAAATGCATATAAATGAGAACAAGGTATAAGGATTAAATAATCATCCCGACAGGAACTGCATTTTCCTGAACAGTCACGTTTGATTCTGTTCCAGCAAATTTTCGTTGCAAATTAGATTGTAGATTGAGGTTATTTGTTCCTAGTGGAGGCCAAAGTTATTCATCTGAATCTTACTCTTTGTTTGGTAATATGAAAATTGAAATATCATTTATGTTGCTTAATACAACCTATTAGTAATCATTTGATTGCCTTGATGGAACTGATTTCCTTAACTTAGAGATTAAACATGTAAATAGCCTACAACATGTTGCCTCATGCAGTGGAGGAACTTGTAAGAAGGAAGGGGCTTAATTGAATCCCCGTCGTCAAAAAATTATACTGTGTGAATAGGACCAAAATGACTTTTTTTTTAATATATAAATGGTTGAATCCTAGGTCAAGGGGAAAATTCTAGTGTAGTTGTAAAGGGGGTTTAAAGTTGCTTCAGTTTACAAGTTCAAATCTGAACAATGAAATTCTTGTATCATTTGAATCCACTTGTATTTGTCTTAGTTTTGGTGTAAAGAGATTTTGTAAATGACATAGAACCTCTGTTAGGCTTTATAGAATCTTTGTGAGAAGAACAAAGATTTACTCTTAGGATGTGTATCTTTTTTGTAAGCAGTAAAGTTGGCTATCAGCACAGCCTTTGTGCTAGAGAAATTATCTGACACTGATACCTTTATCAAACAAAAAATAGGAAAATGATTCCACATGTATAAAATCCTCGCACCATCACTTCCCTCGTGTTTGGCATGCTTCTTATTTCTTAACCAAGTTTTCATGAAAATATTTTGTTGAAGGTGACGCTGGAATTCAAAAAATTTGCCTGCTTTATTATCTGTGTTTGAAGTGTATGAACTCCCCCATCTAGAAGTATAAGATATTAGAAAAGGGAATACTTTAATTTATAGCTCTACATCATGTAGATTCCATTAGAGTAAAGCAAGTCAATGTGATGCCACAAACGAGTCATGCTTGTTAAAATTTGCGAAGTGCAGAGGTGTATAATAGCTGCTAAATGTGTATTGGATTCAGAAGTTTTTTCACTTCTTTTATACAATATTTTTTCTTCATAAGATGTAGAAAATCATTTTCTATGAGTATGGGGTGCTACTAAGTTTTCTTTATTTGTTCCCCTTCCCTTTTTTTAATTAAGAGTGGAAATCTGTGTTCACCGAATTCTTCTAGTGAAATTGCCAACTCTTTCTGATTTTGCATAGTTTCATTTGAGCTGAGTGCTAATGAGCTACTCACAAGATTGTATGGACATTTGTACTTTTGTAGCATCTCTCTTCTTGAGTGTCCACATGCGTCCACTATCCTATGGTTATTGGTTATAAGTGCACAGAAAAATGGAATACCAAAAGGAGGACTAAAGAAAATGATTTTCTCTGCAGGTAGCGAACGTAATATTGGAAAACTAACATTGGATGGTGTGGATGTAATGGGTGAGAGATTGTCAGAGGAGGTTAATTTCTTCTAATACTATTCATTCTTCTTTGTTGCTTCTTTTCATTTCCGTCCTATCATTTTTCTAATATGTTCTCCAAATCTTGGTATGTCTACCAAATCTACTAACGATGTGGAGATGGAATTAGGTTCTTGAAGTGATCAAGAGAAAACCAGGTCTGAAGAAAATTTCTTTTGTCTCACACTCTGTTGGAGGGTTGGTGGCAAGATATGCCATTGGGAGGTTATACAGACCTCCTAGAATAGAGAATACTGAGGATTTATCAGCCAATGCATGTGCAGAAGGGTTGAAGGATTGCACGATAGCTGGTTTGGAACCTGTTAATTTTGTCACTGTTGCCACACCTCATCTTGGTTCTAGGGGTAACAAGCAGGTACCAGCGCTATTATTCAAATCTTATCAAATACTTAAAATAGTTGTGATTGAGGAAAATGGATTTTTATCCTCTTTAAATATGCCTTTGTCTCGTTATCGGTAAATGATGCTTATGAGCAGAAGATATAGATTCACACCTCCACATTTTGATGCTTCTATAGACCGGGTTTAGTTAGTTTTAAGGGTCATCTGGCATGCCAATATAACTTCCTTTCAGATTGGATTGCTATCCATTACCTTATCATGATTCTTGATGGGGTATCCTCCTGTTTATCAAGTCTAGTTAAGAATAGTATTTATCACTAAATACCCTTGATACACATTTAATTTTTTTCAGCTTCTTTTGTCAATTATCTTGTACTGGTTTCTGAAAGAAAATGAAGTAGTGGTTTTAATTTCAAAATCATGACTAGCTTTTCTAGACCATCTACTTTCATTTCCGATGCAATCTTCATGCAAAAGTATTGATATTCGGAGAAGTTACTGCAATGAAGGAGACTTTTGGTCTACAGCAACAAAGACCAAATAAAATGCAGCAAAGTAGAAAAAATGGCCAGGGTGAAGAAGAGCGTCTGATATGTGGAGGAGCCAGTTAAAGGAGATCAAAGTGGGGTTAAGGTGGGTGAAAGGAGATGATGTGTGTTAGGATGTTGGGGGAAATAGACTCATGGGTGGAGGGATCAATTGATGCAAGGTTCGGGGAGTCCAAGAGAGAGGTTGGGGGAGAGCATTTGTGCCTGGTTAGAGGGAGCTTCAATTTTTCATTGGTGGGGGGTTGAAGACAAACTTGACAAAGGCAGGTGAAGTAGCATTGGAGGGGCACATGAGTGAAGGAGGCAGAAGAGTAGCAAAAGAGTGCCCTTCTTCCAATTTACATTGAGGGTGCCAGAAAGTCTTTTTGCCTGCTTATGTACTGGGAGTACAGACCTTTATCCAAACTCCATCCATGAATAGTTTTATCTACTTTAAAGTTGAACTAGTCCAAGTGTGCTAAATGCTGCCCAATATGAATCTTTTAATCCAGCCATATTTTATTATATCATATATCTGCATACTGACAAACCTCTTTGATCTTGTCATAATGGTCTCTGGCTCTCTCTGTACGTTGTGATTTAGGTTTGGGTTTTCTGAGTTTCTGGAAGCGTAAAAGATCTTTACTCTTTAACCTTGGCACTTTCTGGTAATAAACATTGTTCTTCCACAGCTCAACTTCTTTAAGAACCGCAAATCAGTGACGGTTCTGCATTGGACTTATTCTGTTTGTCTTACTTAGCTATAGCTTAGAATGAGTTTTTTGGAAGTATAGTGGTTAGACGTACATAGAATTTGATCCCAGATTAATGCTGCATGACCGTGGAAATATGCTCTCTTATCAAACTATTTGGAAGGATCGAGGTGATTGCCAATCTTTAACATATTCTATTTGTTGCTATATCTAGATATATGTCAAAGTGCATTGTTCCTGTTTTCTCAAGTGTGTTCATATTTTAAGATTTCGAGGTTTCTTCCTTATCTAAAATATAAAATATGCTATGTCAGCTGTTGAACCTTTTGGTAATATTTTGTCAGGTGCCGTTTCTTTTTGGTCTAACTGCCTTAGAGAAAGCTGCTTTCCATGTAATCCATTTAATATTTAAAAGAACAGGGAGGCACCTTTTTCTTTGCGATAATGATGAAGGGAGGCCTCCATTACTTAAACGCATGGTGGAAGACGATGGTGAACTACAGTTCTTGTATGTTATAGAGATTAATAAATTACATATAGGATTGATTGGTCCTGTGTTTACTGGGCTCTGTAGTAAATATTACTGTATATTGATGCTGATTAGTTGAAAATTCATGTATGTAGGTCTGCGTTGCGTTCATTCAAGCGCCGAGTTGCATATTCAAATGTTGGCTATGATCGTATCCTTATTGCATTGTTGAATCAGGCATTCAGCAATTTTGATACTCTAACTTCTGAAATAGACCATTTTTCTTTAACAATAATTCTTTAGATGTTGTTGGTTGGAGAACGTCATCTATTAGACGTAATAATGAACTACCCAAGGTACAATCTTTCTGTGGTATGTATTTTAGCTGCCACCTATCAGATCTTATGTGAAAAACTGTTTTGGTGTTTATAGTGGGAAGACTCCTTTAATGAGAAGTATCCTCACATTGTCTATGAAGAACATTGCAAGGCATGTGAGGGTGAGCAGGGTGAGTCTGTTTTGAAGGAGGATGATTCTTTGGACAAGTTGGAAGGTTTGTTGCTCTTTCCTTATGAAAAGAAGTTGGGTTTAGGTCACACCATTTTTTGGTTCTTTTAGTTCCATCCTCCTCTCCCCTTCTGGGGCCTTTGATATATTTTGTAATGCTGCTCTCTTGTACATGCATGTATGACTGACTTTAATTTTGGAATGGTTTTCTAGTACATACCACTGTTACAAGAAATAACCAATGTGTTGATCCTAAAATATTATGCCACTCGGCGATTTCGTTTAATTCATCTTAGTTTGAATATGGCACGAAGTTTAAGAATACAAAAGGAAGACTTTTGAACTTTTGGGCATTAACTAAAGGGTGTGCATAACATACCAAATTACCCTTTGAATCTTGTGGTTTTAAACATGCCTCGTCATTCCTATAAGGGAGTGTCATTAAGGTAAAATGGGAGTGTTAGAAATAAAGACTTGCTAAATACATAAAAGTGGCATTCTTTCTTAAACAAACTAAATAATTTGGAATGGAGGGAGCATTAAGCTTGTAAAACAGAGATGGTATGTAGCCCTCCTCTGTGTCACATGGATCCTTCATTTTCCTTTATCAAATCTGTGTCGAAGGGAAACAGGTGTACCTTGGGTGTGAGTATTTCATCAAAATACACTAAAAACTGTGAATAAAAAGCTCCATGCAGTCATACAAATACTTACATCATGTGTATTGAACATGTTGCCCCTAAACAAATACATGTAAGACAGGCCTCAACCTTTTCAAACATAGCAAGGTTTTCAAACTTGCCCTGAGCTCTTTGGTTTGAGTGATTATTATTTTGTTTTGGTCCACTAAATTCTGATTTTTTTCCCTTTGTATTGTATGTATGTGTGTATAGCCTTTCTTGGCTTCTAAATATTTCAGTTCTCATGTTTGGACTCTTATGCAGAAAATTTGGTGACTGGTTTATCTAGAGTGTCATGGGATAAAGTGGACGTTAGCTTTCACAGGAGCAGGCGTAGATTTGCTGCTCACACTGTTATTCAGGTCTCTTATTCTCTTTCCTGACTACTGATAATTACCAACGTGATTGCCCAGAGCATTTTTAGATATTTTAGTGGTCTCCTTGAACCACAGTCAAGTTTCATTTAATTACATTGATGGAAGTATGAACTGTACACTATTTTGTTTAATGAGTAGAAGATAACTTTCATTCATCTACCTCACAGATTTACGACTGAAAAAGTACCTATGAGACTTATGTCTTTGTCCTGTGTGTTCATGTGTTGTATCCTGGTGCTTGCCTATTTTATAGCCTCAAGAATTAGTTAGAAAAAATATTAACTAGTTATGCAGATTGAACAAAGTTTTAGTTTTGGTGAGAAACTGCATTGACCCCAATTTGAGTTTTAATTTTGGCGAGAAACTGCATTGACCCCAATTTGTGTTTTTGAAGCAGGGGTATTACTATTCCATTTCCTTCTTTCCTAACTCTCTTGCATACATCTTGTGTATTGCACTATTTGACCTTGGATTACTAGAAAAGTGAGATTTTGGCTTGAACCATGTCTCTTTCTGGACCACTTTGCCACTTTAGACATATAGATGATATAGTGGAGGAGTGCCTGGTGCTAAAAAATGAGAATATCATTATAGCCCAAGTGGCTGGGGTGCTGGTAGCAACAGTCGGAGAGCTAGTCTATGACATTGCCACTTTAGACATGTAGATAACATAGTGGAGTATGTGGTGCTAAAAAATGAGAACATTATGACAGCCCTAGTGGTTGTGGTGGTGGTAGCAATGGTGGGGAGAGCTAGTGTATGATATTGACACCCTTGTAGCGTTTGATATATTTTACACTATTCATTCATTTAGTCCACTTTATAAGCCAGCTAGGAGGAAAGCATTATTAACACACTTTCGTTTTTAGTTTGTCCCAAAAAAAAGAGGACAGCTTTATGTCTTTAGAAACTATATAACTTAATGAGATTGATTTATAAGTCAGAAAATGTCTATGGCTTGTTTTAAACCACATGTTTCAAAAGTCTTTCTTTCGTTGTTAAACTCCCTACACAGTCAAAAACTGTCACATAAAATGGGACAGAGGGAGTACAATTTGAAGCAGTAAATAAAAGTAATTCTTGTAGGTGCTGAAATGCAATGTGGGCAGGGGTGGAGCAGGGTAAGAAAATTACACTGCTTATACACGGTTAAAATTATTTTTATGTATATACAGCAGATTTTGAACCCCCTTCGTGAAAATTCCTGAAATGGGATAGGCGGGGTACTGGTGAGTGGACTTTGATGTTCTGTATTATTGATCGTATAGGCCGTTTAGAAAGGAGAGGAAGGATTTGAAAGGAAGAGAGTTTATAATATTCCTGTCCATTTCCGTACGTAATAGTTGAAAAGATGGTGAAAGTAAAAAACGAGGAGTATACCTTCCTCGGGTTTACAGTTTGTCTCCCCAAACAAGGACAAATCGAATGTATGCTTCCGTTTTTCTTTTTAACAAAACACTGAAGTTCCAACTTTTCTCACTCTCTTCGATTTTCTCTCCTCTGTATTTTCTCATCCTGTTTTCTTCTTCCCTGGGGTTGAATATTTCACTCACTTTATACACCGTGACTAGATGCAGTCTGTCATTCACTTAATAAACCCTGTAACTTGATGCAGTTTCCCATTTACTTCATAAACCCTGTAACTAAATGTAATTTGTCACACTCAATAAACGCTGTAGCTAAATTTCATTAAAAGTACATAAGAGTAAATGAAGTTTGTGCGGCATGACTCTGGTGTTAATATCCGATATAGAGCTATCGCGCAAAATTTCAGCCTTCAACTTTCCAAGGGAACTGATGGCCCCTCTTTGCTTATTAATTAGCTAATTAGGGGATCAAGTTACATTAAGGACATAAGTATTTTTTATCAACTATTGAACTGTAAAGGTATATGTGAGCTAAACTATTAACGAAGGGTATCTGCTCAATTTCAAATACTTAAACGGCACATTTGAACCCTTTCCAAAGCATTTTCACGTTTTCGTCCTTACTTACATGTAATGTGGGCTTTAAACTGCAATACTTATGCTTACAGGTGAAGGATCAAAAAATAGATGCCGAAGGTGCTGATGTTATACAACATATGGTTGATAATTTTATCGTATAGAGGCCAAAATCAAATTTGAAATTTTCAAGGTGATCAATGATTTGCATGTTAATCTCTCTTATTTCCTTTTTTATCCTAGACTTCTAAATTATTTTGCATTTGGAGGCTTGTTGTGAAATGCTGGAAAAGTAAGTTGATTTTTTCATCTATGGTTGCAGGGAGGGGCATATCTAGAGGGTTTAACGAACCTAGTATTTTTTGTCCAAACTCTCTCTATATATATGTATATATTAAAAAAATTGTTAAATATCTACAATATGAGTGTGTAACATTTATTATTATAGTATTAACTTGAGTTTGTTATAGGAACTTACAAATTTCAAATCTTGGATTCGTCACCGAGCTTTGCAGGTTAGGTTCTTCTATGAATTGGTATAGACAATAAGTCATTATTAGGAACGTTATTAACTCATTGTGCCATAGTGTACATGGTCACAGTTCCATTCACCAATGATATATACTACTTTCTCTGTTTTAACTTGCTTTTGATTTAGAGTACGGTTAAACTAACTAATGTTCGGTGTGAATTTAGCCATAAAATTTTCAATTTTCTTGTGTACTGAAAGTTTGACTCCATCTCCCAATGAATGATCACATATCACCCTTCCCATTCAAGACTATTGACTTGGAAAATACTGCTAAATCGGAAAGTCGATGGATATCACCACTAACATATCCAGTGAAATTCTAAAAAGTGGAGTTTGGAGAGGGTTCAGTGTACGCAAACCTTACTTTTAGCTTCTATTTGTTAGAGGCAGAGGTTGTTTTCAAAAGAACTTGGATCTAGTGAAGCAAATCAAAGTAGTAATAGAAAGGGAAAATTATTGTGAAGAAAAACATGACAACTCATAGGAAAGCACTGTGGGAGTATATATGCAAGGACTCATAGCATCAACAAGGTGTGATCACCTAAATAGCAAACAACAGATAATAACAAATACCAAAAATCAAATACTCCCTCAGTCCCATTTATGTGGCATCATTTCTTTTTTGGTCAGTTTCAAAAAGAAAGTCACGTTTCCTTATATGGTAAGTATTTAAAGATACAATTCCTCTTTTACCCTTATTGGTCCCACTTAATCTTAAAATAATACTCCAATACATTATGAGGAGAGAGAAAAGTGAGTCTACTTTTTAAAGGGCAATTTGGTAAATATTTCAAAGTCTTCATTTATTTCTTAAACTCCGTATTCGGTCAAATATTGCCACATAAAATGAAACGGAGGGAGTATACTATATGAATAGACTAATACTACAACGGGTATGGTGCTTTAGACTACCACTAAGTCAAAGACTATATAAATATGATATAATACTAAGAAAATGCTTGACTGCCTACATTACTTTTTATGTATATAACAGTAGATGTTGAATTTCTTGGCTTCTTCGTGTGTTTGTTTGCAATAAATTTTAAAGTGATAGAAAATAAATTGCAATCACAAATAAAATATGAAAAAAACATAATTTTATTGATAAATAGTGTGGGTATACAATCCTATCAATTCCTTGATTCTTCTCTCGTGATAAGATCTCTCCATGATTCGAGGGTCTCTCTCCATCATGATCTCTCCATGATTCGAGGATCGTTAGTGGCGTATTTCTTGAACTAAGATGAATTGGATTTGATCTCCTTATGAATATTTCATTAATTTGTGGAATATTCAAGATGTCTATGAATATAATACCCTTTATATAGGCATGAACTAGGGTTTAGGTTGACTAGCCTCCAAAATCCTAATTAAAATTGAACACACCATGTACGGTCCCACTAAATTTTAATAATATGGATTAATCTAGTAAACAACAAACGTCTATCATGGCTTTTGAGAAATAATATTAAATATTTTCACAATACTTACTCTACAATTGTGATTCTTTTTTACTCATTAATTTATAGAACTTAAACTCGTAATGATTTAGCAATATAAAAATCATGAGAATAAGTTTTTATCCAATTGTGGTTTGTGGATACTTGTTCTTTACATACTTAACAGGAGAATTTCAAAGATAATCATACAATTTTCAATAATTGTAATAGTGGCTCCGCCCTTACACAAGTTTGTATTTATTTAGACTATCTTTTTAACACAAATAATATTTGACTCGACACTACTGAATTCAACTGAATCTATGGTAGATTTGCCCCCATATATGGGAGTATGTTGTTGACCTCATAGGTAATGAAGGAAGACGTTTATTTACATGGACGATTTTTGTATGTTTTTTTGTTGGTAAGATAGGAGAGAATTAGTTTTGTAGCCTATTTATAATTCTTTTTAGTTTTATATTCTTTTTATAAGGGGATTTTTAAAAATATTATTTTATGCATTTTATAAGTGGTCAATAAATTTAAACACATTAAGTTGTTTGGTTAGGAATAAATTAGCTTATCATACTGTATTTATGGTGGGATAAATAATTTAAAGACTATCTAATAAATAAAATAAATTTACATTTCGTTTTAAAAATTATTATACCTTATATATCACGCCGACTTCTAACTTTTGAAGCATTGTTAAAGTCGCACCTACGAAAGTAATACTATGTAAAGTACATTGGAAAGTTGTTATATAAAAATAAAATAAATTTATATATATAGGATAAGATAAAATTTAACTTATTAAAAGCTTCTGGATGTGTGAGACACATGTAGGTCTCCCTTGGCCCTAGTATGAAAGTTATGGGCCTTTTGGATTTTTGCGGCTGCTTCCACTTGATATATGTCCAATAAATGCTTGAAAATATCCAATAAACTCTATCTCGACGTCTGGTTCATAGGATAAGATGAGATATTTTATAATAAAATTAATTTCAAACTTAATCCTGAATAATGAATGTCTTTCCCGCTTGTATTATTTTATCTCGATTTCGAAATGAGATAAGTTAATTCAAAGATTATAATCTTAAAATAACTTAATTCGAGAACCAAACAACCCATATAGTTCAAGTGGAAGATGATCTCAATCTTGAGCAATGGCACAATTATGTGATGCCCATTGATAGTGACATTGATGATTTTAACCAACAAATAATTGCATGTGGTCCATGTTAGGGATGTTGAGACAAAAGCTTAGCAACTAGTTATTAAAAGGGGGTAGTGCAAGGGTCCCCTTAGCAAGTAGCACACTAAGTAGAGTTAAATATCCCTAGTAGATTTTTGTGAAATAAAGTTTTCATAGATTTGTAAAATTTGTCTATATACATTACTATTTATATACTGTACTATGTTGTGATCTATAAACTTGTCATTGTCTGTGTGCCTCAGACTGTTGTCAATATATAGTAGTAATGCATGAACCAATTTTTTGGGGTCCAATTAGTCCTTTAACTTCAAGCATATGGAAAATGGTCCTCTATTTGGTTTGTACAAGTGTGAAGTTATTCTTTGTTTGTGTGTTGCTTGTCCCATCTTACTTATCGGTAGAGCGGATTCAGAATTTGAAGTTAGAGATTTTATATAACGATCTAAGATATAATAATAATAATAATAATAATAATAATAATAATAATAATAATAATAATAATAGTTGAGTTCATTGGCAGATTCATTATAGATATTTAGCATATTTCTGTATATATAGACATGAACCGGATAAAGCTAATAGATTCCCGTGAATAATAGATGAGAAAATGATCAAAATAGTCTTTTATGTATAGGGGGTTGAATTATCTTGGTCCTTTATATATTTCATCTTATCCAAATAATTCTTAATGTATACTAAAAGAGTATCATTTTGATCCCAGCCCTAAAAATTAACAGAAAAGAATAAAAAAACTGTTAAACTTAATTGTGGGTCCCACACTTGGTGAACCCTTCTTCCTCCATCATCATTTTCCGTCATTTCTTCTCCTTCTTCTTTCTGTTGCCATTTCTTTTACAATTTTCACTGCCAAAAATCTTCTCATACTTACAAAAGTTTCTTTATATTTTAATTGAACATTTGTTAGATTTTTATTTTATATCTCTGTGTTCAATTTTTACCCTTTTATTTTAAAAATAGAATGAAAAAACAATGCTTGTAAAACTTACTAATTTTGAAAAAGTTAAAACGAAGAGATAGTTATATCCTTTATAGATCACTTTAATAAGAGAGAATAACTAGTTATAACTTAAAAAGAGTTTATTTATGGCAATCTCCTCGAAGGGAAAATAGAGACTTTTATCCAATTTACTTAATTCTCATTTGTTTTGATAATCTTGATTTTCTTCTTCTTATTATGTATGTAAATATAATTTTTAGAGGGAGATGAGAAATGGGTGTAGTGTATATGGAGCGGACCTCAAATGGTGAAAGAAAAAAGTTAAGGAAAAGGGTGTGCTTGTGGTAATGGTGAAAGAGCAGATTGAGGAAGAAAGGTCTCAATTCCAAGGGATCCACTGTTAAAGTTAACAGCTTTTTTTAATCTTTTTGGTTAGTTTTAGGGTTAAGGATTAAAATGATCATGATTTTGTATACATAAAAGTACTATTTAGATAAGATGATATATATAGAGGATCAAAATAATTTAACCCTTATACATTAAGGACCATTTTGATCATTTTCTCAATAATAGGTTATGCTCTGGATTCTCTGGTGCACTTTGTTCCAATTTATACAACATTGTTTGAAATAATGTGTAGTTTAAATTAGGTATAAATATATAAATATGTTTTTTTAACTTGGCTTCATCTCACATTTATGTCCTTTAACTTTGGATGTTTTTACCAAATTACTTAAAAATAACTCGAAGATAAGTGTTTTTTACTAAATAGTGTAGAAGATTGATGGAGGACTAATTATAAACAGTTGAATACACACAGGGTATTCGGTGCGGAGGAAAATATCTTACTATGAAATATTTATGTCAAGTTACATGATTTTACATGAGAAGTTATGAAGATCGTAGATTAGGCTAAAAAGTTAGTTAGTTAGTTAGATAGTTTAGTGTTGTCACACTCATTCTTCTATAATATTAGACGTATTACTAATTTCTTGCTCTTTAAATTTGGTTATTATTTATGGGATTTTCTTACACTTCTATTGTTGTTTTATCTTATTATGACCATGTCTAGTATTTTGCCAGAACTTTTTCCATTTTCGTATTTCTTTTTATATATTACTTTAATTTGTATTTTTCTTCTACTGGAAATCTATCGAAAACAATTTCTATATCTCCAAAATAATAACAAGATTTGCACATACTTTATACTCTCGACCAACTTAACATGATGACATAAACACATTTTGAGACTTCTCAAATTAAAACAATATACGTAGTGCTTCCACTATCCACATTATTTAGTTTAAGAATTCAAATTTGTTAATCAAAATTTACATTATAGTATGATATTTTTTATTATATTTTAATAATATGTTGGAAAAAAAACTCTATTAATTATAATGTAATGGAGTTTAATACATCACTTAAAGAGGATTAAGTAAGTAATTAACATACTTTCATACAAATTACAAATTAATCATCTCCACCAACTCCATCTTGTTCTCTCTTCTCCTTTTCCGGCCAATATTCGCCGGAGCACCAGATTTTCCGGCATCCAACGGAAAATTCAGAATAGCTTTTCTTCCTCTCATCTTAAACGCTGCACAATCATAAGCTCTAGCAGCATCCATATCAGTATCAAAAGTACCCAACCAAATCCTCGATCCTTTTCTACTTGGATCTCTTATCTCCGCCGCAAATTTCCCCCATGGCCTTCTCCTTACCCCTCTGTAATTCTTCTTCTTATTATTGTCTTCATTAGAACCGGCGGAGCTGTCGGAAACTGGACTGAGGATGGTATCTGAATCGATTTTGAATTCGGGGAAATCAGAGTGGAGATTGAAGTAACGGGAAATTGGGGAGTTGGGTTCATTTGGGTATGAGGAATTGGGTGAATCTGAGAGGGAATTGGATGTAGATGGCTCTGTTTTTACTGAAGTGAAAACAGGGGATATGTCGTCGGAGGAGGAGATTTGATCGGAAAAACAAGAATTGAGACTGTTGATGAATGATTCTGTAGTTGTGAAATCTTCGAGGAGATGTTGTCGTATGAGTTCTAATGTTAATCCTTCATCTTGTTTCGTCATTTTGCAGTATTTTGAGAATTGCAGTGAAGGTGTTTGTGTTTATGTCTCCGTAAGTGAAAATTTTGTAGTGAAGGTGTTTGTGTGAGTCTCTATATATGGAGTAGTAGTGTATTTTTATATATGCACACACATGTATATATCTGAGCAGGAAAGGGGTGGGGCGGCGGAGGGTGGTTATGCCATTTTTTTTTTGGTTTTTCATTTAGTTTGATATTCACGTTGGAGTCCGACTAAATCCAAATTCGGGTAAAAAAGTTTCACATTGAGAATAAAATGTTCTCTAAAAAAGGTGACTTTAACCAACATGGGTTGTGGTGCACTGGTGGGAGTGTTTCACCCTTAATCAGAGGTTTCGAGTTCAAGCCCTGGGTATAGAGAAAATCCTATTGGGAGTGTCACCCCCGAATGGGCCCTGCAGTGCGCGATCCGAATTTAGTCAGAGCTCTAACGTGGACTCCGAACACCGGGTGAGAAATCAAAGATAAAAAAGATGACTTTATACTCAAAAGGACTTGATGCTAAGACTTCAGATTAAGAATGAATGAGTACTTTCTTATTTTGAAAAAGTTCTCTATATATGGAGTAGTAGTATTATATATGTGCACATATTGAGGGGGAGGGGTGGCGGTGGGGGTGGAGGGGGGTTCATGACATTTTTCTTTTTGGCTTTTTATTTGGTGTCCAATATTGTATTGTAGTTCAACTAAATTCAAATTTTTGACAAGAAATTTTACATTGAGGTAAAATATAAGATGATCTATACCTCCGAGAAACTCAAACTTGAAATCTTTAATTAAGAATAAAGAAAGTCTAGTTGGTGGGGTCTATGGCATTGGGTATATACGGTTTGGACACTGTTTTTTGATTTGTGTGTGATAGTGAGTTTGTGATTACTGGAAAAAAGAGAAAGCAACTTTTTGTTTTTGAGTTATCCATTGTGTGTTGCATATGACATGTCTTTATTGATTTGGCGTAATCACTTTTATATGGATAGGTTTTTACTATGATTGGATAAATGAGATTTTTCTATTGTTGTATTTAAGTTATAGGACTAAAGAAACTAAAAAATAATAATCTTGTTTAATAAATTTCTACAATCTGTCCTATGTTTGGCTAGGGGTATTAGTTAATTTGGAGAATATTTATCTTATTATTTGTACTATAATAATGGAATAGCTAATCATATAGAAAGATTAATAATGGAATAGCTAATCATATAGAAAGATTTCAAAAATGACGATAGTTTGAACTTAATTAATCTATAGTCATAGTTTACTTTATTACAATTTATAGTTGTATGTTAGAAGGAGGAGAGACTCTAGCAAGATTAAAAAAGGAAACGAGAGGAGCGAGTGAAATTTGGGAGAAAGGTGAGACAAAGGTGATGAATACATATTGTATTTGTTATATTAGGTTGTTTCACAAATTCAATTGATCTGTACCAACAAATACAATTGTGTCAAGTATATTTATTCCTTGTGTATTCACTCAGTATCAAGATATTTGAGTGAATATGCAACTGGCTATAGATTTGTATTAATGTATTCAATTATATTTTGTCATTATTATACTTTTGTATCATGTATTGTATACTTAATCTCCTATAAACTTACTCAAAGATGTCAAATTATACAATTAAGTATAAATATCTAGTTACATAATCATGATCAGCCTACATTATACTTTAGCTCTTTTCGTTAAATATATAGTATTCTCTCTGTCTCAATTTATGTATTATTTTTTAAAATAATATCACATAAATTAAAACGAAACAGACACATCAATAAGTTAAGAAAGATGGGAGTGAGATGTAGCTCGTGGGGTGCATGGAAATAGATGCAAATTGTGTCCCGTGACGTTGGAGAGGAGGAATTTGATTTGTTGGTGTTTACAAGTGGTTAGAAGACAAAACATTCTTATCTGTTTTCTTTATCTTTTATCACAAGTGGAAGGAAGTAGGGTCACCTCTCATAAATATAAATATAAACATCTCTATTGTAGTGTATATATAAAAATAGAATAAATACAAATTACTATCTTACGATATAAATAAATGTAAAATAGTTAAACATTCCTTTTAATTGATATTTTTTTAAGGGGTGGATGTATTTTGAGAACTCCGTTTGTATATTTCGCTAGCCGATATACAAATAGGGTAATTTATTATGAATTTTCATAAATCGTATATAAATAGCTATGATAAGCATATATAAAATTCTGGATTTATACAATCAGGAGCCGAATTATACAAATCAGGCGAATAGCAAAAAGTGGGAAAACTATAGCAGTGAATTACAATTTTTTTATACTGTAATTATAGTACCTAATATAGGTTGAATGTTTGTTATTCTGCATAATTTTTCCTAGTTTTAACCATATAATGTCAAGTTTTAGTTGTATCGGTGAAAATAAGTTTCTTCTATCTTAATTTATGTAATGTTATATAATTAGATATGAAGTTTTTTTTAAAAATTAAATATATATGTCTTCGTGACATACCCAAAATACTGAAATATTTAAAATAAACCAACAATAGCGTTATCAACACACCTACTTTAGGCTAGGCTTGGGGGTATGACAAGTGTGGGGTAGTGGGGACGAGGATGAAGATAGGATGTGTTAGAGGACGGCGAAAATATAATTGACGTAGAATATCATTTATAAAATTTATTTTTCCTATCTTTATTAAAAATATAAATTCTAAAAAAAATAATTTTCAAAATCTAACGAACTGAACATGAAAAAATTAAGAAATCCTTCCGAACACCCCCTTAACAAACTCATCTAATTCAAAGCTTTCTTCAGGCCATAATTTATTTGAGTATGCGCAAAAGTCAAAGTGGATATTAATTCAACTCAAAAATCATGAGAAAGGCAAAAGATTTTATGATGATATATGATGGACCTTGTCATAAATTATTTATTAGTTCAAAAAAAAGAAGTCACGGACCATCTTACTTTACAATAACTTTCACTATATAACAATTAACAAGGTCGTGGTGGAGTCGTAATTATTCTTTTATTGTTAACCAAACGTTTTGTGTTTGAGCCTCCATGAATATGAAGTCGCTTTTGTTAGGGAGCGCTTTATCCCCCAATATGAAACTTCCTAATACGAATCCAGTTTTAGTTAAACTTTAATGTGAATATCGAATGCCGAATAAGAAAAGAAAAATCTTTTCACTATATATGCTTTTATTGACATGCATGCATGTAATCACTCTTTACACTCTTTTAACACGCATATATAATACACGGGACCAAAATACTAAGGACATTTGATTTGAGAATTACTTATTTTTTTGAAATATTTCTTTATTTTATTTTAAAATTGATTTTGATCTTGAAAATTTTACATGTGATGATAGAAAAATAGTAATTAAGTACATGATGAAATAGTTAAGTTATGTATAAGCAGATTCGTTATCATTTTTTATAAATTAAAAAAATAATAATGAGAAAAGGGTCTTGGTTCTAAAAATCAAATTGTCGGATTTCTTAGGGTAAAAATAGTTTATAATAATTAATAGTTAATAATCATGAGAGTAAATAGTTGCTAATCTTTGTTTTCGAACACCATCTTATTATTTCTAAATTCTTCCAAGTTCTAATAAGAAATACACTTTTTGAGAAGTAAATTATTTATGAGACTTCTTATATCTTAACACTACAACAAATAAGAATTTAGCGGTAATAATATAATTATCAGCTTATCTATATTATATTTAACAACAATAATATAATATTTTCATATATTTATAACCAACAATATTCTACACAGCGACTCCGAATATAATAATACTAACTCAATTGTATCATCGCCACAAAAAAATCTATTGATACTACCTCTGTCCACTTTTAATTGTCATGTTTCCTTTTTTAGAGTCAAATTATATGAACTTTGACTAACATTTTACGATATATTTTTTCATCATATTGATATGCGAAAAATTGTAATTTATAGTATTTTTCGTATAATTTTTGAATATTTTAACTTTTTGTTTTAAATATCGAATTAATATAATTTAATTTAACTTTAAAAATTAGTCAAATTTATTTTTAAAAAGTGCAATATAATAAATAAAAATAGACGGAAGAGTACTAAATATATCTTTTAGACGTAAGACAAAAAAGAAACTTCACATAATTAATAGTATCGATTATATGAGATATAAAATAAAGTTTTTCATCTACTATCGTACTTTTAAAAATATTGAAAAAGTAAACGTGACTTCCCAAGTCAACAAAAAAATCATTATTTTTCTTTTGTACAAGTCAATAGTACTTTGTAACGTGATGTAGTTCACTCTTATCTAGAGACGGAGTAGATATGTTGAATAAATGCTACATAATATCAAGTGTCGTAGGATCACCGATGAAAGTTGTGATGGAATCGTAAGTATATTTTCACCTTTAATCAGATATTTTGAGTTTGAGTTTTTCAGGGTATAAAATTGTCTTTATTAAAAAGTGTTTTATGTCAATGTAAGATTTTTCGGCAAGAATCTAAATTTAGTCGGGCTCCAATATATTTACTAAATACTGGATGGGAAATTAGAAAAATCGCAGAAGAGTCAAGTCGGAGCAAGGTTTCATTTGAATCATTTTTAACCAAAAATTATATATAATATATATATGAAGTTAAATTTTATTTTATATATCTATAGTAAAATATTAAATTCTTTAAATTTTTTATGTATTTATTTTTATATTTTTAAGTCTTTTTAGTAAAAATTCTCACTTAAGTGATGAAGTCTTAAATAATTTGTTAGATACTTATATTTTACTAAGTAGTTTTAATCTTGTAAGTTTATTAAGCGTGTTTTCGTTTCCTTCTAAAAAATTTTAATGGTTAAATTTATAGTCTGTTTGACCATCATTTTATGTGTATAAATAACTTCTTCGCATAAGTCTTTTTTGTGAAAAATTTAAAATTATGAGCTTCATATTTGAATGTTTTAAAATCATAACTCCATATTGATTATCATATATGTAAGATTTAAAATTATGAATTTCATATTTGAATGATTTAAAATCGTAACTTTATATGGCATGTTCAAACAGAAGTTAAATTATTATTTTTTAAATAAAACTATAAAAAAAAAATTATACCTCCAAAATTCTTACAAATGCAAGTTGTGGACTTGTGGGTACCCGTCCGTACCATGGGTGGACCTATCATTTTTTTTTTTTTTTTTTTTATCAAGGACCTATAAAATACTTGATTATAACTTGTAATATTTGTACAGTATTCATAAAAATCTCTTTTATTTTTGTTGTTTCCCTTGGATCTCTTTGCATTGTATTTAACCAAAAAAAAGGATAAGAATTAGCCTCCACTTGCTCAACATATTTGTCCTAATAGTTAAAGTTTTTTTTTTTTTTTTAATTTAAAGTTTCCTAATAGTTAAAGTTATCAGTATGAGTACAGTAAAAAAAGTATTTGGTTAATTTAGATTCACGTTCATAAGTAAATTACAAGTAATAAATTTTTTGTCCATATCAAAATATTTTATTTTCAAGTCTTACATTGAAGTATTTGATATGAAGGAAAGTGTTTTTTGAAAAAAAAAAATTAAAATTTTTTCATGTTGGGTTAATCGATTTGAATTTTTCTAGAAAAATAAGCTTCTTAAAAATGAGAAAAATGACTTTCTTAATGAAAGTAGGAAAAAAATAAATTACACCAATTACATTCCTTACTAATTGTGTCTACTGATCCCCACCCTCCAACACATTACACATATTATCTTCACCCCTAGCTCCATCTTCGTCCCTCATAACCCTCATTCACACCATCCTACACTTATCTTTCCGCTCCCTGTCTAAATTATGCAAATGCTTTTGAGATAATATTTTTGGTTTATTTACTAAATAAAAGAAAATAAGTAAAGAAGACTCATTTCTTTTCCAAGAAAATATTTTTCATGAAAAAAAAATACACCCAAGATTTTAATAATTTGTTTTTTTCAATATTTTTAATTTTTGGTACTCGCATTAGAATTCAATAAAATTCAAATTCGCGTAGAAAAGTTTCAAATTGGGGATAAACCAATAAAACACTCCTTAACAAAAGTGATTATGTATCTGAAGACTCGAACTCAATTTTTTTTTTAAGAATGAAAGAATACTTATCAGTTCACTAATACAGTTGTCGGTAAGATTTTAGTTAATAATAAAGGCAATCCAACTATCTCACTACGTTATATGATAATTAATAACTACTCCATTTATGGTCAACTACTACTCTCTCTGGTTCATTTTATATGGGGGAGATATTTTTAATTTTTATATTTAGTCTAAAATAAATATTTTTTCTCATGATTAAAAGGATATTAATTTATTTATTTTTATGCTAACCTTTATTTAAAAAGGTGAATTTTTACATACTTAAGAAATTATATTAAATAATTATTATTTAATTATGATAATTTAGTAAAAGTACCTTTTATTTAATTAAGATAATTTAGTAAAAAGGATTCCGGATATATCAAATTCATTTAAAGATAAATTAGAGGTGAAAATGGACATAAATATCGACGGTAGAAAATGCAGAAAGAAAAAAAGAGAAACATTTGGTTTTGGTGAGATTGAAAAATATTTTTTGAAAAATTATTTTCTTAAAGAATAGGTGATTTTTTATATTATTTTTTGTTGTTTCATAAGTAAAAAATATATTATACCAAATATTTTATATTTAATATAGAAAAATACTATGAAATGACGAGTTGGAGTCGATTGATCAAATGATTGGTAGAAGTTGGGAGTGTTGGGAGTAGGAAAGAAATAATGAGCTTGAAATATCATTTTATATAATTTATTTTTCTACTCTACTAAAAAAAGTCATTTTCTAAAAATAATAAAAACTAAATCATTATTATCAGATAATATAAATAATAATATCCTTTGTGATTTGTGAAACTTCTTTTTCCATTTTGCATCTTGTAGTCCAACCTGAATAGTACTAGTGAAAATGAAATAAGAAGTTCAACTAATTAATTAATTATATATGTTCAAGTTCAATTAATGTTGATACACTACAAGAACTTAAATATGTGACAATATTATTGTATTTAGAGTTGCTATAGCCTTAAATAACATATATATATATATATATAGAGTGTTGATCACATTCTTTCTACCTATATAGAAGCATGAGTTGAAAGTTGGTATTAACATGTATACTTAGAGTCATTTGTTAATTTGCATGTGGCATTTTAGTCTTTTAAATTAGGTTCTGAATTTTAATAGGTAGAAATGAGTCACTTTTTGTGCATGCTTTATTAATCTTTGATTATGTGACCTTTTAACCCTTTGAACAAAGTTTTATAGTTAACAAAAAAGTGGGGACATTTTTCTCATTATAATTGTGGGTTGTAGCTGACAATTGTTTTCTACTTCTAATTTGCCCATTTCAATTATTCAATTTTAAAAGAGTATTGCATATGATATTTATTAAAGGCGTTTAGTTATGAAATTTACATACTCCGACTATTTATTTTATTTAAATTTTTAAATTTAAAATTGGAGTTGTTTTTTTACCATATTTCTTTAAAAAAAAATGAAAAAATTTAAATGTACTTTTAAGTATAATTTATGTCCATCAATGTTTAAAAACTAGCAAATTCACTCAGCTTGACTAATTTATATAAATCATACCGTCAAATCTGCTCTAAAAGAATAATATCTCAAATAGATAGTCACACAATGTCCTTGATTAGATCCCATAATTAAAAGTGAAAAGATAAATTAAAAAAAAATAGACTGAAGAGGGAAATTAAAAAAAAAATAAAAAAAATAAAAAAAAATAAAAAAAAATAAAAATAAAAAAAATAAATATATATATATATATATATATAATATCAATAATTATGTATACTAGCTAATTGTAAATAGATCAATTAAAAAAAAGATATGTCTCCATTATTTTTTTTGTTCATTACTTGCTTTCAAGAGAGAGAGTACACACTCTCTATGCAATGTCAATATTTACGGTGAATTTATTTTATTTTAAAATAATTTAGAAAAATAATAGGACCTAAATTAAATTAAGATGTGTCACTGAGATTTATACTTAAATTTTGATACTTCATTTGGACTTTGTGGCAAGGCAAGCATTTGCCGATTCATCAGGACTTTTGACGATCCACCAAGTTTACTACTCCTTCCATTTTACATTAAGTAAATTTTTGGGGCATTTTTTATGTTTAAAATAATTAAATTGTTCAAAGTTCAAGATAAATGTTTGAGTTTTTTTTTTTCATATTTGCGCTCTCCTCTAAAGAAGTTTTATATTTTATATGAGATAAACTGCAGTACTTACAAAGTTATATGTATGATTTCACAAAAAGGCAATTATGAAAAATATAATTTAAATTATGTCCTTAAATGTTTTTCTTAATACATATACATTGCCTCAGAATTCACTTAATATAAAGTAGCGGAAGTATCATATTCTAACACAAAACTTATTTTTTTCAAAATGGGTCAAATCTTAAAATTGTATCACAAAAATTTCATATTTATACAAACCAAAATATAATATTTTTAAAATTGAAAATTTTGGCCCGTTCTGCACGGGCATGACTTATCTAGAATATTTATATTTATGAAAATAATTATCTAAATACATATCTTATTTTATCATAACCTCTAAAATTCTCTACCATTTGAAAAAATTACAAAAATCCCCTCTCGGATACACAATATCCCCTCTAGGACACATCTCTCCCCTCTCTGATACATTGATATCCCCTCTCAGATACATCCCTCATTAAATAATGTATCATTCGCAATCCGTAAGCTATGTATCTGTAGGTTTCCTGATGTATTTGAAATCTTATAATTTCAAGGAATTTTCGTAATTTGAAAAAGAATAAGAATAAGATGCATTTGTTTTTAACACTACAAGATTTATGTAATTTTTTCATTATTTATTACTCCCTATGTCCCTAATTACTTGTCCACATTTCCTTTTTTAGTTGTCCTTAATTACTTGTCCATTTTGACAAATCAAGAAAAGACAAAAAAACTTTTACCCATTATAACCTTAATTAATTACTTTGGAAAATGTAGAACTTCTTGAAAATTTTAAGTTTTTAATTCATTCATTTCATAATTAATAGGGATAAAATGGTAAACTCACTATATCAATTATTGTTTTCTTAATAAGTGTGTCAATTCAAAAGTGGACAAGTAATTAGGGACAGAGAAAGTATATGACTAAGTATAATATAACGATAATTATATTATTATCGTTAACTAATTACCATAAAATCCTTTATTTGGTATAATGATAGTAAATGAACATTTCCCAATTTGCTAATCCAATTGACTTTGTACTTTCCAGAGAGATGATTAGTTACAGCTCAGTAGTTCAACAATCAACTAATTTGGGACCCAAAATAAAACAAAGACCCCATCACATTAATTAACCAAAACATAAAAGTCTACTCAATGTCAACTTGATTTTAAAAAAACAGTTTAATATATATAAAAAAAAAAAAACTGTGTATAACCTGACAAATTCCAAGTTGCAAAAGGTTCACTGAATTTCAGATTCAGATTTTGTAACAGAAATAGACATCCTAACATAAAGACCCTACCCTACCCCCATACAAACATAAATTAAGGACGGAACTACAATATTAGATATTGAATTGAATGAATTCTGTAATATTTGTTTAGGTTATATATATTTTTATTAAAAGATTTATTAAATATTTTTATGAATAGTTAATTGCTTAATAACATTGCAATAACATATTCAGTACAATATCACAAAATCATGAAATCTGAAAATGATATATCTATTGATAGAGTATACGAGTAACCTTAACCCTATCTTAAAGAAGATAGATTGTTTCCGATAGACACTCAACTCACGATGTAAAATTGAGAACCTATAAATTTCTAACTCTTATTTCGCTTCTGACACAAAGAGGTCATGAAATTCTACTATTTTCTTCGTTTTAATTTGTTTGACCTATTTTTCGTTTTAGTTCGTCTAAAAAAGTGATTAATACCAACTTTTCACCTGCATTTTTAAGATCACAAGATTAAAAGACATTTTGATACATTTGACATATATATTTAATTTACAATCACAAAAAAAAAAATTAAAAATATTTTCTTAAATTCCTTACCAAATCAAAGTAAATCAAACAAATTAAATCGGAAAGAATATTAAATTTAATTCAACCCATATACCCATCCATTGACAGCAGGTTCTTCTAGATTTGTAGTTGCTTCATTGAAGAGATTAGACCGTTATAACTTACATTATACACAGAGATGATATTTGGCAAAAAAAAACTATATTTTGTCCATCTCTTGATATAGTTTAGGTGTCGGATTCAAGATTTGAATACTACAAAATACGAATCATAATTTGAGAGTATCGATTTTGAAATACATAATTAAATTTATCTATACTTTTTTTATTATTATATTACATGTGTGTATGTACACATACGTGCATACATGTACTTTTTCTAGCTCAAGAATACATTTTCTGATACTATGTATAATAACATGTATGTAAAGACACATATATGTATACATGATTTGAATCAAAACTATATAAAGCGTTTGACTTGTTTGTTCTAGAATAGTTTTTCATTTTTCTCTTCAAAATTTGTGTTCGAAAGTTGAATTTTCCCACTTTATATATCTTATTAATTAGTATTGCGGTTTGGTGATATTCCTCTTAGCCAAGAAGTCCACAACTTTGTATATACAATTGAAAACAAAATAAACAATAAAATTCACGTTCACTTATATAATAACAAAATTTTGCTTTTCTTATAGGTTTATTATTCAAGACGTGTGACATTATGTAACGACGGAAAACGATACAATCTATCAAAACATTGTATTCATTTAAAACAATTCATTACGATACATTATGTAACAACACGTAACAAACATCCAAACAAAGTTTAAGCTTCTTGCTGCTAATTTATATGATCATTTGAGAGTTGATGAAGGTTTGTACCAATTTTCTTATTGTATGAATTAAGACAATTATTTTCTTTCAATATATCTACTTAGACAAATATTTAAAAAATATGACAATGGTGAGGTTTATCTAAATTCTCACGACAAATTATTTCTTTATGGTGTGATTGACTTGTTGAGTTCACATGCAAATTCTTCTCAAGCGTTTTAACTTGTAGGTTCTTAAATAGCTCATTTTTCTCTTCATGTGTTCAATTTGCATACTTTATATAAAATATTGAGATTTATAGGTAGTTTGACGGGGTGTATAAAAATAATATCAGTGTATTAATAATATTAAAACTAGTGTCCTTCGGGATGATTCAGTTGGTTTGGAAATGGTCATCCACACAGATGATTCGAGATCGATCCCCTCTCAATGCCTTCTGAGTCGAATATATCGCATAGGGTGCGTAGTTGGTGAAAATTGCCAAAGATGAAAACAGTAATAATAAGATGACAATTTGACTTCACCCTTAATGAATTATTGAAATTTGACATTTTGATAAAATGCCCTTTTTTTCCTCCTTTCTTAAGAATTACGTATCACCTTTGTTCACATGATTCTATTGTTGATTGCTTTCAAACTTACTTAGATAAATTTCATGTTTACAATAAATAAACCTAAATATGAAATATATAAAAACAAACAAGATCCGTGAGTGATATTCCAATAGTTTGCAATTTCCCTAATTTTATATTGGGAAAATCACATAAATATACTATATTTCACTTTAATGATTTGGGCCGAAAGTCATTCTTATAATATATCACTATTGTTACTTTAGACATTTGGGAGATACAAAATTAACTTACTCTATTAATTCAGATTGTCATTGAATAAACCTATTTAACAATAATAACATTACTTTCGTTGCATACCAAGTCCGATCAATCTTAACATGATAAAAAATCGTTAGTCGAAAGAATGTATTCGAAATAAAAGATGATGGTAGGAGATCTCACAAATTAATTAATAGGTAAATGGAAGACAAAAATATAAAACAAATAACAAAAATTAGGAATATATTTGAACCTTTTCCTTTAAATAAACCAACCAAATTAAAATTCATATTTACATGAAAAAAAAAGCTTAATCAATGAAATAAAAAATATCCATTCTCCCTCCATCTCTCCATGTTTCTTCATTTGTACTTGACATCATTGTTTAAGAAACTATGTTAATCTTCAAATATTTTTATCCAAATTCCCAAAAGGTAGATTCCTTTTTGCACTTGATATCATCTCATACTTGTTCACAATATTTCATTTTATGAATTGTTGGCACACCTAAATCTCAGTGGATCGTGACAGCAAGATCATTCTGCTATACAATATCCCCCCATAAACATATTCAAGTGGATTTTTTTGGTCATTTCACTATGTAACCAAAAGTTGAGAATAACCAAAATTTGGATGTGGTGATAATGGTGACAAAGGTGGCACTTCAAAAATACCTTTTCCATTTCCACTATCCCAAATTGAAGACCAATTTGAAGGTGTTAATGGAGTTGCCACCATTTGTTCTCTTTTCACCTCTTTCTTCACCACAACTCCGTCATCATTCTCCATTTCTCCTCTTACCCTTTTTTTCCCACAAGAATTCAAATTCAATCTTACTACTTTTTTCTCAATCTCATGATTTTCTTGCTTGAAATTGCTTACTTCAAGTGGGAAATTCATGATTGCTTTACTCCCTCTGAGCCTAAATGCTGCTCTGTCATATGCCATAGCTGCATCGATTGCAGTATCGAATGTTCCTAACCAAACCCGTGTCCCCTTTCTAGTTGGATCACGAATCTCCGCTGCAAATTTCCCCCATGGCCTTTGTCTCACTCCTCTGTATCGCTGTTTCTCCGATTTTTCCACCATTTTCTGAACAGAGTACTCTGTTTTTACTTCCCCTGTTTTTGGTTCCTCTGTTTTCTTGACAGAAGGAATTGAAATGTTTAACGAAGGTTTTCGATCATTGAAACTTCTTTTCTTTTGGGGTTTAGCTTGGAATTCAATTGTTGAGTTGTCGAACAAACGAGAGGCAGATTCAAGATTTGAACTTTGAGCTGTATTGATGAAATCAGGATAAAAAGAGAAATTGCTTTCAAGTTTGATCTCAGAGGTTAATGATTCTAAAGATTCCGAATTCAATGAGGTTTGAGAATAAAGGGTACTACTTGTTTCTAATGAAGAAGAAGAAGAAGAAGAAGAACAATAATTTTCCATGAAAACAACATCATCAAGAAGATGTTGCCTTATCATATCTAGTGAAGAAGAATCCATTTTTAAAAAGTAAAATTTGAAAAAAAATGAGATTTTGTTGGTTGAATATTATGAACGAATTGAATTGAGTGGGAAATGAAGAGTGAAAATGGAGATTATAAAGGGTGGAAAATTTTAAGTCCAATGGAGGTTTCTTGGTGCCTTCTTGGTTAGAACAAGGAAGCCTCTTGTGGGGCTTATCCATTTCCATTTTTTAAAGTATATAATACTATATGGTACCACTTGTTATAATAATAATAATAATAATTAGAGATATTCTTTTTTAATAATAAAATAATAATAATAATAATGAAATAGATGATGTTGATTTTATGTTTTTAGAGTCATTGATGATGTTTCTTCCACTTATGGACCCCTATTTCTAGGTTGCTTCTTTCATTCTTTTTAATTACTTTTCTTTCACTTTTTTACATGAAAGAATGAAGAAAATTGATACTATAGGAAATATAATGAAAAAATAACAATATATGAAGTGAAATTTTATTTAAAGAGAACGATGTGGTTATTTTTGATAGACTTTTCTATCTTTATTTTATAAGGATAGAGAGATTATTTTCGATAAAATTCTTAATTCGAGTAAAACTGATAATATTGAAATTGTCTTTCTATTTAGTATTTTTCATTTGTAATTTTGATAAATAGATTTAAAAAGGAATTTTGAGAGAAGTGAAAATGCAGCTTCTTGTTATTATATTATTAAGGTTTAAGACTTATGATGAGACCGATAAGTTCTTTTCTTAATTAGAAGTTTTCAATTTTAACCTTAGAAGTTACAATAACAATAATAATATATTCAGTGAAATTCACAAGTGGGATTAAAATTCTGGAGAGGATAGAGGTACGCAAGGTAGACAGATTGCTTCCGAAAGATTCTAGTACAGCAAATTCAAGTACAAAAAAACGGAGACAATGACGAAAGTATAGCAAACAACAATAAAATAGTGTGATAATCAAATATCAGAAACAAGAATTATAATAATATTAGTATAATGACAATGACAAGCAGTATTAAGTAAGAATTTATTTTTGAATATTTTTTCTCCATAATTTTAAACTTATATGAATTGATGGTGTAAAATTATTGCGCAACCTTTAAAATATAAAATAGATAATTTAGACTGACAAGTAATTGAACACAACAAAATGAAATTAATAATTTGAAAAATAAATTATTATTCTAGTATATAATGGAAGGGATATGGGTTCACATTACATCCCCCCCAATTATTTTTAATGATGTTATATCTCTTCAAAACTACTTAAATATATATACTTATGTTAGTACTCAAGTTTATAGAGTCTTATGGTGCCATAATTATTAAGTGCGCCTCTATAATTAAGTTTCAGGGTAAAATTTATGTTTTTGGTTCAACGATAAAAATTTAAAAGTTAAATTCGTTAAATTTAAATAATGAATTCGTCTATTTATCATAATGTATTCATCTTCTTGAGATTCTGAATCCATCAAATTACGACTCATAATTGTTTGACTATTGTTCCAATACTAATTAGACACATATTAGCACACATTGCGAACTAATTAAATAAGTGATTAGTGTGATTGCGGTTAAGTTTTCTAAGTCAAAAATAGAACCTACTATTACTTTGGTAGATGTTGAAATGAAGCATATGAAAATGATAATTTGAATGAATTTGGTATTTACAGCTATCATTAGTAACACAATTAGTTGAATTAATTCTTGGTGGATCTAATATAAAGTGAATTAAAATTTTAATGACAAAATAATGCACGTTTTTTTTAGAAAGTTCTATTTTTATTGCAAATATTAATGGAAGGGTCCCTTTTTCCCCTACCATACAATTGTCGATGAATGGAATAAATAAGAATTATAGATTATAAAGCAATAGGTAAAAGAGATTAAGTAGATTATTGATCTACGGTGGAACTATTAGGCATCGTTATCGAAAAAGTAAAAGTTTTCGAAAATAGTTATATATGAAAGAAGCTTATCTTGTCCAGTTATTATTGTGTTTCTGATCACGCTATCTCATAGTTGAGCCATCCTATCTCACTATTCCGACCTCAACCGAACTAGATTCACTACTCTAAGGTGACCTAGGGTTGCGTTCACTATTATTCTTGTTGAGCTGAATCTGATCAAACATTGACTGTCACATATCGTTTTCTGATACGTCCAAATATTGAAATCGTACTTTAACCCATATAAACACATATTTCATTTTCTTAAAAGATGGAATAGTTTCCCAAACCAAATACAAGCTAATTAAGTAAAAAATCTAAAAAAAACTAATATTCTTTATCGAAATCCAAACACAACTTTTTCCCAAAAATATTTACCCACTTATTTCTAAAATATATATAACTAGCGTTTATTCATACATTAACATGAAAAAAAATGAGTTTTTATAATTGTGTTGAATTTTTTTTTTTTGAATTTGAAGTTATATTTAAATTGCCATTTTACTTGAATTTTCTTTCAAAATTGGTTGAGTGAAAGTGAAATATCACCAAAAAGAAAAAAATTATTTGGACTGAATAAATTAAATGATCAAATTTCATGACCACAAATTATTTTCAATAATTTTTTAAGAACCTACTCCTAAAATGTATAGTCAAACGGGTGTTTAATTTATTTTCATTTTGAGAAAAAATCTAAACCAAAGCAAAATTTAAACACTTACTAGTCTATTAATTACCAAGAAAAGAAAAAATTATTAGTCTTGTCAAAGACATAAAAAGTTGTATCATGTATGTATATCACATGAATAGAAAGTAGCTAGCAAAATATGGCACGTAAATCGACAAAAATGGCATAGTTTGACTTTATTGTTCCTTTTTGAAACATATTTTTCAACGATTTTTTGTATTTTAATCTGATTTTTGTATTATTAAAAAACTTGATTAATAGAAATTAATTAACTATAAATAGTAATAGTAACTAGTATGTGTACAATTAGATATACTTGACTTGCATGCAACATCAACTCTAACCAGGCAACCATCATGGGTTGTGGTATAGTGGTGAGACTGTTTCATTTGATTTTGAGTTCGAGCTCTGAGTATTAAGAAAATTTTGTTGGGAAACTCACCACAAATGAGCATTGCAATGCGCGATTTAAATTTAGTCGGGGCTTCAATGTAAGATCTAGATACTGAGTGGGAAATCAGTGTCACCCCATATGAACCTGCAGTGACCGATTCGAATTTAATCGAGACTTCAATATGGAATCCGAAAATTGGTGGGAAACCAAAAAAACCTCTAACAAGACAAGTAAAGTATCCTACGAGGCAAAATTAGAATTTAAAATTTTATTTTTTGCAGTTATTAAATTTAAACTTATGATCAATCATGACCAATAAAAAATTTAAGGCAAATTTAAATTTGAATCAAAATTATTAAATTTGATAAAACTTGTAACTTGAATTCTAGCTCTGACCCTATTTTCAACCACTTGATTAAGAGTCACTATCTTGGTTTTGGTTGCTTTAATTTTCATCAACTTGATGTTGGCCCTAGGAATTATCCAGGTTGCTGCCTTATTTTTTTTTCTTTTTCTTTTTTAATTGTTTTATTTTTGCTGAGGTCTAAGGGGATGAAGCTGGTCACTTTCTTTAATTTTAGGGCCCATTTTCTTTTAAATTGGGATTAATCAGTGGAGAAGTTAAAATTTTTGTTAAGGCTATTTAAGATTTAATATGTATATGAAAACTAATTTTTCTATTTATCTATATATATTTAGTAAAATTTGTCATATATATAATTTTTTGATGAATAATAGTCAACTAATCACCTTTTATTACATGTAGCTATGTCAACTAAGATTAAATATTTATTCAATCAATAATAAAATATACTAATGTAGGAATTATATATTATGTGAAATTTCTTATTCGAAAGACTTAGTCATATACTTGTAATGCACGTATTCTTATAATCGTATTCATATTACAATGACAATATAATCAGTAAAATTTCATAAGTGAGATTTGGGGAAGGTAGGGTGTGTCGCAGATCTTATCACTATCCTGTGGAGGTAGAGATGTTGTTTCAGAAGACCCTCGGCTCAGAATATAGCAAATTCAGATACAAAGAAAAAAATATAACAAATCACAAGAAAACAATGTAAAATCTACCAGAAAATAGCAACAACAACAAAAAAATCGTATTCATATTGTATCTAAAATACAATAATCCACAAATTTTGCATACTTTATGCAACTATACATCAAAGTTTAATAATGCCAAACCAAACACAACATTACATTAGGTAGCAATTATATTTTCTTGTTCAACGACCAGCCAAAAAAATGTCAAATTCTATGTTAATTAATATTTTTTATAGAGGCATTATATTAGTATTAATTAATATAGGTTGTATCTTTAAGGTTTCAACTTTTAATCTAATTAATCATCAAAAATAGCTGCACATTTTGTTATTTTGCCCTATTGTTATTATAATTACCTATGTATGACAGAATGTTTAGCCGACATGATCAATTTTTTTTAGTTGCTTAATTATTTTATATTCTCATGGTCCAAAAAGAAATTTTCATTATACTAGATTGGATTTATATATACTGATAATGTAAAATTTTCTTATGATATTACTGTAGTTTAATCTTTTTAGTGGAAATAATCTTATGACTCTTATGACTATTTAACGATTGAATTTAAAAAAAGAAAGAGATACTTTCAAAATTTTAAAATGTAAAAATGAAGATGTCTTTATGTGTAAAAATTAAGATCATTTATTAAATAATTATCAATTTTAATTTACCCTATATACAATTACTTATTGAATTGCTCTTTAAGATATATAATATGGGACTTATACTATGTGAGAAGAATATTTATGATATTTGAATTTGTAATAAGATGATAACTCGCCAAAATATCATATCGCGTTTGGTTGATCCTTTTTTTTTCATTATCGGTTGGATCTAGAAGTACATTCAGAATTAACGAAAAATCATTATGTGAATTTACGACAACTGACTTTGAAAGAAGAACATCAACTTATTTTCGTTATTCTATATTGGTATTGAGCATAGCAAAATCAAGGTTAATGATAAAATCAGTGAAATTTTCATTGTGTTCTACTTTTGCATAGTTTCGATCCATAATGAAAGGTTACATACTTGAACCTCGTTAGACTCAACCAAAGTGAAAAGTATAAGCGAAGAATAAAAAAGATAAGTCTGAAAATGCAAAATATTTGTGATTAAATATTTTAATAATGATATTGAATAAATGAGGATACCAATATAATCCCGTCAATATTGAAGAAAGAATTGACTAAATCGACATAATATTCAGAAGAAGAAAAAAAAAGAAGATATTTGGGAGTGGATATAATTTAAAAAACCAGCCGCAAAGTATTGATTTCTGTAGAAATATCAACTGCAATTATTCAGTTAATTAATTAATTAGTAGAATTCAACTTGATCAATTTTTTAATCAAAATACCAGACTTTTTCAGATACACGTGCAGATTTCATTACAATGGACCATTACTCATATCCCATTATTCTAGGAGGAAAAGAGAGTTAATAATAATAAATTAGTTATACATGCAAAGTCTTATTTTGTTACAAAATTGAGCCTTTTTTTAAAAAAATTTGGTAGTCAATATTTACGTTAAAATAATTAATTCAAATTCACATTATGTAAGATCATAAAATAGGAGAAGTGTCTAGTCAAGATTCTCTTCATACATATTCAATATTTTGTTTGAACCTGAAATCATTGATTAAAGGTGGGACCATACAAATCGATAAGTAAACTTTTTGTGGAATATGGAGAATAGTACTTTGGATGTATACGAAAAACACATACACACTATATTGATGGGACTTTAGGTATACAAACACACACATATATACACTCATTAATGGGATATAAATAGTTTAGGAATTGTACTTTTTATGTGAAATTGGACATATAATTTATCAAGGAAAAATTACCTAAATGTCACAAATGTCATATCTCTTCTATGATATATACATCTTTAAAAAAAAATCTCCTCTCGGATATATCACTCTCCTATCGATGATACATCCCAATCCCCCTCTCGGATACATCTCTCCTCTCTCGGATATACATTCCTCCAATATGTATACAAATGTCATATCTCTTCTATGATATATACATCTCTGTCTCCTCTATGATATATCCCTCCCCTCTCGGATATATCATTCCCCTATGTATTCGAAAGTCCAGTGATGTATCTGAAATCCATAAATTTTGAATGATTTTTGTAATATAGAAAATAGTAGAAAAATAATGTAATTAACTCTTAACACTACGAGGTTTATGTAAATTATATTATATATTTATTAATAAGCAGCTTTGCCTTTTGAGCTTGGTGAAACACTTTGTTAGTCAATATAGTTGATAATTTAAAATATTTTTAAAACAATCATAGTCGAAAATTTTAAAATAGTAATATGTAATCATAAGATGGAAGGAAATGAGTTAATACAACCTTTTACGATTATATAAATGAAAATAACCCTAGAAAGATCTCATGTATGTTATTTTTTTTAAAAAAATTACGTTTAACAAAGATAAAAAATTAAAAATAAATCAATAACAAGTTTCAAAACCCCATTAAAGATTGTAGTACGATAATTACAAGTATCTCTTCATTCCTAATCAGTCAAAAATCTTGAATTTGAACTCACATTTGAAGTCGGTTTGAGTATTAAATAATTTTACGATAATTCAGGACTTCCTAGCTTAAGTTTAAGTTAATCAAATAGGAGTATAAATTAAAACACACCGTGAAAGAAAAAAAAAGACTTAAGATGCGTTTAATTAAAAAACGAGCTATTTTGAAATAACTATAATAATATAAGTTACTATTCCATAATTTTATCTTATCATAAAATATACTCTCATTCTAAAATAATTTTCGAAATAAATTATCTTTTAACTCTCATATCAAATGAGTCATAACTGTGCACGAGGGGACAGTTGAAAGGAGTTGGTAGGCATCAAACTCAAGACAATTAGTCAAAAGTCAAAATGTAAGACTCATAATAGTTAATTAATTAAAGATGGATCATCGTCAATCTTCAAACGTTGAATGTTGAAAATAATTCTGTGCTGTCTGATGCAAAGACTTCTCTTCCTTTATTTTTGGTTAAGTATTCGAGTAAAGATCGGATTCGTATCGAGAAGTTCTATATTAAGGTAATTTGTTTTTTAATAAAGGTAATTTAATATTAAAAGAAATTTAAATTCAAATTTTTTAAATTTATTTATCATTTTATCATAATTCTCGTTAGTTATGTGCTTCTGTTTATTACTTTATGATATCTGACTTTGAATATGCACTTGTTTTTATAAATAAATAATTATTAACGAATTTACTACTTTTCACCAAATCATTATTTTTGGAATAATATCTATGTTGGTAACAAGAAGAATATTCTTGGGTCCATACATATAATTCATGCATATGTACATTGTATCAAGGTGGCACAATTGTTCCATTCTTAAATAAATAAATAATGATAATAATATTTATTTAATTATTGCTAATTAATATATTATCAATTTGAGATTATTTATGTTCTAAGTACGTATCTAAATGTACATAATTCATCATTAGTTAAAACTTATAAGTGTTATTTTATGGTTATGTTTTAGCAGTTATTTGACGTGATAATTGATAGTGATGATGATGAATATAGTAATAAAGATAGGCATGGTTGTCGTCATGTGATGAAAGGCGGTCATGGAGTTTTTTGTAAGATGGCGGAGGTGATTGGTGGTGAAGACAGTGGCCGATTTAGGTAAATATTGATGATGGCTAGTTGGAGATGGTTAGTGCTTTGTGGTGTTAGTATGTAATTGTTGTGAGTGCCATAATTGGATTCTCTAGAGTTGAGGCAAACAAATTTTTAAACTCCGTTACAATTGGATAAGCTTAGTAACTTAATTGATCGACGGACTATTTAAATTTTCATCTTATTAATAAGGATTTGATCGCCAGTTAAAAAAATAAACAAACAAAAAACTCCTATATATTACAATTCCATTATTTGTTGGTTGCATAAAATTGACCATATATATGTTGTTGTTTACTAAATGTGTGGAATTCCAAAGGGAGACAATGTCAATATCATTAAGATTCAAGTAGATTTGATGAAATTATCAAAGGAATATTATTTGTGCTTGAGAAAGCTCATTTATATAGTTTGCCTTGCAAAATGACAAAATTAAAGTATCTTTTAGTAATTGACAAGTAGTGTGGCTTTTTTAAAATTAAAAAGTTTAGATTTTTAAATGATATGATCACACACTTCACTATAACATAAAATTAAAGCTTTTCAGATCGAATTTTATCGTTACTCAAATATCATGTGTTTAGACATGACAAAAAGATTCAGACGTGCATGTGAGGAGATAGGATGAGAATAATATTAATTAAATAAAAATCTAGAAATGAAAAATATGTAAAGGATCGAGGCACGTAATTGGTTGTTGGCCCCTAAGAAGACATTTCTTATCATAAAGAATACCTTATTGGTTCGAATATCCGTTCTAACATATTTACAAATTGATAAGCAATAAACTGACTGAATAACGTATAAAATCAAACCAAATATACTTATAAGTAGCCCTAATTGTTAGTGTTGCATGATACCTTGCACATAGTGGCGGAGCCACATATACTTGAGGGGTGTCGATCAACACCTTTTTGTCAAAAAATTATATTGTGTAGTTAGGTATTAATTTTTTTTATGTATATATATATATATATATATCACATATATTGATACTTCTTGACTTCTACACAATTTTACTTCTTTATATTTTGATACACTTGATTCCGTCACTGTTTTCACATACCCAAGAAAAAGAAAATACAAATTCTATCAAATTAAAAATAGAGCATGTAGATCATATTAAAATTACGCCTATCGAGTTAAAATTCTAAATCTGGCTTGAATCATCATTTTACCCATAATTAATGTGCAATTTTGTGGTTAATTATTAATTCAGGTTGATTCTTCTTTTCTTGTTAACATGATGAAAATAAATAAATAATAAAAATACCGCAGTGTGATATAAATAATTAATTAGAAGATGAATTTAACACAATTAACAAATTTAATTAATTATTACGTAGTCTAAGACCCTGTTAAAGATAAATCTCATAATATTTTATTTTCATTTTCAATGGAAATGAGATATGTATATCAAATGCTTTATTTCAACTCCTATCTTGAAAATATGCCACAAGTATTAATATATTATTGTTACTAAACCCTATTCTTAATTACTTTTTGTGTTTAAGATAAACATCACCATACCAACTTCTTACTTAAGCATGATGTGATCTTTTGAAGAAAAATAAAGTAATGGCACTAGATAGATGTCTAATTGTATCATAAACTCTGTTTAACACGCATCTATTAATCATATATTATTAGTCAAGATATAGTTTTGTCACACCCCTTTTCGCGCACGGAGGTAGGGTTTTTTCAATTTAAGCGACGTTATTGATTAGGGATTATTTTATTATTTCAGAGTCGCCACTTGGAATTGAGTTATGGTGTTCCAAGTCACCTTTTTGTTTAAAAGGAAATGACTCTTTATTTGGTCTACGAACCAGAAATTCGGGTAAGGAATTCTGTTGACCAAGGGGAAGGTATTAAGCATCCCTCGAGTCCTGTGATTCTAGCACGATTGCTTTTATTGACTTCTACCTACTTTAAAATATTCTTGGATATATTATTTCAGGCCATGGTTTGCTCGCATGCTTTAATTGTTAAATTTTTATTAATCTTAAACCGGATGCATAACTGCATTCTCGATCTTGACATTTTAGAGACATAACTGTCTTCTATGCATCACACTTAATAACCTTATTTTTTATAAGTCACTACCTTAAATTAATAAAAACTAATTATATTAGTGGACTAGGTGCGGCACCACATCCTTGAATTTATTTTAATATCTCAAAAAAGATGTGTAACCACATTCTTAATTGAAACAAATATTTTTTAATTTATTTAAGTGTATGATCTAACATTAAAAGAAAATATGTATTCCTAAAAAAACAAATAAAGTAAAATACTAAACTTCTAGAATAAATTTTTTGATCATTTTTCATATATTTTTATTTTTTGTTTGATAAAATAAAACAACAATAATTTATTTATATGTTTATTTTTTAGCCTAACTATACCTACTTTATCATTATTATCTAAATCAAAACAAGAACAATGTTATGACCCGTTCATTTTTAAGAGATCACAACTAACAAATAAAAATAAATAAATAAAAAACAAAATCATCAATTAAAGCTACCTTCATTCATGAAATAGAGATATAACAACTAACAAATGAATCATTTCTATTAAATTCATGAATGAAACAAAATATAATAAAACTTGTCATAAAATTACATTAAATTCCATGAATAATGTTATTTATTTTTTGCTTCCTCCCGTCCGTGTGTGGGTGTATCATGTATGTTCTGTTATATGTAGTGTAAGGGAGGGGTATGGTTTTGCTGTGTGTGTGTGTGTTGTAGTCGTATGAGTGGGGTAGTAGTGTGAGGGTAATGTGAGGTAAGTATGTGTAGTGGGGTAAATGTGGGTGAAAATGGGTAGATTAATAAGGTTTATGGGTTAGTTAAGTTAGTAATTGTTTTTTAATTAAATTATATAAAAATTATTAACTTACTTTCTTGAACTAATAGTTAAATATAAGATAAGTTAAATAGTTGATTAAAAATAAGAAATGCTAGCATATTTGTTAAATTTAAATTAAAACAAAACATATAGTTTTATTTTTTGTAGTTTTCAAATCTTTTAAAATAAACTTAATAAAATAAGATAAAAGTAAAAAATATTTATTTTAAAATATTTTAACTCTAAAAATGGTGTAAAAATTTAGATTCGATCAAAAATTACGTGTCTATAATTTAATAAGAAAAATATTAAGACACCATTAGACTACTTGCATTTGATCATATGATTGTATAATAAATAACATATTATCATTATTGCATGTGTGAACAAAATCAACGATTTAAAAGAAGAAGAGTTATATACAGAGATAATTAGAGTGAAACATTTCAAGAAAGTTGTGTGGATTTGGTCCAAAATTGATAATATCATACCATGCATGTTGATTATTATGGACTTGATTTAATAACTACGTGCTGCTAGTGATTCATCGAGATGAATATAAAAATGATGAAGTGAGTCCAATTTGATGTTTTTGCATGTCTGTGAATCAATTTACCATCTTTATTTATAGTTGTGAAGACACTTACGCAAAATTGAAGTATGTGAGCCTTGATACGGTGACCATATACACTCGGATGATATGAGGAACACAAAGTTAATCTCCGAATAAGCTCATAAAGTGACGGATCATGTAAAACTTATTAGTTCATAATGGGCCATGTGGAATTTAGTTCAGGTAGAAGAATATTGTTGGGCTCGCGTTCAACCATAGATTTACAAATGGAAAAAACTTACAAATATCTCATACATTTGGAGGGACTAATTACATCCTATTTTGGAAGTTTCCCCAATTATAAAAATTTCAAAATTTTCATTGCTTTCAGATCCATTTCTTGGTTGTCAGATACATTGTAAATGATACATTACTTAATGGGAGAGATTTATCCGAGAGGGCATAAGAATGTATCTAAGAGGGAATAGGAATGTATTCGAGAGGGGAGGGATGTATCCGACGGGGGGGGGGGGGATAGGGATGTATCCAAGAGGAGATTTTTGTAATTATTTTAAATGGTAGGAAATTTTAGAAATTATGATATATTAAGTTGTTTATTTATGTAATTTCTCCTTTCCAAATATCTTGAATAATCAAATTTGAGTGAAGTTTGAATTAAAAGTTCGAAAATGTGTTTGGCCAATTTTTTTGAAAACATATTTTACCTTTAACAAAAATGATTTAGCCATAACAAAAATGTGTTTGACCAACATGAAATATGATTTATATTCACAGGTTCTAAAAATTAACAAAAATACCCAACCGTACCAAACAAACATACTATAGTCACAAATTACGCAGAATCTTCATTGATGATGTTTATTATCATTATCACAAATCACAATTCTATATTCATATAAGCTTGCTACAAAATTTTATCATTTTTATAATTAATGAACTAGATAACACATTATCCTAAAATCATAATACGATATTAACAAATTTTACCTTTAAATTTTGTCTACCTTGGCAGAGCAATTTTCGCTAGGGTTTCTTCTACTTCTTCTTGATCACTATCTATGGTCAAACGAGTCGTGCAAATAAAATTATCTTTATATTCATATCCTCTACAATAATTGTTTGGACAAACTTCACATTGATAGTTGGAAAAAGAAAAAAAGCTACTAATCAAATTAGATAGATACTCTTAATGACGTGAGATTTTTTGTGATATCGATACAAATTTGACCTAAAGCAAGCAATCAACCATGTTGAAGCTAACATAACAACTACTCTCTGTCCCATATTAGTTGATCACTTTTCTTTTTACACACATATTAAGAAATCATAAATAAGAAGATGAATTTCACTAATTCACCCCTTAAAAACTTCTTGGGAATTTTACAAACAAATGTAAACACTTTCAAAAAGAATTAATTGCAAGGGTAATATAAGAAGAAATAATTAATATTTTCTTAATTTAGTAAGGTGGACAATTAATATGAGATAACTACTTTTAGTAAGATGACGATCAACTAATATGGGGCGGAGGGATAATATATAATTTCTTAAACAAAATCATTCAATTATGTTGTCGACATAAAAAAATAGAGAAATTAAAGATTCGATTAGTTAATTAACTAAAAGGTCATCGACAAGATATATAGGGACCATAAGTCCATAATCATAATTAACAAGTGATCATAGCAGAAGACAACTTAATTGGCAGTTTAATTCATGTCTAAGTTACTTAATTATATTAACGTTAACCACTAGTCAAAGGTTAACGGATTCATTATATTACATAATCAGTAGCTAATAGCTTACGTGATACAGTATTTAATATAAAAAAAAATTATAATGAATTTTTAGGAATCTAATCATTTTGTCTTTGTCAACAAAATAAAAGAAATGAACAAGGATTTTGATGGAGCGATAATTACTATTTCATTCTTAACTAGAGGTTTTGAATTTGAATTCCCCGGGTATAAATCATCTTCGTTAGGGAGTAATTTAATTAATTCCCCAATGTTAAACTTCCTTATGTAAATTCAAATTTAATTGAACCTCAATGCAAGTACCAGACATTAGATTAAAAAAATCGTTCATAATATATCTTGAAATGATAAATTATGTATGCAATTCTTTCTAGAAGATTAGCAAACGACACGAGCACATGCCAAGCACAAATAACCACATTTCAATATTTGATAATATTAATTAAATCAACTAACTTTCGTGCCAAGTATTCTAATATGAACATATATAATTATCTTTAATCAACTCAAAGAAAGGTATTTATTTATTAAAAAAAATTGAAATAATATTTACAAATTAATGTTTGATTCACATTTGGTCTTTGGTCTTTGGTCTTTGGTCCACTACTATTTCAACTTCAACTAGAAAATGCCAATTTGAAGGTTGAAAACTAATTTAAAAGTATTTCAAGTACAATAATAATTTTATTCATAAAAAAATAATTTAAAAGATAATTATTCATATATAAAATTAATATATTATTTGATTTTAACTCGGAAATTTACATCACTAATATATGTATAAATTATGAAATTTTTTATGTATTTACACAAAATAAAATAACTTATTGATATATTACTAATACATGTATTACTCTAACCAGCTATCAAATGACACTACATATTTAACTAACAAACAATTATTTTGACAAATAAAATATGGCGTAATAAGTACTTGATCTTTCGAAATCAATGACGTCATTAATTGCCCCTTATTCAAGTTGTCTTGGCCTTTTGGCCACGTGATAATATATTGCACTAAACAATATGTCCACTTGCCCACAATAGAAACTTCCAAGAACCCACCTTATCACCATTACACATAAACTTTTTATATTACCATTTGTAATTATCGAGAAATAATAAATACTCCTTCATCTAAATTGAATCGCAAATATAAATATTATAAATAATCTTTTAAAAAAACTATAATGTCGATTGTGATGATGGGTTGAGATTCCTCTTTTCTCCATCTGATGTTTTGAATTCGAATTTTATGCATGAAAAAATTCCATTAAATGCATCGTCTTTCTTAGAGTTTAATAATGTATAAATTCGAATTAGTGAAGCTTTTTTAATATGAATATCGAAAATCGAATACCAAAAAAATACATGACAACATCATAGGTCCTTTTTCTAGATGCATGAATCTCATTCCTCCTCACTTCCCTATATATATTTCCTCCCTCATTCTTCTCCAATCCAAATTGCACACCAAAAACCTCATAAATCACTAGAAAAAACTAAAATTCAAAGCAAAATGGATCAACAGTTACTACCAACGAACTTCCCAGTAGATTTTCCGGTGTATCGCCGGAATTCAAGCTTCAGTCGTCTAATCCCCTGTTTAACTGAAACATGGGGAGATTTACCATTAAAAGTCGACGATTCCGAAGATATGGTAATTTACGGTCTATTAAAGGACGCTCTTAGCGTCGGATGGTCGCCGTTTAGTTTCACCGCCGGCGAAGTAAAATCGGAACCGAGAGAAGAAATTGAGTCAGCGCCTGAATTTGTACCTTCTCCGGTGGAGACTACGGCAGCTCCGGCGGCTGAAACACCGAAGGGAAGACATTATAGAGGCGTTAGACAGCGGCCGTGGGGGAAATTTGCGGCGGAGATTCGAGATCCGGCGAAGAACGGAGCTAGGGTTTGGCTTGGAACGTATGAAACAGCTGAAGAAGCTGCAATTGCTTATGATAAAGCGGCTTATAGAATGAGAGGATCAAAAGCACATTTGAATTTTCCTCACCGGATCGGTTTGAATGAACCGGAACCGGTTCGAGTTACGGCGAAAAGACGAGCATCGCCTGAACCGGCAAGCTCGTCGGAAAACGGTTCAATGAAACGGAGAAGAAAAGCCGTTCGGAAATGTGACGGAGAAGTGGAGAGTAGATCAAGTGTTATGCAAGTTGGATGTCAAATCGAACAATTGACAGGTGTCCATCAACTATTGGTCAGTTAAATAGCCGGCACTTTTCCGAACGCGAAATACTTTGTGCATATTTTTCCCGAACCCTTAATAAATTCGAAATACTCTATGCATCGGACTATGATAGTGGAGAAGAATCGAAAGTCCAATGAAAAAAATTATCGTCATAGAGTTAATCCGAAGTTGTAAAAAGTTTGATTTTCATTAATATTATCTTTGATCTTTGATAATTATTTGAAAGAAATATTAATCTTACGTATCAATTGAAACTTTATTCATTGAGTAATATTTTGTTATAACAAATTATGATTAAATTTTACCTAAGGTAAAAATAAAGTTACAAAATCAACTTTTGTGATCATTATAATATACTTTATTTCAACAAGTAAAGTTTGATGATTATATGTATATAATAAATTGAACATTTGAAAGGACATATAATTTCGTAAAGATAATGTTTACGAGTTATTTTTGAAAAATATTTACTATTATAGAATTTAAATTTCATACAAAAAAATTATGATAGCTTAAAATTTCATGATAATAACTTTTTTAAAATATAAAAGTTAAAAAGTGATAAGTAAACCCCTTTTCACCGTGTTTGTAGGTTGGAAAGAATAAACTATTTATAATATTTCTCTTGGCTCTTTCAAGTGGGGGCAAAGAGAGCACTTCAATTTAAGTGTATTTTGCGTGTATTTAATTAATCATGTGCAAAAAAGAAAATTATATTTTTAAATCAATACTTTTTCCGTCCAAATCAAAATGTGTTTTTGCCTTTCTATTAGTTAGTTGTTATGTCATTTCTAAATATTTGAATTTTGAAATGTTCTTCGAATCAATTATGTATTTTTCCACAATAAATATAGACAATTTTCTCTTTTATTGCGATAGGCCAAACTCCCTCTAAAAACCTCAAATGCCAAAGTGCATTGTGTTTGTCAAAAAATAGATTTGGAAATATGCAATTCTATGGTACACACTCCTTAATGTCCCCTCTTACCCTTCAAATTTACATTTTGTGCTTCTCTTAAAAAAAATACTAGTTTAATACTTATCATATTAAATTATCTTTGAAAAATTAGTGCGAATTTAGAATTTTTAAAATCTAAGTGTGACAATAAAGAAAGATGAAAAACTGAAATATTAAGTGAGAATTGATTTTTGTTCCTCTAGGTAAATAACTCAACATTCAAAATCAAGTGCATAGTTCAACCTCTTTAGAGCAAGACGCCCAACATATAGTATTACATAAAATTTTAAAATTATATACATAAAATATCAAATTTGATGATAAGATTATGAATTCACGTGCACTATAATTTTATATAATAAATTTATCCCTTGTATCAAGTGGGAGTTCATTAATCGATAGTACTAGGCTACTAGCTATCAAGTTACTGAAACCGACTATCGAAATTCTAAGATTTACCCTTGAATTCTGAATAACTTATTGATTATCGAGTTATCGAATATCAAAAATTTAATTTTGATCATTTAATGTCCACTCCAAATATAAGAGAAAGGAATGGTTGATGGACCAAATAGAAGTCAATGGTAGATGGACAAGTGGATAGGTCATTTATGTAGCCACGTGGTAGATTATGAAGGCAGTGGTCAATTGAACGTGCATTTTGCAGCATATAATTTTATATATTATTATATTTAATTTAATCCATTAAATTGTCTGCTTTGATTTTTATTTCTATAATCTTTTATCTTTAATTCGTTTTAGCTTCAAACTTCTTCAATTTTACGTTAATTTACTCCTACAAATAAAATACACTATTTAGCACAATCCATAAAATTAATACTAAAAAAAACATATATAAATAATAAATATGAGACAAATACTGATTAAAAAAATATATTTTTGACCTTATATTAGTACGTGTGTGTAGTCTAAATCATAAGTAGACTGAAAAGACCACTATTTGTCAATTGTTGTCCATGGAACCAAACTTCTTTCATGTTTATCCTTAAAGGTGGACCTTGACTTTTAGAAAATAAAGGTTGGAATTAATGTGTTGGTTATCAGTTCGATCGAATTTCATAACTTGTAATATTTGTAAATTTTATATTCTGGCTCTATCTCTGCCTTTTGAAGCTGTCCTAATTACTCCCTATTCCGCCTATTTTTCTTTTTAGTTTGTTCTTGGAGAATTTTACTCAATTTTTTTAATTAATTTTGATAGTTTTATTTTTCTCATAATGACATGATCTATTAGATATTGTTTAATTGTTGTCCATAGACCATAGATCCTACTTCTTTCAAGTTTATCCTTGAGTAGGACATTGACTTTCGAGGCTATCCCAATTACTCTATCCCCCACCATTTTTTTAAAAAAAAGAATTATTTAGTTTTGACTTTTTTTTTTCTCATAATGACATGATATATTAGAACTCACTTGATATATAAAAGACAATTATTTTTCAAGGGGATGAACAAAATAAAAAGGTGTGTAACATTTTCATCACATTTATGTAATTTTAGTAGTTGACATATATTTAATTTGTGTTAAAAAAAAATTACTTTTTGCCTTCAATTTGTGTTAGGCTCGATGGTAGTTTTTTGGTGCATCGTTCATGTTTTTCATTTCATATCTCACTAGTTTTTGTCTTACGATTAATATTATTATCAATTGTTTATGGTTCTTCACATTATTTTGTTGTTGTTACTGTTCCTTTCTTGATGTTATTGAATGTCTTGTAATGCTTTTCCATTATTTGTTATGTCTTCTTTACTTTTGTATTTTTCTTTCATACTATTTTGATACACATTACTTGAGTCGAGGGTCTTTTCGAAATAACCTCTCTACCTTCATAAAGTAGGAATAAGATCTGCATACAATACTCTCCCCCTCTCTATACCTTTCTACCTCCACGAAGAATGTTATTGTTGTTGAATCGTTGTCTTTCCAATCGAAAAGTAATTATGATTATCTTTTCACTTATCTTTAAATTGTGGCTATGTTTTAGATAACAACATTAAAAGTAGTGATGCCTTATTATTTCTACGTGATTTTTCATTATAAGACTTGAATCTGAGACTTCAAAAAAGTGATTATATCCATCTCATCATACTCTTTAGTGATTGCTAATGAGCTTCTAGTAAAACGGCTAAGACTGAAAGAGACCAGATCATGTGTTCATAGGAATGAGTTTCATTATTGTTTGGATGGTTGTTACGTATTGATTTGCATCGTATTATATTATTATATTGTATTATGTAGTATTATTTTGATAAATATAATGTATGAATTGATTGTATCATTTTTCATCATTACATAATGTCATACTTCAATAATTTGAAGAATGAACGTGGGCTTGCTTGCAAGGCCTTCAATTTTGTGATATGGAGCGCATATTGCTAAGCCTTTAATTTGTAATATGGGCTCTGGACCAAAGCCTTCAGAGTTCAGACCAATCAATTAAGGGTGTTTACTAAAGTGAAAATTTCATATATGACATATATTACTGTAATATTTTCAAGTTATAGCATTAGAATTAAACTTTCAAGTTGTAACAATTAAAAATTTCAAGTTGTAACAGTTTCTTAAAAAAAAAAGCTTTTTTAAAATAATTGTAGAAAATTGTTTTGAAAAAAATAAAAACATAAAAAAATAAAATAATTCGTTTCTGAAAAAAAAGGTAAAAAAAGGGAAATAAGTGTGTTAATTAAATTTGAATTGATTGAAGATAATTACTAATTAGCATAAATTAAGGAAATTCAAACTAATTAAAAATATTTAGTTTCCTTATTTCACTCTAATTTGTTAAAATTAATTAAAAATTCTGATTTCATCCATTTTCTTCCACGTTTCTCTCTCTTCGATTTTTTTCCAGAAATCTTGTCACTCTCATCTAATTCATATTCGTTTTTATTCAATAATCTTTATTTTATGGACGGCTTCTTATTAGCATTAATAAAACATGGTGGTAGATGGGATCCTTTAGGTTAGTGTTCTTTGTGATTTTTTATTTGTATTGTAATACAAACCAAACGTTCAAAAAAATTATGAACAATGATTCTGGAAAAAAATATATTTAGATTTTGTTTGTGAATAATAGTTTTAATTATGGCATTTTTGGTATGAATATTCACTTTTGAAATTACATAAAATTTGTTTGAAATTGGTATAGATTTTGTTTGAACATTCATTTATTTGTATGTTTCTGGTTAAAAAATTACATAAAATTTATTTGAATTTGGTATATTGGTTATACCATGTTGGTACGATTTTAGAATTATATTTGAATAAATTTCGTATATTGTTTGTCTAATAAATGACAATTAATAGTTAAAAGTGGTATTATTTTGGTATTATAGTGTCATGATCCTGTTGTGAAAAAGTGACGACTTATGTCATGAAATAGGTATAATTTTGGCATGAAATAGGCATGAAAAATGTTCATAATAATTATATGAAATTTGTATACTGATTTCAGATTTTTTTTGTTGTGTATAATAACTTGTAGGGAGACCACGAGTTGTAAATGGTTTGCTGATGTGAAATTCAAGAGGTCTAGGATTATGTGCAGTACATGTCGTCGGGAGGAACACAATAGGAAGACATGTTCAAATTACCCTTCTGAAAAAAAGACATAATTTATTTTTATTTTGATTTAGTTGTTTTATTGTGGCAAACTCATGTTTTGATTTATTTTGTCTTTTAAGTTAATGAATTATAATTTCAAAATATTTATTATGTGTGCTAGTTAATCATTTGTGTATTCAGTGTCTTTCAAATATATACTCAAAAAATAGGTAATGTTGGTATGCAATGGATATTGACTGGAAAAATTAAGTTAAATCTTAGTATGAAATTGGTATACATTTGGTATCCAACTGACGTCCCAGTGGTAAAATTGAAAAAAAAACATGTAATTGAGATTTCAACTGAAATAGCCAACGTAAAACTAGCTAATATTGTATCCAATTTGTATAAATTTAGTATTGAATTGATATCCCATTGGAAAATTGAAAAATCAACTTGTGGTTGAGATTTCAATCAAATTAGACAACCTAAACAAGTTAATATTGTATTCAATTGGTATCCAACAGATATCCCACTTGAAAATGAAAAAAAAAACAAAATGTAACTGATATTTCAACCAAATTAGACAATCTAAAACAAGTTAATATTTTATCCAATTTATATACACTTGGTATCCAACTTGAAATTTTAGAACAAAGACAAAAAATAAAAATGTATAAAATTAGTATCCAACGGGTATAAATCCGAGAAGAATAAATCCGGGAAGAATGAATTTTGAGAATAATAATGTAATAAATTCTTAATTCTAAAAAAATCAGATTAAAAAAAAAAACAATATCAAAATTTAAAATAAAAAAAAACATCAAGAAAAGCAAAAAAAAAAAAAAGATTAAAGAGAGAAAATTACATGTTAAAATATACGGTGATAATTTATTTTTTTTTTTAAAAATTAAAGGCCCCAATAGTCATTAATAAATAAAAGTTATTTGAATAAGTTAAAAAAATCCCTTAAAAGGTGTAATAGATAATTACAAATTGATTCTCTCTCATAAATATCATTTCTCTCACCTATTAATTATATAAAAGAAACTGCAATCAATACAATTAAATAATTAATAATATAAAAATATAAAAATATAAAAATATTAATCATTTAATAAAGTAAATTTTAATTGATTTTTAAATAAAGTTAAATTTAATTGATATGTTATAACCTGTAATTAAACTGTTATAAGTAAGAAATTTTTAAGAATTGGTTTAAAACTCGTAATATTGTCTCTTAAATGTGTATATGGTGTGATTTTTCCTTTACTAAATTAGTTCAAAATCGAATTGTATCGATAAACCAACAATGAATTTTATCTATCGGATTATTGTTATCGATTTATCGAATTAACAGTTCATGAAAAAAATATAATTTTATAGTTAACGATTTATGGATGTGAGGGTGATTACTCAATTTCTTTATGGAGTAAGTCGTTAACCTATTAAGTCTAAAATCACCAAAATTTACGTAAGGACGTTCAAAGTCAAACCGCATCAATAGCCCAACTACGAACTTAATCTATTGGATTATTGTTATCGATTTATTGAATTAACAGTTGTGAACATATTGCAATTTTATAGTCAACGACTAATCGATATGAGAACAGATTACTAAATTAGACATCAAGAATATATATGCACATCATTTTTAACAACAAGGGATGTATTCGTTAGTATTTTAGGGACTAATAAAGCATCAATTTTCTTTTCCCTCTATCTAAAATTACATGGATCTTAGCTTAAGTCGCGAACGCACACATGACAATAATTGAAAGGGATTTTTAAGGTGATATATATGTCTGATTTTATTAGAAAGCAAGTTGCAAGTCATCTTTAAATATATTCATAAAAAAATTGAAGTGATAAATTATGTATCATATGTGTGTGTTTAATAAGGGGGAAGTTATTTTGCAATTTAGCATATGTGTGTGTTTAATAAGGGGAAGCTATTTTGCAAAAAAATATTTCCTATAAAGTTATTTTGTTCCTTTTTATAAAAGGAACAAATAGCAAATTAAATGGTTGGGCTTCTTACAATGTGACTATTTCCATACAAATTATGAAATTATTTATTGTTATTTTCGACCTAATTTCTTATTGTCATTTAAAGCTATTTGATGGTTTTTTGTTTATATAATCCCAAATTCAACCGATAAAAAGTTGTAACTTCACTCAAATTTTATTTATACAAACTTGTAGGAGTCTATGAGAAGTCTTGTTTTTCCCTCTTCTTTTTAAATTTATTCTGATACAGTATAAACACTTGGAGTTTACATGCAGGTAGTTGTATGAGGATTGTCGGTTTATGACCTATTTTTTCAACCTTATTTAATGCTATTTGACGACTTTTTGTTCATGTAAATCCAAACACCATAAAACAAAGTTGTAACCTCCGGGGTCTATATGAGAAGAAGATAAATTAATTTTTATTTGTTTTCTTATGGGGTTTTTTCAGGTATATTACAAACACATGGAGATTTGCATGTAAGTAGTAGTTATAAGTAGAATACAAGAGATACTAATGGAGTTCATTTATTTTATGAGTGTTAAGTATTTTTATTTGTCATGTGATACTTTTAATTTACGATATCCAAACTATGTAAGTTTTGATCATTCTTTTAAAAATATATTTTTATAAGAGATAACAATGAATTTAGTGAACAATATAATAAAATATAAATAACAAACAAAAACAAATATTATATTTAAATTAACAATCTAATACAGCAATCCAAACAAGTTGTTATTTGTGTTGAATTTATTTTTTGAAAAAATGAAGTTGAAATAAGATTCTTTTAGTGTTTTGCAAACGAAATAAACAAAATGAGCCTAAAGCCCATCTCAATTTGTAATATGGGCTCCGGATCAATAACGATGTTTAGCAAGTTCGAAATCATCAAAACGTATTTAAGGATGTTCAAAATCGAACCATAATCGATAAACTGCAAACTTGACCTATTGGATTATTATTATCGATTTATCGAATTAATAGTTGACGAACAAATTACAATTTTATAATAAATGACTTATCAATGTGAGGGGGGATTAGTCAATTTTTTTTTATGGAGTAGCCGTTAACTTATAAATTTTACAATTATTTATATATTATTCATAAATAAAATATAAATATTTTGTTAAATTTTGATTAACTGAAGTCTTTAACTTCACCAGTTTCTCAAACCCAATACTTAAAATGTTAGCCCAATTATTACAACCCTAAGTTTAAGTCCATCAAAATCCAGTACTTTAGTCTTTATTTACCCTACCTCACATAAGATAGTCACACTTTCTTTTAATTGAATCACTTTGTTCGTGTAATAATAACTCTAGTATTGCTTAATTGCTTAATTGAATAAAAAAATTATTACTCCCAAACCGAAAAAAACCAGAAAAATTGAACAAAACCAAACCAAACTGACAATAACCAAACCGACAGTTATTTTTTTCATTTGATTTGATATGATTTTAGAATTTTAAAAACCGACTAAATTGGTTTGATTTTGCTTTTAACCAACAACCGAACCACAAATATCCTTTCCAATACTGAATCAATCAATATCTTATTAATAGACAAGCGAAATAGATCATTTAAAAGCTATAACCAATAACTTAAAGCATGAAACATAACTACCCACCCAATAACCCTCAAACAGGTTGAGATTTTACTAGTTTATTTATATTGCTTTGTTTATATTTTTCTTTATCCAAGTATATATTGTTGGAGAAATTTGTGATTGGCTGAATATTTAAAACATCATTTGCATAATTACTTTATTCCTTTGAATTGAGTTGTTAAGAATGCTTTTTAATATGTTTTTTATTTGACTCTAGTTCACAGTGCAATATTACAGGACTAAAGTGCTAAATTTTAAATATTTTGTCAATTTTGGTTATATTTTTAAATCGTACCATTAAAAAAAAAAAACAATGTCACTTATGGTACAATCTATAATTAGGTATCTTGGAATGTCCCAATTACTCTATCAAATTAATATTTGAATACGAGATTCTATCTTCAATTTTCTATTGGTAATTTAGTAAAATCTAAAATTGCATATACTCTAATCAAAACCTGAAGTCCTTGTTTAAAATTTAACGCACGTACACATGCACGCACACACACATGGACACACACTCATGACGATAGTTGAAAGAAATTTTTGAGATAATGAATGTGCCTGGTCTTATTAGGATGCAAGTTATAAATCATCATCAAGTATATTCATAAAACAATTTAAGTGATAAATTATGTATCATTTGTGTGTTTAGTAGGGAGAAGTTATTTTGCAGAAAAATATTTCTTATAAAGTTGCTTTGTCTTTTTTTATTTTATAAAAGGAACAAATGACAAATTAAATAGTTGGGATGCCTTTTAGAGTTTTGCTTCTTCTTACAATGTGGCTATTTGCATACAAATTATGTCATTATTAATTGTCATTTTACGACCTAATTTCTTATTGTTATTTAAGGCTATTTGATGATTTTTTTTAATATAATCCCAAACTCAACCGATTAAAAACTTGTAACTTCACTCAAATTTTGTTTATACAAACTTGTAGGAGTGTATGAGAAGTCTTCTTTTCCCCTCTTCTTTTTCAGTTTTTTTTTGACACAATACTAACACCTGGAGTTTGCATGCAGATAGTTGTCTGAAGATTGTCGTTTAATGACCTAATTTTTCAACCTTATATAATGCTATTTGACGACTTTTTGTTCATGTAAGTTTAACGTTTAGCGATAAAACAAAGTTGTAACCTCCGAGGTCTATATGAGAAGAATATAAGTTAATTTTTAATTATTTTTCTTCTTTTTGGGGATTTTCCCAATATGTTACAAACACGTGGAGATTTGAATGTTGGTAGTAGCTATAAGTAGAATACAAGCGATATTAATGGAGTTCATTTATTTTATTAGTGTTAAGTATTTTTATTTTACAAGTGTTAAGTATTTTTATTTGTCCTAATATATGTGATACTTTTTACTTTACGATATTTAAACTATGAAAATTTTGATCAACTAAGTAGTATTGATCTGAAACAAGTCATAGAAATTTGTATTACACTTTATTAAGAATAAAATAAAAAATTTAAGTTAAATTATTTCTACATATAAAAAAAGTGATTCTCTTTGAGAAAAAATAAAACAAAAGTGTTCCACATTTATTCAGGTGGAGAGAATATTAGTTATACAGTTCTTGTGCTATAAATAAGCACATGTACACCCCCAAATTTCACTCACTCTTATACTTCACAAGAAAAACTTCCTTTTGTTTCTGAAAAAAAAGTTTCAAATTTTCTATTTCAATTGTTCTAAAGAGCCAATTGATTCTCTATTTATGTAAATTAGTATATTTACAAGTATTTTTTTTTATTGCATTTTTATCAATTGTAACGCCACCATCTTATAATAAATGGCTTATAGGAATGATCACCTTTTCAACTACTGTTCATCACTTTTCCCATGTCATCAACAAGACGATTTTCAGGAATTCATCGATCAAGCTCTATACGAATCAGATGAATTTCGTATGTACGCTTACAAAATAAAAAGGTGCTCAAATCTCCGTAGTCATGACTGGACTTGTTGCCCCTTTACACATAGAGGGGAAAAAGCACGTCGTCGTGATCCTAGAGAATATAACTATTTACCAATTCCTTGCCCTGGCTATAAATTTGCATCGTGCATAAAAGGAGATAATTGTGAATTATGCCATGGAGTTTTTGAGTATTGGTTACACCCAGCAAAATATAGAACCCATCCATGCCATGCTGGCACGTTATGTGACAGACGAGTATGTTTTTTTGCTCATACACTAGAAGAGCTTCGTCCTGAAATTAACTATAATTGGTGTTATGTGTATCAATACCCTTTGCACATCCAACCTTACCCTGACATTTTAATTGAAGATGTACCAAAGGGTATTTGGATTGTTATTCCTTGTAATTATCAGTTGTCACCACCACATGATCAGTACTATGGTACTATAGTTTCTGAACCTGAAAATTTGTTAACTTCTCAACAAATTTCTCCTATTTCGTCTCAATCAAAAATTGACCTTCAAAATGAAAGTGATTTTTCACTTTTTTCAACTAGCCATTCTAAATTAATTGAGGATTTGAAGAATCTTGAGATTGGGAGTACCTCTCATGCTAAGGTGAATATAATGGATGATGAAAAGGGAAAAAAGTCAGTGGAGTTTGAGTTTGAGTCAGAAGATCAAGAATTTCAAAACTTTAATTGGGTAACTGACTTGTTGATGGATGAATTAGAGGATACAAGCTTGTAAACATTTTTCTATATGATGTAGGATAATTAATTAAATAAATAAGTATTATCATTTAAAGAGGATAGTTATGTTAATAACTTCTAACTCTTTTTGGTCATTATTAGTTAATTATATTCTTCAATTGATCCTTTAAAGAAGAAATTGTGTGAAGAGAAATTTGTTTTATGATATATATGATAAAGTTTGATTTTAATTCAATTTAGTGACTTTACTGATACAAGAGTAAAGTTCATCAATCATATGTGAAATTAAAGCTTCAAACGTAACATAGGCAACACAATGACCCAATATACTCAAAATTAACATCCGCAATGAATGCACCATCTCATAGTCTCCAAGGACTTGTTTCTTTGATTTTACTTGTGGTCATTAAACTTTATCTGCTATAATAACAAAGTTGCATAATTCTGAGGTTTTTACCTTATATTTTTATGTTTTGTATCGAAAATGAAAAATTCATATAAACTGAAGCAATATATATATATATTATTTATTCATCACTGTGTAGTTTTTTTTATTTTCACTCGATGTTTGATATTCACATTGAAACCCAACAGAATACACGTGCAAAGCATGTGTCCAGATTTTGTTTCTACTTTAGTATAGTTACAATTGATGTGTCTTTTAATTACTTTATTTTAATAGCATTCATAGTTTAAGCTTACATTTTTTAAAATCATTATCTTAAATATTATATACTTCTTCCGTCTTAATAAAAAGTTTAAATTGATTAAGATAGGGTATGTGTGCAAAAAACACGTGTTCAGATACTGGTGTGTGTATATATATATATATATATATATATATATTGTGTGTGTAATTAATATAGAGCAACTTTCACATATAGCAAACACAAAAATCATATTTGTATGCTATATTTATAGTTTGCATAATTACGCTCCATAACAAACATAAATATGTATATTTCGCTATACATATACAAAAGATCAATTGTTTAATCTGTGTTTGTATAAAGCGAGAAACAGAGAAAGGCAAAAAAGAACTAGGAAGGGAAATATTTGTATTGTATAATTATAAGTGTATAGGACGAAGATATACGTATTTTCATGTGTATATACAATTTTCTCTCGCTTTATACAAACAGAAACACAATTTATACATTTCTGTTTGTATAAGCGAGAGAGGCGAGGGACAGACTGGCGAGCGAGATCGGGGAGAGGGGAGAGAGGGGAACGAAAATATATGTATATAAACAATTTTCTCTCGCTTTATACAAACACAAACACATTTTATACATTTGCGTTTGTATAAAAAGCGAGAGAGGCGAGGGAGAGAACGAGAGTGACGAGCGAGATTCACCAGGAGAGAGGCGAAATAACAACAGTTTGCTATGGGGTACAATTAAATCAAACTATGTTTATAGTATTTAATTTAAATTAATAGTTTGCTATTATATATAATTTTCCCATTAATATATAGCGTGTATACCGATTAAAAAAAATAAGCACAGTTAGCTGCTAGATTGAATCGACGTGTGATGAGATGGATTTAGTTCCATATGATGAAAGAGGTTCCAATTCCAAAGCTTAATGCTGATTTTGATGCATCTCTCCACATAACCAAATCAACTGATGAAAAATAATAATAATTCCAAACCAAAGAAGAGAAAATTAGAATCAAATATTTTGTCTCATGTTTGTGTTGGAGTTCGATTATTTGGATTCGTGTCATGTACGGTCTCATTCAGGAGAAACGCTCCCATCAAAAAAAATTCTACCCATAGCTTGAACTTGAGACTTTTGATTAAGGGAGGAGCATCCCCTCTTAACATATGACGGCGTTTTTGAAGTAGAAGAGAAATTTGAAAACCAAACTTATTATATATTCTCAATTTTTAAGTAACAATTCACTTGTAATGTGTATAACAAAACCAGTCTTGTCCATTCTGAAAAACTAAAATTGTCAAAACTCATAAACCAATATCAATAATGGTTTCTTATTCGTTTTCTCTAAATTCTAATTAAGTTTTTGATATTTTTCTTCGTTTTTTCTTGAGTTTATTTAAAGGAACAATATTGAACACTTATAATTTTATTTTTTTTAGGAAATCAAATAAAATAAGTATCCACCTTTTTTATGTTTATTTTTGAAAGTTGAGTTTTCCTTAATAGTATTTTTTATGTGTTAGAATTCATGTTTCAATTCTTCTTTTTCAGATACCGCGTATGTGAAATTTAGTAGCTTGACTAATATAAATTCAAGTTTGACAGATTTACTAACGGAGATAAAGTGGAATTATCATGAAGTTATTTATCTCTATTACTCGAATCTAAGATCTGTGATTAATATATTGGAAGGAATTTCAACAATCCCTCCACACCTCTTGCTAGTAAGTTTCAAAATATCTGAATTCATTTATGTTTCATCGATTTATATCCAATTTTCCTTGAATATATTTGTTTTATTGGTTGAAGGATCAACGACACATATTTCAATTGATTAAATATTACATGTACTGATCCAGGTATTACAATGACCAAAATTGGTGAAAGATCTGCACAGAATAGGAGTGCTTCTTATGCTAATGTGAATAAAATGCATGATAAATCAGTTTCTTGACATGTGCGTTGCGCGTGTATGTCTATAATACAAGATTTAATAAAATAACATTAATATTATATTAAATCAAAGCTTTGAGTAAATAATTATGCTCCCTATGTTCCAAATTTATGTAACGCCTTTTAAATTTTCAAGAGTCAATTGTTTAAATTTTGATGGTGCATTCGAACATGATATTTTGGATTTAAAAAAAATAATTAAATTTACATATTTGTAAACTACATACCTATATGTTACAATAATTGATAATTTAAAAACATTTAAAAGACAAAAAAAATTTTGATCAAAGAAAAGCTCATCTAACTTTCGAAATCCGAACAATCCCATATAAATTAAGACGATAAGAGTATATGAAAGAACAAAATATAAGTTATATCACTTTTCACTTTAAGCATGTAGTATTTCAAAATTATTGAAACATAAGACATCAACAAATCCATGGAAGATTATCACAAGTTAAATAAATACCATGATCTCTTTTTATGAAAGCTCAAAATTTCATTAAATAAAAATATTGAAGGTATGAGATGCTCGAATTTGACTTCTCGCTATGAAAAATTTCTTGGTAGGAAGCATTTCCCCCAAATAAGATCCGGCACGACTCTGGATTAATCGTTGTTGTTTCAAGACCACACAACATAAAAATATGAAACGTCTCACAAGAACATTTTGGCTGAGCAATTTATTTGAAGTTCATAATAGTAAAGTACAACAGCATTACAGTTCTATCCACTATATATCCCCATCTAAAAAACCAACTTCTAAAACATATATTATGCCTGAAACTGCAGAAATAAACACTGCAACTTAGACATGGAAACGCAACGAAGTGAAAATATCAAAGGAGGGAGAAAGAGTCCTATACTTGAAAAGCAATTCTTGTGGTTTGTATAGGCCATTTGGATACTGGTAGATGAAAAGAATGGAACTGGCACAGCCTCGAAAACAAGGCATTGCGATTGGAATGGCGACTCTGGAAGCAATTCTAGCTAGCAGAATCTGACATCTAATTAGAACAGCAGCCGCTTTTTTGGTTCACAGGTTGTCCCCGTATCTGCACGGTGGGTGGCTTTGCATTGTTTGATGCTGGCTGGGTTGCCATCCTGTATCAAGTAGTAAAAAGCGTCAAACACTAATCCACTGAAGACAGAACCCCCCACATACCCCGAAGAAGTGGCAACAGAACCAGAATAATGAAACAGAAAATACCTATTCTTTATTTCAGCTGCCATTGCCATGAAAGCTTGTTCAACATTAGTGGCACTCTTTGCACTTGCCTCCATAAATGGAATGCCAATTTCATCAGCAAAAGCCTTGTATGTGAATCAAGAACTATTTCAGTCAATCAAGCATTGTACTAGAAGGACAAACTCAAAAAAGAAAATGAACAGAATGCTAGATCTTAACCTTTGCTGTATCATACGACACTGCTCGGTTATCATTCAAGTCAGACTTATTTCCAACCAAAAGCTTGTTCACGTTTTCGCTTGCATAGCGATCAATTTCACTCAACCATTGCTTAACATTGTTGAAACTTTCTTGATCAGTTATATCATAAACTATCTGCCAGAATATTCAAAAAAGAGGAATAAGAAAAAAAGATTTCGTCAAGCGAAAAGGTAAAAAAAACAACCGATTGATTGCTTTACAAAGGAGTCAGGCAAACATACTATAATGCCATGTGCCCCACGGTAGTAACTACTTGTGATTGTCCTGAAACGTTCTTGTCCAGCAGTGTCCCACTGGCAAATGCAACACAGACGAGGACTTTAAATTTCACTTTGAAAATGCATAATGACAGAAACAAAAACTACTGCATAAATTCAGATCATGTTCACTTGTAATAGAACACAACTCAATCCTAGAACACCTGATATCGGTATGGAAGAATTGAAATAAAGATTGCAAGTGAGTTAATCAATCCATGGCAAACTACACAGAATGTTTCAACAGAAATAAAAGAAGTGTTCATCACTTAGCTAATTTTTTACTCTAAAGCTACTTGACCTTTCCAAATGAAAATATTTAACTAAATAATGTCAATTCTCAAAGAAAAAAGTAAGACAAGAAAACCATACAATTTGAAGTTTAATAGTCTTCCCATCTTGCTCCACAGTACGTATTTTCTGCAACATAAAATTAGGAACTTAACCAACTGTAAGAATGTTGTATATGTAACTTCACTAGTATTAATTTTGTCTTACAAAGTCAACACCAATTGTGCTGATGTAGCTGTCCAAATAAGAATCATCCTGCATCAGAAGATAAGGAAACAGTTAATCAACTTATAAGACATAATGAACTGAAAATGTAACACATTTGTTCGGACACAAAGCAAGAAATTTCCAAAACCATTAAATCCAATGCCCATCACAAATGCTAAACTTGGTAAAACGGCATCAGTAATAGAGTTCACATCAATATCAAAAGACAATTTACACCATGATTTTTACAACCGCAGACATTTGAAATAAAAATTGACTGTACATTTATCGTCAAGGCATATATGATTTCATTCTTTCCACACAGCCCAAGAAATGCTGGCAAATGCTCTCTTCCTTTTCTCTATTTTTTTTTTGAAACTGGTAACTTCTTCCTTTCTCTATTTCCCAACTCTCAGTTGTTGCTTTAAGCTTTTATTAGCTTATCCAAATGTGTTTTGACAGAAGGGTCAGACCTCGATATCAAACAAAAGACAAATAAACTAGAAATGTGGCATTCACAAGGATGGTCATGATCTAATTGTGCAACACGGGGCAAACCTTCATATCTGCTCCTAAATACACTAGCACATATCAACATGGGCAATTTCCTAGTTTCATTGCTTATATCAGCCATTATAAGAATCATGCAAGTAACATTCAACTCAGATGCAGGAGTGACTAAAAGTAAGACATTATTGAGTGGGATGAATATACTTACGGCAAATCTCAGGAGAAGACATGACTTTCCAACACCTGAATCTCCTATTAACAAAAGTTTGAACAAGTAATCACTGCAGAAAGCATAAGAAGAGATGGTGTTAAGTTCCATTTGAGCTGAAAATAACAATAACCTTATAGGCAGATGGATTTTCATGAAGGAAACTGTTAAGAAACAAGTCACATCCAGTAAACCTTCTGGCATCTTTAGGTCAAGGTGCAAACTAGTAACCAGCAAGAATGAGTGAACATTGCACCCAAGGGTGTGGCCTAAGGGTCAAATGAAGTAGGTTGAGAACCATATGGTCGCAGTTCAAATTCAAGTGTCGGCAAAACACTAGGTGATTTCTTCCTATCTGCAGTGGCGGCCTATCTCTGTTAAAGCCTTGGTAGATAGAGGAACCCGGTAGCTACCCCATGTAAGTTGCCCCAGACACCACAGTGATCAAATCCTTATCAATCAAATCCAGCAAAAGTTCTCTATGAGCACCTCGACTAAGTCAAAAAAGTGATAAAGACAGTTCCTTTTTTATCTTTTGATTATGGTAGTGTCTTAGCCAACTTGAATGTACCTACACTAATCCAATCCATGGGGCAGCCTACTACAGCCAACAAGCACAAGTGCAAGATAAATCAATGCACAGAGAGAACTCACATTATTCCCCTTTCCCGAATTGATTTGGATAATAGACAGAAACTAAAAACTAAAATGTTAACAACCAAACTCGTAAATCATCAAATAAGAATCAAAGTAAATGACCAATATTAGCACTCAAAGGCATCTCAGGTTCAAGTTTATTCCTATCTATTCTAGCCTTGGTGCACAGAATTATCCGAATCCGGTGAATTAAACATGCCCTGGACACCACAATTATAAAAAAAAAATTGCCCAATTTTAAAACTATCATGGATCTAAAGAGCACAATCAACAAATCCAGCATAAATCAACATATTCAATCAATTTTATCAACAAAAAACAAATGCTAGAAATGTAATTCAAAGGAGAAAGGAAGGGTAACTAACTATTCGGGATTCATGATTTTGCGAAACGAAGAAGTCGACTGATCCAAAGGCGAAGGGAACCAGGATGTCTCTGTTCTCTACGGCAGGATATCGCCGGAAAATCGGATCGTCGCCGGAAATCGCCGAGGAGAAATGTTGACAGCGCGTGAGAGAGAGAGATCAAAATATGTGGAAGTAGAGTAATTAATTACTTTATATATATATGGGCACCAACTAATTAATTGAATCAAATTATTTGGACCACATATATAGTTGTTAAGGTGGATGAGAAAATTATAAAATTGGTACCTTATGTTTGGATAAGTTCAAAATGATCCTCTATATATAATTTTTGAGCAATTTAATTGCGTGCTCATTTGATCCGAATCGCTAAAATACCACACATCCATTACAATATTCTCATTTCCACGACTTGTATTCTTTGAATATTAGAGTTCTTCATTGGTTAAAACTCCACCCCGTACAATAAAGTTGGTCTAACCATCACTTTGTAGAACATACGTAAGTTTAGGTGGCATCTTTTTACCATATAATTAAGACTCCGAAGGTAGCCGCAACTTCAACCATGATGCATCAATATGATGTGCAACATCATCATCCATTCCCTATTTTTCGGAATTACAAGTCTGAGATACTTGAAACTATCTTTCTTGGGATAGTCTGTGTGTCAAGTCTCATTTCTACATCTGCCATGTAGTGTACCACTTAATTTGCACTCTAATATTTCGTTTAGTCTTGCTCAACCTGATGAATTCATTAAACTACAGAGTTTGTCTCCACACCTTCAACATTGCATTAACTTTGATGTGTGTTTCATCAGATACGATGTCATCCACAACTAACATACATCATGACACTTCATTTTAAATATACCACGTCAATTCGTCCATCACCAAAATAAATAGAAATAGGCTAAGAATGAATCTTTGGTAAAACCCTATTTCAATTGAGATGTGCTCTGAGTCTCCTCACACCGTTTTGGCTCGGGTTTTGGTTTCATCATGTCCTTTATCGCCCTAATATAAGCTACTACTACACTATAGCCTCTAGTCATCTCTAGAAGATTTCCCTCGAGACTTTATCATAGGCCTTCCAAGGTCAATAAATGCTACATGTAAAAGTCCATGTTCCTAATTTTTCAATATTTCTCCATCGATCTTCTCACAAAATGAATAACTTCTATAGTTGACAACAGACCAATGTACAAAACTCAAGGAGGCTGCTGGTGATGGTTGTAATCAGTGTGAAACTTCATTTGAAGAAGATTGAGAAACTAAAGAAAGAATTAACTAAATTTAGACTTTGGTGTCAAGTTATCGCGTTCTCAGACTTGAACAAAAAAGCTCGTTCTTACTTACAAAAAATAATAACCAATCGAAGTCGAGAAATTTCCAGTGAATGGATACTCAAGATAAAATAAGAAATAATAAATTTGATTGATTCAACTTATAAGATTTTGGAACAATTAGAAAATTACTAATGATAAGAAAAATCGAAACAATTCAATTTGAACAACGAAGGACAATTAATCAACCTATAACAATTTTTCCAACAACTCTTACGAGACTCTGAATAGTTATTTGAACAAGAAATTGCATTTATGTACCTTTACCATTAGGTACACAAGTCACAACATATAAATTGTGATGTGTAGTTTTTAGTTTTTTTTAATGAATAAAGGTAAATGGGTGTACAAAAAACTTTTTCCAAAGAATTGGCCTTGTAAATCATTGGGCTAAACCAGCAAAAGTTAAAAGACAGTATTTTTCTGTTTTAATTTATGTGATACTTTTTAGATTTCGAGATTTAAAGAAATCTATTTTTTATCATAATTTCTTCATATATTTTTTATATATTTTGAATTGTCAATTATTGCGACTTATAGTACTTTTTACGTAGTTTATAAATATATAAATTTTATTTTAAAAAAATTGAAGATACCATACTCAAAGACTCTCGAAAAACGAAAAGTGCCACATAAATTGAGACATAAGGAGTAATTGATATTTCTTCATTGATCCACCATATAAATTTGAACTTTTTCCAAAGGCATCAATACATAGACAAAATGAAACTTTCATATTTGAAGTGATTATCAAGAACTTAGTAACAACTTGTCCCAAAAAAAAAGTGTAAACATAAGTGAAAAGAAAACAAAATCATTTTTCTGTATAGGACTTTTGACGACTTTGCCCTTGTTTTATCAAATCGCGGTCCCTCGATTCTAGGGGTAAATTAGTAACATGCGTTCCATCAGGATCGAGATCTCCCTCTATGGTCAATCCTTCTATTCTTGTAGCAATTCCTTCCCCTTTCAATATTGATGCATCAATATCTATTTTACAAAATAACAAGCAATTTTATTTAATTAATTGATTAATAATTCAAAAAAATCATTAAAAAAATGTATAGAATTAATTTACCTGGATTAGAAAAAAACCATAGGATAAATCCACACAATAATAACACAAAAGGTATTATATGAACAACATTTTCTGCAAATTTTGCATGAGATTTTTCCTTTTTTGAAATATCAGAGAGTGGTTCATGTATTGGTAATAATTCACTAGCTTCTAAAGACAATGCTCGTAGCGCCGGAGACACCTTTGTTAATGAGGATGATGAATTAGAAGACGATGAATAATAACTCGTGAAATTATAATTGTCTGGGACACGAGTAGTACTCGATGATCTATACATCTTTTAATGTTTTTTTTTCGCGATAAGCTATAGTTTTTTTTTTGTGTGTTAACTCAACTATTGGTTAAATATTGAAAAAGCAAAAAGAAAAAAATAGTGAGAGAGTAAAAAGGCGAAATAAATGAAGTAGGATCTGACTAGTTCTTTATAGAATATTTATATAATCAGGTTATTTATTAAATATGATTTTTTTAATTAATATGCATCAATAGCGTACATAAAAATTATCAAGTATCCTTTTTTTTTTTTTTTAATAACAAGTCAAGATTGTAAATTTTATTTTGATGAAAAGTTAAATGTAAATAACTTTTGGTTAACTTAATTGTGTTGGAAATAATTTATATTGTCATTGTTCATATAAGTTAAACTTGCCTAAGCCGGCCAGCTCATAATAGAATAGATAGGTGAAGCAGTCAATTGTTGTTAAAATTATTTTTAATTATATACTGCAAATTCCCAAAGAACATCATCAAACACACTGGAATTAATAATAATCTTTATTATGTCTTATATATAAGAATACAAAACTCAAAATGTTTTGCAAACATTTATATTTATCATATAGGTATATATTCCATTATTATACATTTATACTCATTTACTAGATTCTCACGGTATACTAGACATATCAAACCCTATTATAACACGTACATTAAAGTTCACAATACTTGATTAATATTATGTAAACAAATATATTACACATCCAATATATTTAACTATCCACGATTATCTCTCTCCTTTGAAATTGATGGCGCGAGGTCGCTATCATAGCCACTTGAGCCACTACTATCACCACCACCAGAACCATAACCAAACCCCCAGCCTCGACCTAACCCATTAGGCGACCTACTTGAGCCGGAGCCATAACCCCATCCTCCTCCAGGACTAGAACCCCAACCCCAGTTGTAATCCCAGTTAGGTCCACGTGTTGCACCACTTTCATCACCACTAGGGGATGGAGATGTTTCCGAGGTGGTCATCTCCCTTCCACCATCTCCACCACCGGTGTTGAAGGCTAGATAATGAGGTGTGATAAACAAAATGATCATAAGAATGAAATGAGAAGTGTTTTTTTGCATTATTATGCTAACAATATTTATATCCTCTTCTTTGTTATTGTTGGTCAAAATTGTGACTTTTAAGATTTGTACATGAGGATAGTGGGTATTTATTTATTTATGGACCCGTGACACTAAAAGAAGTCCATGGACCTTACACATGCACTTGTCAAGAAGAGATATATAATGGACTAATTAATGGTGCATCTTCCACCCATATTATAGTTGAATTTTAATTAATTTTAGGTATATTAACGATATAAAAAATATTTACCTTTATCGCATTAAATAGTGATTGGTATATAATACATAGAAAACTCTTTATATTTGGTCTGATATTGCGATATGAAAGATATCGTAATAAGAATATAAATTGCACTAATTATATAATATTTGTTTATACTATCGGTATATGTAAAAAAAAATTATGTGTATATTTACGTAAGAGAAAATGGTCAAATGCTCCCTTAAGTTATGACCGAATTCTACATTTTCAAAATTTTAATTAAGAGCGTAGAAATTCAGTCATTCATCACAAATCTTGGTGTGGTCCTTTTGACTTACATGTTTAACACACTATGCACATCGCTTTCTATGGTGCAAATAGCACTCATCACTTGCATTGAAACTCTAACTTTTGTGTAGTTGGATGAAATTATTATGACCTAAAACTAACACATGTCATCACCAACATATCCAAACGGAGAAATTTTTTTATCTTAAAAGAATTTTGTTCAATTGATGAAAGAGATGTCAAAATCGATTTGAAAATTATTGGTTCTTATAATGATTTAAAATAATCAATATACAATTTAATGGATTCACAATCAAACTTTATACATTTTTGATAACTTTATAAAGACATACACATATATATCAGAAAAATTATTGAATTTACGTGAACCTGTAACTTTTACGCTATATCTGTCCCAATAGAAACTTGACACATGGACATTATCTCTTGATAACATCTAATCAGTTGGATATTCATGGGATACCAATGATCTTATTATTCCTCAACTAAATTGTAGTTGGTAGTTAATAGAACTTTAATTTAAGCTTGATTTATGTAAGACATTTAAATCTGACAAAAAAGATCAAAATAAATCTTATTTTTATAATGTTATAAAAAATAACAAAATTATTTAAAGTATAATGTCAAAAGTATTATATCTCAGTTCAAAAGAAAGCTAAGATGGAAAACTTTTGTCTAAAGAAATTACAAATATGCAGAAATCTTTAGATGGAAATATTTTTAATTATCAAAGTATGTACCAATGTAATTTTTTTTTTGTCAAAGTGGTGTAATGTATAAATATTTAAAATATTTGGTCAAATTACTAGACATATTATTTGTTAAGTTAGAGAGGAAAAATTATCTAAATAAACATCTTATTTTACCATAATCTCTAAAATTCCTTATCATTTAAAAAATTTCAAAAATCTCCTCTTGGATACATCACTCTCCTCTCGCTGATACATCCATATCCTCCTCTCGGGTACATCCCTCCCCTCTCCAATACATTCCCTATGTATCTGGATGTCTGCTGATGTATTCAAAAGTCCCGCGATGTATTCGGATGTCTGTTGAGTATCCGGAAGTCCCGTGATGTATCTGGATGTCTTATCCCTCTCTGATACATCCCTCCCCTCTTGGATACATCCCTCACTATGTATCCAGATGTCCAGTGATGTATCCGGAAGTCCAGTGATGTATCCGGAAGTCCAGTGATGTATCCGGAAATTTAGTGATGTATACGAGATCCATATATTTTAAGAATTTTTTGTAATTTAAAAGAGTAGGAAAATAATGTAATTAGCTCTTGACACCATGAGATTTATGTAATATATGCGACTTTGTAACAATAAGACATTTAGTATTGCTTTCTTTACCATGAAAATAGATGACTTCGCAATAAAAGTGGGAAAACAGTTATATTAAAATAATTAATATTTGAGTGAGGTTGTTATAAAGAGCGCAATGTTATAAAGATTGTTACTGTGGTTATAGGTAAAAAAAAAAATGTGCGAAAAAAATTTGGCTTTATTTTTCTTCATTAGGAGACTTCTTGTCAGAGCTCAAACATGAGACTTTTGGGTAAAGATGAAGGAATATTTATCATTCTACTATAATCTTTGATGATAAAAACTTGACGTTTATAGTAAAATGTTATATAAGAATGATATTACAGGTGACATTTATAGTAAGATGTTATATAAAAATGATATTACAGGTGACATTTATAGTAAGATGTTATATAAAAATGATATTAAGGAATGATGACTATACTGATGGTATATATATAAGTTAATAATAGGTGTGTATTATCCTTGGAAATGAGGAACCAGAGGATTAAGCATGTGTTAATCATGGGCAGAACTAGACTATATGCTTATTGGTTTGGGAAAAAAGTCTGAAATATATCTGAACTTTGATCAAAATTGTTGTAATAATATCAAATTTTGGAAAAGACCTTTTACCCATGCACTATTTAATAGTGTATTTTAAAAGTATATATGTGCCCACGTGGACATCATAAATTTTGCATCATTATGAATAGTAACGTGTCCACGTGGGCACATATATACCTTTAAAATACACTACTTTAAATAGTGCGGGGGGTAAAAGGTCCTCCATAAAGTTTGGTATCGTAACAACAATTTCAGCCAAAGTTAGAGTATTTTTCAAACCCTTTTCCCTATTGGTTTTGATCGAACTCAATAATTTTGGTCAAAATTTGGTATTGTCTTAAGAAATTCATTCAAAATATACAAATTATTAATCCTTTTGTTTCAATTTATACAACACTTTCACTTCTTGAAGTCAATTTAAGTATTTCATTTGTAAAGTTAAATTAAATGTATAAATTTTAGGGAAAATGCATAAGTACCCCCCCAGCCTATGCCCGAAATCTCAGAGACACACCTAACCTTTACTAAGGTCCTATTACCCCCCCCGAACTTATTTTTTTATTAATTTTTTACCACCTTTTGGCCTACGTGGCTGAGTCCGTGACTTCACCTATGTTAGGCGCGTGGGTGCAATTTTTAGACAACACTGACCAATAAAAATTGGCCACGTGTTAAAATAAACTTTATTGTTGTTTATTGTTCTTCATCTTTAACTAAGTTTTCTTCTTCTTTATTGTTCTTCATCTTTAGAAAAAAAAAACCTCCATTATCATTATCATTCAAGTTAAATTTCTTCTTGTTTCGAAAAGGTAAAGTAAAATTTTAATATATTCTTTATAATTACACCTTTTTATTTCGATTGTTAGTTCTGATTTTAAATTTCTTTCACAATTTTTATGTATAAATATTAGGGTTATGACAAAATCCGAGTTGAATAAGTTGTGTATGGAGCTAGGTGAAGGATGTCCCTTGCTGAGGGATATTGTGTTGTCTCACTGTCGTCAAATAACAGATGTAGGGTTAAGTTATATTGCTAATAGGTGTACCTTGTTGGAAACTAGCCACATGGTCTATTGCCCTGATATCACCGCTGCTGGAGTAGCTACGGTGATTACGAGCTGCACAAATATAAAGAAATTAAGTTCTTGTAGAGAAGTGGAAAGTGAGTCCAAGAACCAAAAGGAGAGCAGGATCCATCATCTCCTATCTCTGTGTTGATCTGTAGATCTCTGTACACGTGTTAGTGTAATCTATTCCTTGCAGCCTCCAATCGAAAGCAGCAAGGGTAAAACAGACTATCGTTGTGGATAGCCAGTTTAAGTTGCAAATTACCCCGACTTAAAGTGATAGTTTTACTTTTGGGAAAGTTGAAAAAGTGATAGCTTTTTTGAATTTTTGGGAAGTGTAAAAGTTATTTTGAACTGATAGCTTATACTTTTTAGAAAGTTGAAAAAATGGGCCCAACGCGTGTTGAACAACTCTTTCAGTCTATCTGATTTATATTGCCACGTAGGCCAAAATGTGGTAAAAAATTAATAAAAAAATAAGTTCGGGGGGGGGGGGGGGTAATAGGACCTTAGTAAAGGTTAGGTGTGTCTCTGGGATTTCGGGCATAGGCTGGGGGGGTACTTATGCATTTTCCCTAAATTTTAGGAATAACATAGTTTTAATATGAGAATACAATTTATCCCTATTTAGTTTGTAATTACATTAATCCCTGAAAAAGTAAAACAAACCGGATACATAATATGTAGCTCGGATACATTATAAAATAAACCAAATACATAATATGTAACTCGGATACATTAAAAACTAGCTCAGATACATTATAAAATAATGAGAAAATACATAAAAAAACCATGAACTTGGTCGGATAACTTACTTTAGTACTTGAACTGCGCGGGCGTTTAAATACCCCCCTTAAGATCTTTGAAGTGATTTTTTTTTCCACCCTGAGACTATAACACCACTCTTACCCGCCACATCATAGCCACGTAAGCGTCACATCATAACCATGTAGGCACCATGTCATTAATCTTTATTTCTTTTTTACTTATTCACTATTTTTTCTTAAACACTTTTTAAAATTAATTATATCAATTGATTAATTTATAAATGCATACCTCCACCCCAACCCCCTCTCTTTCTTCTTCCTTGTTGTTCACCATTATTCCAACCTTCAATACTTTCTTTTCTTCTTCTTCACTATTCAACAATTTTTTAAGTCACTTTAAAGAAGAAATTCACATTATCTTCTTCGAACCCTCCCAACGAATTTACCCTCTTGGAGAATGGATTTTTTTGAAAGCCAATTTTTTCTTGACAACTCAAATAAGAAATGAAGATTGCATAAGAAAGTTGATCCAAAAAAAATATAAATTTTATGAGATGTTTGAATGATCTAGAAATTAAAATAGGTCGCTCAAAATGTAAGAAAGTTTACATTTGCCAAATCGATACAAATAATAGAGTGAAATTGAAGTCAATAAAATAACATTGCTATTGAATTTTACGAATTAGTAAAAGATTAGTGAAATGAAAATAGTGGATAGAGATGGGGAAGAAGATGGAGGAAGAGATGTTTCAATGGAGAAAAATGTGTATTGAAGAAGACAACGAAATAAAAAATAAAAAATAAAAAATTAAAGAAAATAAAAAGGGGACCCACTAATTTCATTTACCTCTTAATAAGAAAATTTACATATTTTAAAGATTTAATATATATAAAAAAAACTATTTAAATAATTTGTTATATATTGGCCAATAAAAAAAGGCCATGTATAGGGATTTAAAAATTCAGCTTTTTTTTTTTCTCTTTTTTCACGCACTTTCAGGAGAGTGCACTCACTCTTTCTGCCACATCATCCCTTAGGGGGTGTTTTAATCACTTAAATGATGTTAAGGGGGTATATAAACACCCGTGTAGTTTACGTACTAAAGTAAGTTTTCGGGCCAAGTTCAGGGGGAATTTTATGTCTTTTCCCTAAAATAATTTAGAATTAGGAGAGAAATAAGGGATTTTAGAGGTTTTTATTTAGAAATAAAAGGGAATATTAGAAATAAGGGAAATATAAAACGTGTATTTCAGTAATTTTTCCTTAAATTAAACCAACTTAATATTTCAAATTAAAATTCAGAAATTTCAGTGTAAGTTGTAATTCTGCTTATGTTTACATAATGAAAAATACAACTTTTGAATCTGAAGAAGAGAAAAGTGCAAAAATTGAGATAAATGGAATAATCAAAAATCATACTTAAAAAACTAAAATTTCAAAATCTTAAGCTTCAAATCCTGCCTCATAGTGTAAATTGCTCAGACTAATTAACCTAGATTCCCACAAGTGTACTCAACTAAAAATTCCTTCAAGTGCATTTGATAGCTTCAATTAGGGATTGTTTGATTCGCGGACAAAATTATTCCGAGATTATAATCCTGAGATATCTCAGGATTAAACGACCCCTTAATGTATCGAACATGCTTAAAAATGTAGCAATAATAGTTATGAGAAGAAAAACCAGTGAATATACAACATCCATGTTCATAAAATTAGACCATTTCTTACAAAAAAGAAAGATCATTCAAACATTCAGCAAGGACGGAAAAGATTATTCGTCTCTAAACAACATAGGCGAATATAATTACGCCTCCCAACCTCTCAATTGTGTTGCACGTGCAACGCGATTCACCCCCAATGTGAAGGCGCCCATACGAAGATTGCAACTATGAGTTTGACACATGCTCTTGAGATTACCAAAGGCTTTTGTCATGTATTTCTTAAGCTCCCTGTTAACCTTCTCTTCTTCCCACATAAAACCTTGAATGTTCTGCAAAGGTTTTCCGTATGATTTTAGGGATAATGCAGAATTGTAAGAGAACATATCTAACGAAACATGGAAGAGATTCATTGACAACGGTAAAAACATGGGCGCCTAATTCTAATGCAATAGGGGTGTTATTAGTACAAGTCAGATGAACACTGTGATTGATGAGAGAAAACAATGAAGAGTTGTCGTCAATTATGAAACTGATGATTATCGTCTATTTTAAAGCCGTTGCAACTTGAAAAGGCACCTGCTAAACTATATTCTTATATGTGGAAAAACTACTTGAAAATATTAGAGAATTCCAACTAAATATAGCCAAACCTCTACATAACGTCGTTTGTCTGGATGTTTTGTGATTGCTATAGCAAGATACAGTTATAGAGAATATATGATATACATACTACGAAAGTCGGTTCTAAGGAAAACTAGGCTGTTATAGAGGATGATTGTTATAGAGAGGTCTGACTAAATACTCTGATATCTTAGGGAAATGCTATTTGAGATTTAAGTAAATGGTCAAAGTAACACTGCAAGTATTTTCTGGTGTAATAAAGCGGAAAGTTTAAGGATGTCATGTATAGATAGATTTTATATTACCTGAACCCACTCAAAATAACTAACAGTCACGCCTCCAGCATTGGCATAAATGTCGGGAAGAATTAAAACACCTTTCTTCGACAGAATCTGTAGAAGGAAGTCATGTGTTAGAAATTATTATTATCCTAGTCTACGTTGCTCAGACTCTCCAAAAATGTTGTCATACTCCATATCGGATCCTCCAAAACTGTACTACTTTTGGAGGATCTGACATGCACCGTCGACATTTTTGAAGAGTACGCAGCATAGATGCTAGTCTAACAAATATGAAACCTGCAAAAGTGGTACCTCGTCAGCATCTGGATCAGTCGGATGATTTGCTGCTTCTACGATGAACTTGGCCTTTACATGATCAGCATTTTCTCTTCACAAAAAAATCAGAATAGACAAAGACAAATTTAAACACTCCAGTGGGTATTATAAGTTCACACGCAGATTTAAACAGGGGTGAACATACTTGTTTTTGTTAATAGTGAAAACTGAAATCCAAAAAATAACGTATATATTAGAATATACTCATAATATATTAATTTTACGAAGAAAAACTAGGTAGAAATACAATATCATTTCAGTACAGGTTTACTAAAAAGAACATAAAATAAGAGAAAAAACTCCGCTTAGTAGTGCTAGAGCCAAACCTCTCAATAATGGTGTCGCTTCACTGGATATTTTATGATTGTTATGGAGAAGTCTAATTGTATCATGCTAATCTGGCCTATACCATTTAGGCTGACCATTTAATGATTTTACACTTTCACTCTTTCATCAGGAGGGTGAATGAAGACTCGCCTCCGAGGTACTGTGCGATCAGAATATGTCTCCAATGCTTAAAGGTAAACTTTACAGAGGAGTGGTTAGACCAACTTCGTTGTACGTGGGTGAGTGTTAGCCGGTAAAAAAAGGCCCACATTCAGAAGATAGAGATAGCGGACATGAGGATGCTCAGACAGATGTGTGGGCATACTAGGAGAGATAGGATTAGGAACGAAGTTACAGATGACAAGGTAGGAGCAGCCTTCAAGGTGGATAAGATTAGGTAAGCGAGACTGAGATGGTTCGGGCATGTTAATAGGAGGTGCGAGGATGAGCCAGCAAAGAGGTGTGAGAGAGGTAGGCCGAAGAAGAACTGGGGGAGGTAATTACACAAGACATGCCACAACTTCAGAAGCCTGAGGATATGACCTTCGATATAAAGTTATGGAGGTCAAAGATTAGGATAAAAAATTAGAAGATAGTTGAGTGTTGTCACACTTTATGTGGGAGAGGTAGGGGCTAGCCTCCTCTTCTTTTGGTAATCAACTTTAGTTATCGCGTAAATTTCTTATTTTCCAATGTGTATTACTATCAATTGTTACACGTATATTGTATCTAGCTATTTTGTTTTTTATTTTTTCTTACAGTCCTGAATTGGATACTTTTCTTTTCACCCAAGTCTATCGGAAACAACTAGTTCACAAAGGTAGGGGTACGGTTTGTGTACATTCTACCCTCCCAGACATCACTTGTGGGATTATATGGGGTATGTTGTTTGTTGTTGTACCCTTTCTTCGGAAAGAAATTCAGGAACTAAGCTATTCAGATTAACAAAGATATAATATTTCATACTAATAATTACGGTTTGTACCTGTTCAAAACTCCTCCCAGAGCACAGGGTATAAGAACATCACAATCGTGCGTAAGCAATTCATCTGTACTCATTACATCACCACCACCGAAATCATTTAGCTTCCCTGTTTCTTCTTTATGACTAAGCAAAGCTGGTATATCAAGACCATTCTGATTCTTGACCGCTCCAGTTATATCACTAACTGCAACTACTTTGCCACCTATCTCGTGAATAAGCTTTGCTACCCATGATCCTACGTTCCCGAACCCCTAAAGAATATTCGCAAAAATATATTTAGCATCATTTTAACTGATTTTTTTGTGCAATATCAAGGCTGCTGCCTGCTCGAATTGAACTAATCAGAAATTCTACCTGAATAGCAAAAGTCAAATCCTTAATCTGCTTCCCCTGCTCATTAAGCAAAGCTTCTGCAGCATAAACGACACCACGCCCAGTTGCAGATTCCCTACCCAATGAACCGCCAAGATCCTAGGTAGTATAGTGAAAAAGGGTTCTCAAATGACTCGTCTAATTCCGATAGGATATGTTTGAACGTAATAGCACATTAGGAATTTAATAATTTACTGAACAAAAACTTACAACTGGTTTCCCGGTCACAACTGCAGGAGAGTGACCATGAAATTTTGAGTACTCATCCAAAATCCAAGCCATGGTCTGTCACAGGAATCACCACATAAGCGAATTTATTTGCTTCATATTCTGAAGCTCCGTAGAGAAGAATATGCTCACAAAGTTACATCAGAGAACTGTATCACTAACCTGAGCATTGGTGCCCATATCAGGTGCAGGGACATCAGTATTAATTCCAATAAGGTCATGGATTTTCTGCGTGAAAACACGCGTAAGGCGCTCCAATTCGCTCAAACTTAACTCTTTTGGTACGCAGCCAATCCCACCCTTTGCTCCCCCGTATGGAATATCTGCTACGGCAGTCTTCCAAGTCATTAGTTGAGCAAGGGCGTTCACCTCATCAAGATCAACCTTGTAAAAGAAACTTAAGCCATTTCAGAGCAAATTCTACTTCTGGAAAACAACAAATATTGTACAGAGATAACCAGCACAACCATGGACTCGGTGTACATTGAAATACAAGAACTATAAAGTAACATATTCAAGGGGATGTAATACTGAAATGATGGAAAACTTGCTTGTTCATGATCTCTTTCTAGCCTCCATGTTTATCGTTCCTACTAAATCTCCTTATACTTCTTTTCACTTACAGTCTCTCCACTCTTACATATAACCATTATTAAATGGCATACCAATGATTATACAGCCTGGAAAAAGTTTATTTGGACAAGACACCAAAAAGAGTACAACATTTCAAACTTAATTAAAGAAAATATGCAAGAAAAAATAACCTCAGGGTGGTATCTGATTCCTCCTTTCATGGGTCCACGAGCATTATCATGTTGTACTCTAAATCCAACATAGGAAACTAGCGTCCCATCATCCTTGGGAATTGTGCATTCCACCTGATCAAATAGCAAATCCATCAAACAATGTGCTTCATAACCAAATAAATAAACAATATTTCAACCTGCTTGTTTAAGCTTTTGAGTGAACAATTATACATTTCAACGTGATCCAAAAATCTCCACAAATAAATCAAAATGTCCACTCTTTGATATGTTTTCACAGACTTCAACACATTTCAGTACAACATACTCCAATATGATCTCACAAGTAGGGCCAGAGTAGGGTGGGGTGTGACAAACCTTCCCCTCCCTTCTGTGAGAGGTAGAGAGGCAGTTTCCGATAAATACTCGGCTCAAGAAAATAAATTTGAGTTCTTTCACAACAAGACCCTTCTCCACCTTAGATTCAACAAGAACATAGAATTCATAAAAAAGATTGAAACTTTACACAGACATTAACACGTTTCAGTACAACATACTCAATGTGATCCCACAAGTGGGGTCTAGGCAGGGTCGGCTGTGTCAGACCTTACCCCTACCTACTAAGTTCAATGAGGTAGAGAGATTGTTTCTGACTGAACCGTCGGCTCAAGAAAACAAATTTGAGTTCTTTTACAACAAGACTCTTCTCCACCTTACATTCAATTAGAACATGAAAATCATAAAAAAGATGAAACTTCGCAGACATTAACAAATTTCAGTACAACATACCTAGTGTGATCCCACAAGTGGGGTCCAGGGAGGGTTGGGTTTGTCACACCTTACCCCTACCTTGCCTGAGGTAGAGAGATTGTTTCCAATAAACATTCGGCTCAAGAAAATAAATTTAAGTTCATTCACAATAAGCCACCTTAGATTCAATCATAACATGAATTCTTCAAAAAAAGTTTGAAACTTTACACAAACATTAACACATTTCAGTAGTTTCATCAAAATATTTAGAAGAAAATAAGCAGGAAAATTCAAGTTTTTTCACAACAAGACCACCCTTCTCCACCTTAGATTCAATAAGGAAATGGAATTCTCAAAAAAGATTGGAACTTTACACAGAAATTAACACATTTCAGTACAACAAATTCAGTGTGGTCCCACAAGTGGGGTCTGGGGAGGGTCGGGTGTGTCACACCATACCCCTACCTTGTGTGTAGAGAGGTTGTTTCCGATAAACCCTCTTGTCAAGAAAATAAATTTGAGTTTTTTCACAACAAGACCCTTCTCCACCTTAGATTCAATACAAACATGAAATTCTCAAAAAAGATTGAAACTTTACTCAACATGTCAACACCTTTCAGTAGTTTCATCAAAATTTTGAAATGAAAAGTAGGAAAATTTGAGTTTTTTCACAACAACAACACCCTTCTCCACCTTAGATTCAATCATAACATAATTTTATCCAAAAAAGATTGATACTTTACACTAATATACATCACATTACACTAATATTTATCACTTTACACTAATACTGATCACTTTACACTAAAATAGAAAAAATTGAGTTCTTTCAGAACAAAACCCTTTTCCACCTTAGATTATTCAATCATAACATGAAATCTTCAAAAAAGATTGAAACTTTACACTAAAATACATCATTTTTATACCTTAATTTCTCTAAAAGGGATCAAAAGACTCCTTTCAAGTTTGGAGTCCAAACCAAGAATCCTAGCTGCTTGGCGAAAATTTCTGTTTGTAGCTGCAAGTGCATTCATGGCTGCTCTCTATATTCTTGATAAAATAAAATAAAAAACAAGAACACCCAAGAACCTAGTAGGATCAAGATTAGGAAGAGAAATAAAAAATGACAAAAACAAAAATGGGAATTTTCTTAATGCTAAATTCTTGAAGTAGTACTAGTCTTATATAGTAAGTAGAGTAATTTAGGTGTTTTAGGTTAATCACAAAATAAGTGGAAATTGTTGAAAATAAATTTGATTTTTTTTTGTGATAATTACAAATGGATCACGAGCTCCTTGGGACTTTGCACAACCATAGACTCTCCTATTTTTTCTCATTTTATTTTTATCATTTTTGGCCCAAATTAATTTTATGGAAAATATTGTTTACAATAATAATTAGAGTAAATACATCAAAAACTCTTTAAATTAATCGTGGTTTATAAGTTTAATACTTTAATTATAGAGTGTCATTGTTAGATTTCATCTTCTTGGTATATTGTGAGATCTAAAAAAAAGAAATATACCAATAGAGATTTATGTGACATTTTACATATTTTTCATTATTATTTTATTAAAAAGGACATTCTTCTGGTTTAATGTGTTTCTCTCAAATATCACAAAGGTTACAATTAAAATTTATCAGTAATTGAGGGACTAAATGTACTATTATCCGTGTTAATAATGTGAGCAGTAAATTATTTAAAGAAAGAAAATACTTTTTAAAATAGGTGGTTCTATATATCAATTTTTGCATTATAATTCTAGCATAACAAACATGTGATCAAATGATCCTTTAGTTGAGAAGGAAAATGTCTTAATAAGTTATTGGAGTACAAGAAAATAATTAAAACATGAAAGTATTATAAATAATGAAACATAATACATGAACTTTGTTATAGTTTGGCTATTTTAAATTGCAAAAAAAATCGCCATTCGATTTATTACCTCCCATGAATCAAAAGGCATAACATGAATTAATGTAGCAAAATCTTTTGAGTCCATGCCCCTAAATCTCTCCCACAAACCCTAAAACGCGTCTAACGTTCAACACTCAGGGTTTGCTCAACTATTTCGATTGAAATCATGTGTCGGATTTCTTAATTAGCACTATTTACCTACAAATCCTTTAACAAATGACTAATAAAAGTGTAATAGAAAGGAAAATTGACACAATTTTTGGAACGATTTTTTTGTATTTTGATTAACACTTACATGAAAAATTACAAATTAAAGGAAATACCGGAAAGGAGTACAAGTATATCGAATCTAATCCAGCTTCATGCGATTGATACCTAGAAAAGAAGAAGAGAAGAAAGAGATTATAAGGAAGAAGACGTTAGAAACGAGGCAAAAACAAATAAAAATAGGGTTCGAAGAAGATACCGAAAAACTAGTAACGCATGTAGCTCCCACCGAGGGTTTGTTATAGGCTCTTCAATGGATTATCCGAGATCATTAAATATGAGCTAATATGAGTCGTCAATTTGTAGGGTCACATGTTATAATTCTATTCGTCGTTTCTTTATTCTTTAGTTAGCAGATATATTCAATTTATAACCGTCTTTGTTACTTCAAATAATCTTTACCTCAAGGATGAAATCGAAACTTTGGAGATTTGGAAATCATTTTATGCATCAATACCTCACCGTTGAACAACATTCCTTCCGTTGAACATCATCCATGTTAAATACCACCAAGATCCAAAGAAAAATCCAAACAATGTTCTCCAAGCTTAGCTAAATTGGACCCAAAGACCTAAGATCCGACCCGCAACCTAAGACATGACTCTAACTTAGGACTCGATACCCAACCCTAACCCTAATCAAGGACCCAAGATTCGACCCCAACTAGGGACTTGCGACCTAATAGGACTTGATACTCAAGACATGACCCCAACCCATACCCTGATCAAAGACCTGAGACCTGATATCGATCCCAATTTGAAACTCGAGATTTGACCCCAAATTGGAACATGGAATCCAACCCCAGGAGACTTAAGACCAACCTCAACTTGAAGCTTGACTCTAACACGTGACCCAACTTGGGACTTAGTACATGACACTGGCCAAACTAGATATCGTCGATTTGACCTCATCCTTCTAAGACTCAACATCCAACCCCGACCCTAGATCAAAGTTTGACCCAAGATCCGACCCCAACCTTAGACCCAAGCTTTATTCCCAACTTGAGACACAAACCCGAGCCTAAGAAGATACCTAGAACAAGACTCAAGACTTGACCCCGACCCGAGACTTAAATCAAACCCTAACTCGAGACCTGAATTGGACCCCAACCCAGGACCTAAATAAGACCGTTAATCAAATCCTAGGACTTGGGATCTGACCTTGATCTCGATCCTGACCCAATACCCAAAATTTAACTCGAATCTAACTCGAACCAGATCGAGACCCAACCCTGACTTCAACCCGAAACCTGAACCCGACCCTAATCCTACACTCGAGACCCGACCTCGACTTGAGATATGAGACTCGATGGGACTCAGTACCTGAGACATAACCCTTACCCTAGTCAAAGACTCGTGGCTCAACACCGACCTAAGACCCTAGACCTAACTCGGGACCTAGAATCAAGACTTAACCTTGATATGGGACTCGGGATCCAACATTGGCCCTAGTAAGAAACTCGAGATTTGACCCTAATTCTGAACCTGTAATCCAATCCTGACTCGAAACTCGACCCAACCTCGAGCTGAGACCCCTACCTTAGACATGTGATCAAAAAATTGACCTGATTCGAGACTCGAGATTTGTCCTACCGGATATGATGAAAAATATTTAAGCAAAATCTCTGGTTAATGAAGATAGAAAACGGGTTGAAACCGAAAATTAAACCTGGCTAAGTTGACAATCATTTTAAACTAAGTAATGCTTGAATGAATTAAAATTTATTCAGTTTTAAATTATCTAGAGCTCAACCCATAAAAGTCTTTACATATCCTTTGTTTTTCTATGAACTATTGGGATACCAATCGATCTGATGGAATGAGGGGAACATGCCCAGTTGACATTCTGCTACATCAAAATCTGTAAGAGCGTCCATTAACCCAACTAAACACATAAAGCGTTTCTCTAATTGAAGAATTGTTGAAATAGTTCCAATAAGACTGTTGTAAGCTTTCATTGTAACAAATCTCGAAGTATAACAATTCTTCGATTCGGGCATGTGATGTTTCCGTGTGAAGGTGTGAGAGAGGTTGGCTATGAATGATTTCAGGAGAGGCAGAGGTAGGATGAAGCACTATTGGAAGAGATGATTAGATAGGGCATGGCGTAACTTTAGCTTACTGAGGACATGACATTAACTATAGGAGGTTATTGAGGACACAAATTAGGTTAGAAGGTTAATTAATAAGATAGTCAAGAGTTGTCTCGATTATCTTTTCATACTATTAGTCATAATATTACTATCGCAGTTTCTTGTCATTTTAGTTTGGTTACTATCTATTATTTTTTGTACTTTGTTTATCGTATTATCTTATTATGATTATTGCTCATAAGGATTTGTTAAGTTATTTAGAGTATTTTTCCATGACTAGCTCTTCATTTTCATTATTTCTTTTTATGTTTCTTTAGACTATTTTTTTCTTGAGTCGGGGGCCTACTGCATACGTGCTATCCTCCCCAAACCCCGCTTAATAAAATTACACTATATGTTGTTGTATCTAGAGTCTACTGGGAAATTCATGACTCAAATAATTATTTTGGGCTCAAACGTGAAGAGCAGTCCGAGAATATTACCCTAAAGGCCATGTACATTAATTCTTTGATATTCAACGAGGAGAAAAAACAACTATATTGCGTCAAAAAGAATTTACATTAAAAAAAGTGGAAATAATATATAATTAAATTTTAATTTCAAATTAATTGAAACAGACTATGTCAATAATCGAAAATCATAATTACCTCAATTTCATATTAGTTGTTATTTTTTATTTATTTCATTATAAAACCCTCCTGATCGATCGTGAATGGGGTTTGACTTAACCCCTATATATCGATTTATTGATACGAAAAAGAAGTACAACATAGATGCAAATAGTTCCCTAGATATTAAGGAATGACATGCCATTCCTTTACAAAAATTAGGATAGACACATGAAAAACTAAGAAATTATTTAACAAAAAAATAAATGAAAATCAAAATTTTATAAGCGCTTTAAAATAGCACCACGACATAATACTTCAAATATTTAAAGTGTCACAGGAGGAAGTAGCCACTTGGAGCCTTCAATATAAGCAAGGGAGATAAAAGGTTTTGCCTCTTCATCACTTAATTTCTTTGTAAATGGAACTCTTTTATCCAAAGTTGCTCCTGCTCCTTTACACTTGTATTCACCATAATATACCGTGCTGAAAATGATAAAGAGTTTAAGTTATATATATCTATCAACATATATGATATACTTTTTTAACTCGATTATAAAAAAAGAGTTTAACTTTTATATACGAACATACCTGTCAAATTCTTTTTTGCCAAAATCAGACCATCCTTCAGGGTGAATAACATCAGTCATATCAGTATAAGAGAAAACAACTTTAGAGTATTGTTTCCATGCCCTTCCTAAATAAGCTGTATTTCCAGTACCAGTAATCATACAATGTACAAAAGAAAATCCACTATCAAAATTTTCTGCTGCCCTTGCATGTGCTGTCACCATTGCCATTGGATCCCCTGGAATTACATGTGTCTCTGTGTTCTACATTTTTCCAAAAAAAAAAAAAAAAAAACATTATATTATTTGCGAAAAAAAGTTTTAATATGTCATCAAATTATCAGAAATGACTTATCCACACTACTCTTTAATAATTGAGCATGTATATACTAGCGCTATGACGTATATGAATACATAGATAAGGGATAGCAATAGTGGTATAATCAAAATGTTCGCTAAGGGGATTCAGAATATAAAGAAATAAACATAAGAAAAAATCAAAGAAGTTCAATATATACTCTATATATACATAATAAATAATTTTGATTGTGTATTTATAGTATAATTTTTTTATGTACCCCCTTATGGTACCCTAACTTCGCCCCTAGGAAGGGATCCACCTATGTTCCTATATATTAAGGGGATTCATAATTTTATACATAAATAAAAAATGTATTTACCCTATTTGTGCAGTATAATAATTTTCTGACAACAGAATCAGAAATTTAAATAAGAGGATTCAAAAATATATATATGTTATGTCAAGTTCGATTCAACAATTTATATATATGCAAGAAAATAGTAATATTTTACTCTATTTCTGTAGTGTAATATTTCAACTAACGGGATTCAGTTGGACCCCCTTGTACCCCTACTTTTTGACAAAGGAGATTCATATGAATCGCTTCATTGCGTGACATGATTTCGCTCCTGATTGAATTTAGCAGGTTTAAATCATGAATACGTCTATCCTAATTAATAGAGGACTATGAATTAAAATTATTTATAATTACCAGATATAAGGATTTGCCATTGCCAAAGATGAAATCAACAGTGCCTTCAATATAACAATCTTTAAAGAAATGTTTTCCACTGTCATCACAAAAAGTATCTTGAAATCCAAACATTTTACAATTATACAATGAGGCTTTATCTCCTCCTGTCCTCAATGCTGCTGCTTGAGCTTTGTCACTTTTCCCATCTGGTCTTGGTGCTGTATTCTATAGAATAAAACAAATAAAAAATTAATTATGTCCTATTGATAAATATCGAAAAACCTAACGAATTCTTTCAATGTATTATTTCTGAGTCCAATAGAATGTTTAAGGTGATTTTAATGTAGCCGATTTTTTTCAATTAGTTTCACTATAGCACTGATTGTTTTAGCTAATTATAATTGTTATCATTCCCAAGTGTGATTTTTATGTTATGTTATGATCGCGCCTAAAAATGATTTAGGGCAAGTTTGGTGGGTCCAACTTCTTGAATTGTGTCAACATGGGAAAATAAAATGGAGCACCTAACAACGCATCTTCACATATCAAGAACTATGAGATCACCCGTTTTATTTTGGGGTGATGGATGGATCATACCAAACCAGTATCTCTTGTGTTCAAAAATAGTTTTGTCCCAACTGCTAGAGCTTGAAGAATTCCTAAACGTCCGGCATATTTTGGTCTAATACGTTGTTCTTATTTAAAAATTTAAATTGTTAGCACAAAAAATAATATTTTTTTCTTAATTATGTCTTCAAAATGCTTCCTTACGTGTGGACCTAATTTTCTATTATCAAATAAACAAATGAATATTTTTTATAATGGATGGTTAGCAAAACATGGTAGAGGTCCATGCCAAATCCCACGCAACCTCAAGACGACTTATTTAATTTTTTAAAAAAAATGAAGGAATACGTACCACAAAGTTGATATTAACAGCATTGAAATATTCAGATTCAACAATCACAGTGGCACTGTCAACAGTAGTATATTCTTTTGCAGTTCCATGAAATATAATATTTGGGACATTTTTAGGGTCTCCATAAAATGTAACAAAAGGCTTTGTTCTCTCAATTTTGATTTTTTCAGTGTAATTTCCACCTCCAATCCAAATAATAACTCTTCTTTTATTCCCTTCTGGAATACTTTTAACAGCTTCTGTTATAGTCTTGAAATCACCACTTCCATCTGTCCTCACCTGTCGTTACGTAAATTTAGAATTTAGAGTCAGTGAATTTCAAATTCTACTAAAATCGATGTTGAGACATATATATTAATAAAATAAAATATGTGTATTCTCCTCTTTGATAACTTAAACTGATAAGTAAGATTATGATCATACATTTAAACATGTTATCAAAGCAGATAGATTTTTCATGTGTTCGATTCTTATTGACACTCATGGGGAGGCGAGTCATAATTAAATAAACAAAAAAAGTATTATGTACGTGAGATAAACTGATAAATAAGATTATAGTCATACATTTAAATATAATATCAAAGCAAATAAATTTCTCATGTTCAAATATAATCTTATTGACACTCATGGGGAGGCGAGTCGTAGTTAAATAAACAAAAGAAAGTGTTATTTACGTGAGATAAACTGATAAATAAGATTATAATCATACATTTAAACATAATATCAAGGCAGATAAATTTCTCGTGATCGAATCTTTTTGACATTCATGAAGAAGTGAATCCAAATTAAATAAACAAAAAAGGTATTATGTGCATAAAGGATGTGTTGATATATAATTAAATAAATAAAAATATTATGTATATATATTTTCATCATATAGTAGAAAAAGATACATGGAAAAACAAGTACTTATCAAATATATTTATGAACATATTAGGAAAAGAGATAGTTGCAACTTTAACATGCATTATTGTCAGCATAATAAGTCCTAGCTCCTAGGTTCGAGTATAATCGTCATCTATTATAAAAAAAGGTATTTACCTCATAAAAATTAAATTTGGAGCATGCGGGATGCACCATGAAGATTATAATTATGAAAAAAAATCTCTAACGATTTAAATTTTTAGATAAAATGTTCACACGTTTCACTCACCTTAATAATAGTTTTATTAGCCTCAGCAGCTACAAGGGCAGGGTCTAAAGTGTCTTTTCTTGCATCTAATGGCTTAACATTTGCTTCAAACCAACTATTTAATTGTGATTTATCAGCTGGAATTGGAACTAAATCATCAGAAAATACTCCAATAATATTGAAAAAAAGAAATGTTATGATAATTGTTTCCACAACAAATATGGTATTTTTTTCAGCCATTTTAAATATTTTTTTGGTTTTTTAGTTTCTTGAATGGGAAATATTTTTGGTTTAATTTTTTTTATACAAAATTGAACAAAAGAAAATAGAGGTAACTACTCATATTTGAATGAGTGCTTTGATTGCGTAAATGTATTTTTACACTATCAGTATATATATACAAAATTATTATAAACAACCTTAAATTAAAACCATCTATTAACGTAGTACTCGTATTGCCTTACAATATTTACCTACTGAACAGACAATGCAAAAAAAAAAAATCAATAATATTCAATCATCCATATGCATTTTTTTAGTGTTACCATAGAGTTATTTTCTCTAAATTATCTACCACAACTTTAATTTAATCTCTACCGCTAATTATTTTTATTTTTTCAACTCTTCCCTAATTTTTTTTCTCTATAAATACCCACACTTATTTCTAAGTTTGTAGAGAAAAACAAAAACAAAAAAAAAAAACAATTTTACCTATATAAAAAAAAAAAAATTATAAAAAATGTCTGGAAAAAATACAATTTTTGCTTTGGAAACTATTATTTTAACAATTCTTCTTTTTATTCCTAGAGTTTTTTCTGATGATTTAGTTCCAATTCCAGCTGATAAATCACAATTAAGTAGTTGGTTTGAAGCAAATGTTAAACCATTAGATGCAAGAAAAGACACTTTAGACCCTGCCCTTGTAGCTGCTGAGGCTAATAAAACTATCATTAAGGTTAGCTATTTTCGTAATTTTCACACCAGATTATTCTTACAATTTTTATGTTCAAAAAGTATTTATTTTTCCTCTTTTATTTCATAAACATATTTCATACTTTCCATTTTATGTGATTTTCTTTTGAAATTAATTTTCGCTGATTATTCCTTTTTGAATAGTTGTTTAGTAAATCATATTTTTTCTTTTTAATTTCTCATGCAATTTACGAATCTTTTAGACTATGATATAATGATCCCTTTTGAGCAAATTAAAGTAAGTATCTTGTTAAATTCTTTTAGACATTAAGCGACAATCTAATATTTTGTCACTCCCAAAAACTATATTTGCATACCTTTTATAAAAAAAAATTAAAAAAAGGCAAAATTTAAATGGTGGCTTAAAAAGGGGGGACATTTGCGTAAATATGCCAAAACTTTCATTTTAGTTGCTCAAAGTGACATTTTTCAATATTAAAAATAATTTAGCTTTAAACTTACTAATTTATACTTAACCATACAGAAGAATGTTATTTCATTCTTAAAACACAAATTTCAACCTTTTAAAAAAAATTAAACTTCATACTCGCTCAAATACCTTTACCATAAAATGAAACGAAAGGAGTAACTCTTTATTATATTTTTTTTTCTTATGATATAAATCAAATACTTTTGTATTTTTCAATATAAGAGTATTACCATGTAGATTTAAATCTACTGACTCTATATTCTGAATTTCCGATCACGATCGAAGGTGAGGACAGATGGAAGTGGTGATTTCAAGACTCTAACAGAAGCTGTTAAAAGCATTCCAGAAGGGAATAAAAGAAGAGTTATTATTTGGATTGGAGGTGGAAATTACACTGAAAAAGTCAAAATTGAGAGAAATAAGCCTTTTGTTACATTATATGGAGACCCTAAAAATGTCCCAAATATTATATTTCATGGAACTGCAAAACAATATACTATTGTTGAAAGTGCCACTGTCATTGTTGAATCTGAATATTTCAGTGCTGTTAATATCAACTTCGTGGTACGTATTCCTTCTTTCTTTTTTTTTAAGAAAATAAAAATACGCCTTTTTTAATAAATATATATGAAACTGGTACACATTAACATAGTATCATAACAAATAAAGCCCTAAGTTCAAGTTGTTGTACCTATTATCAAAAATAAGAATCAGTTTCATACATACATGAGGGGAGCATGTTAAAGACATAATTAAAAAAATAAAATGGTGTTCGTTCTATTTGTCTTAGACTTTCAAATGAGATGATAATATACATAATTCAAAAAGTTTCGAAACTTGTAGACAATTAACTAGAGCAGCAGATGCTATTACAAAATTAATTGCAAAAAGGACAATCGATCACATTAAAATTACCTAGGTAAACTAAAAAAATAGTTATGTACCCATCCTCATAGTCATAGGTACCCGGCCCCCCCAAAAAAAAAGTGTTAGGGAAAATAATCCATAATTCATTGAACTCAGAAAATTCATTAGGTCTTTCCTAGATCAATATAATGTTAGTTGAGGGGTATTTATCGACATCCTTTCGTCAAAAAATTACATTGTATAGCTAGAATAAAATAATACTAATTTTTTATGTATATATATTACATATTGACACTCCTGACTTCTACACAATTTTTTCTTCTTTTCATTTTAACACACCAATAATCGATATTCTGACTGCGCCACTAAATGTCTCTAACTAGTTTTTTGTTATAATTATTATGATTAGAATACAGCACCAAGACCAGATGGAAAAATGGAATTAGCTCAAGCAGCAGCATTGAGGACAGGAGGAGATAAAGCCTCATTGTATAATTGTAAAATGTTTGGATTTCAAGACACTTTTTGTGATGATAGTGGAAAACATTTCTTTAAAGATTGTTATATTGAAGGCACTGTTGATTTTATCTTTGGCAATGGCAAATCCATATATTTGGTAAGCAAAAAAGAACTTTAATCTTTTCAAAAAAAAAAATCATTATCATCTTTTCGACACAGGCGGATCTAGTATTTAAACTTAATATCGATAGGGAGAGGTGGAAAAATCAGCCTATGTACAGAAACATGATCCATCCAGTTTAGCTCATCTAAAAGTTAGGTTGATAAATTGGATTAAACATAATATCTTACTACTTATGTAGCGTGGCTCGTACCTTAAAGGAGTTATTATATCCTACTAAGCATGAGTTCAATTTTTAAGAACGTAACCACTCATTTATCAACTCAATTCAGGACATGCATGCAGGGGCGGCACAAGCATATTATAGTGGCCTAAAACAAAAATCAAACGGGCCTTAAACTTATATTGTTAATAACTTTTATATAATTGATTTCTTCTAGTTTTTAATTGATAATATAATCATTCTTATTTTAAATTTATTTTCATAAGATATAGTACTCCAAATATGTCAAATTTCTTTTAATAATTCCTTCATTTCTCATGAAAAAATTACTTTTTCTATAAATAGTATTCAATATTTGTTAATAAATAATAACTTTTAACCTATTATTATTAAAAATGAGGCCCCTTAAATTTGGGGGCCTAAAGCACATGTCTTTTTTTTAACACTGTCGAGCCGCCCCTGCATGCATGCAACTTAACTATTTAATATATCTAGCCACTTAAATATAATATTAATGAATTTTTTTCTTCTATTTTTTTTTTTTTTGGGAAAAATATAGAACACAGAGGCACATGTAATTCCAGGGGATCCAATGGCAATGGTAACAGCACATGCAAGAGATGCAGAAAATGTAGACAGTGGATATTCTTTTGTGCATTGTACTATTACTGGAACAGGCAACACAGCATATTTGGGCAGGGCATGGAAGCCTTTCGGTAAAGTTGTTTTCTTATATTCTGATATGACTGATGTTGTTCACCCTGAAGGATGGTCAGATAATGGCAAACCCGAAAACGACAAGTAAGTCACTAACTGTTAGTGTATTAAAGTTAAATTTAATTATTACTATTATTTTTTATCGTTGGATTGACTTGCATGCCCCTATTGGATGATGTATATATGTCGATAAATCATTTTGGTGATAAATTTGATATTTTGAAATGATTATGTTCATATAAATCTATTAATAGTTTTTTTTTATTTTTAAATTTTGTACTCAGTAAAAGTGCATCATATTATTATTTTTTATAATATCCGTGCATATAACGTAAATTCATATTATTTTTAGGTCGGTATTTTATGGAGAATACAATTGTAAAGGAGCAGGGGCAGCTTTGGAAAAAAGAGTTGGATTTACAAAGAAATTAAGTGATGCAGAGGCAAAACCTTTTATGTCCCTTGCTTATATTGAAGGTTCCAAGTGGCTTCTTCCTCCTGTGACGCTTTAAATATTTGAAAATTATAAGGACACATAATTAATAGTCCTAGTAATTTTTTGAATTTTTCAATTTTTGTTGTAGCCCATCCCAATTTTATAATATGGGGACTGAGGCATAGTTTTGTTGTGATTTTCAATTTTTGGGTTGGGTAATTGATTTTAACTAGTTTGAGATTAATATTTGGTTATTATTACTATTTTTTTTTATGTAATTCTTTTTTATTATCGTATAAAAACAATCGAGGTTTAAAAATAAAGGTAAAGTATTAAAACCGTTTTATATTTCTTTCTCCTTGTTTTGTTTTGCAAATTCCCTATTTTGTGTTTTTGATGTACCGTTATGCACCTTGATTTTTGATTTTTCTGTTATAATTGTTTAGCAATATTTGTCTCCTTTTTTTTATTCGCATGAAAAAAAAACCTCTAACTTAAAGACTTTCTTAATTGGTATTACTGACTTGTCCATAACTACTGGAATGTGTTGTGCACTACCAATAAAGGACATATATTCTCTAAGTTTGTATGCCCATAAGTGTGAAATTCTTCAAAAAAGTCTAAGATTGATTCAGATATGCAGGGACTAAACTCTCTCCTCCTCATGACTTGCAAGCTTAGATTATTTTTTTTATGAATCAAACACGTGATATATAAAGGGACGAGTTTTTGGCCAAAATCATCCTTAAACTATACCCTAAACTTATACTACATCCTTAAGTATCATTCTTAGCAGAAAACATCATTCAAGTATTTAAAAGTGAACAATTTTCATCCTTCTATTTTAATTTATTAGAAAACTAACAGATCCCACAAAAATTAAGTCATTCCTTTCTAATTATTAGTCTTAGATACGCCAAAATATTATCGTGAAATTTTTTGGTAATTGAGTTTAGCATTATGCAAAATCTTTTAATTTGACAGTTTTCTCATTTATTTTTCATGTAATTTGATATTAAAAATATTATTAGTTGAAATATGTTTCTTTCAATCGAATATACTAGAAGCGGCGTTTGTTGGAGACTTTCGCTTCTAATAATGTAGAAAGAAACTCAAATGCGAGACATGTACCCTCACACCTTCCAAACATTTTTTATTTTCGTAAGCAATAATGTCTAAGATTTTAAATATTTTTTTCAGGAACTTTTTATAGCAAATAATGAAATTATATATGCAGGGATACTTTTGTTGATGGGCACGCGAACTACTCATGTTTTTGTAGAATCCCTTAGTTTAAAGGATGAAAATTGCTCACTTTTAAATACTTGAAGGATGTTTTCTGTTAAGAATGATACTTTAAGGATGTAGCTTAAGTTTGAGGTATAATTTACTGATGTTTTTGACCAAAAACTCATAAAGGGCGTGATGGTAAAATTCAAATTGAAGAGGATTTTTATATGTACTGATATCATATTGAAGTATGCAATCGTCTTATTTAAAAGGGATAAGGGTCTAGAAAATACCCCAACTTTGGTCGAATTTGCTGTTGCGATACTAAACTTTCATGAGGACCTATTACCTCCCTAAACTATTTAATACAATATTTTTTACCCCCTGAACTATTTAATAGTGTATTTTAAAGGTATATATGTGCCCACGTGGACACATTACTATTTATAATTTTGCATTATTTTTTATGTCCACGTGGACAAATATATATATTTAAAATATGGTATTAAATAGTCTAGGGAGGTTATAAGTCCTCATGAAAGTTTAGTATCGCAACAGCAAATTCGACCAAAGTTAGAGTATTTTTTAGACCCTTATCCCTATTTAAAACATTAAACTATGAACATGATAGAATACTCTATTTTATAAACAACAACAACACCAACAACAATTATTAATTAATATAATCATCATTTAAATGAAGGAATTCAAAAGGAAGAGTTGAGCAGATCGTGGCTTTCATAGAGTTGAGCAGATGGAGGTTTTGGGCGTGATTTAGCTTGAGAATTTTGACCAACCTTGATTTAATTTTGGGTACAAAGAATAGAAATAAATGGAATGAAGGAACAGATTTCCTTCGAGAAGTTTCCTAACGAATTGGAGACACGAATTAAATATTTAATTAATTTATATGAACTTCTTAATTTTAACAAAGTAATACAATTTGCTAATTAAGTGTTGAAATCATTTGAAATTGAAGAAGCTCGATGATTAATTCATATTGTAAAGGGTCAAAATTTAGTGTCAACATTATTTCACATAGATACTTATTTTAGTGTAGCATACTAAAAAAATATAAAGCTTTTAAGTTTAAATAGTAATTTTGTTATTTATAAAAGCAAGAATTAATTATAGTCAATAAAATGTTGTCATTTGTTCAATGCATAATCTTGGATGTTATGGTAAATTTTTTTTAATTAATATTAAGTTTTGAATTATTTAATCTAAAGTTTTAAAATATTTTTGATAAGAAGTAGATAATCTTTATTTCTTTATTTTATATGTATAAGTTTGTGTTTTTTTTAACAATTTTTAATATTATTTTAAATGAAATAAAACCATAAAATTCACTATTATAATTTTTTTTTGGAGACCTCAAAAAGTCAAAATTATGGCCTCACCCTTAGTCACCTATGTCCTTCCTTCTGCCAAGGAAGTATTAAATCTTCTTCTGTCTAGCCATTACGATAATGTGCCTTGCCAAAAAAAAATTTATTCGATAAAATTTATTTATGTTCAAATATTATTTTAATTTTTGGCCAAATACATATACAACTTCCTTAACTTGTCCTGATTTTATTATTTTGATACTCTATTTTAGCTTTATTTCATTTTAATCCATCAATCACATTTTTTATGTACCATCTAAACATAAATTACTAATTTTATCAAAGATAATTTATACTAATGGAAATAGCTTTTTTGATCCATGATTATTTTCTTATTCTAGTTTTAGTCCATGTAATATTCGACTACGCAGATTTAACCTTTCATTAAAGTAAAAGGATGATATAAATCCAATTATTAACGATAGTTAAATTAAGAAATTACACTATTTATTTCTATCAGGGTAATTCAGATACTACAAATGCTATACTCAATAAATAATTCATTGGGGCTAGATGTGTAGTCTCACTAGTGCTCGCTTCACCGCTTATTAAATTGTCCTTATTAAAGTCACGTTAGTGTTTACTTTTAGTTGATTTTTCTTCAGAATAACATGTTAAGTAAGATTCAATAAGAAAAAAATGGAATGATACAGTTAACTAGTTGTCAAATATAAAATGATGATATTCGCAACTCATGTCATATAAATTGGGACGAAAAGAAAGATGGCTAAGGGGAAGTTCAAATAAAACTTAGTTATTTCATCAGGGTGTTTGTGGTTCTGTTAATGATTGGACTAAAATTACCTTTTTTATTTAACTGAAGGTTAAATTTGTGTTAGCTAAATATCATAGGGACTAAAATGGAAATAAAGCAATAATTCAAGGACTAAAATTGCTTTTTCCCAGCAAAAGATATTTTGAATTACAATATTGAAAAAACTTTATCCCAAAAAATTAGATAGCATTTTGTGTGCAAAAGGTTATAGCATGTTTTATTCTCTCAACATTAATTAACAAAGTCAAACCTCTCAATAGAAGCTTCTACCAAGTTGAATTTCAATAGTTTATCTCGTGTTAAATTGCCAAATAATAATGATAATAATAATCATTATTATTATTCCATTAAAACAAGAATCAATGAAGTTAATGGTGGTGGAAACTGGAATGTCATGTGTCATATTTAGGGATTATTAAGAGAAAAGTTAAAGCTTCCATAAGAAAAAATATTTCCTTTAACAAGGTAATATGGGTATAAAACATTTTGTATTTACGTCGAATTTAAAAAATCGCACTTCAAAGAATATAATATATCTCACATCTATCTTTGTTTTCTCCTTCTTATGTATATATAAAAAAAATATAATAAAGATGTTTTTGTATTCTTCCAACACACAATAAAGATGACCAAATATACTACTCCTTTTGTTGCGATTTGCTTGACGTAATTCCAAGTATAAGGGTCAAATGAATTAACGTTCAATCTGAATTCAGATATAGAATATTTATTAAAATAAAATTTATATATTTAAAAATAATTTAAAAAGCATCATAAATCACAATTAACAATTAAAAATATTTAAAAAGTATTTCAAAAATTGAGGTTGAAAAAGATATCTTTAATTGTTCAAATAGTAATTATGATAAACAAATTGAAGCAAACAGAATAATATAAAATCCTATCTACTTTTACGACGGGGGAGAAGCTAGTCTCCTCTGCTCATTTTTTTCATATTTAGTAGCATTAGTTAGTATTCGCTAATTATCTTATTCTTCATTAATTTTTACTATTGTTTGCTGCTTTTTTCGCTTTACTATTTTCTTATCGTTATTTTCTATTCAATCCTACATGAAATAGTCATTTATTTTAAGTCGAAAATGATTTATCTATCAAAATATATAGCCTCTCTATCTTTTTGTATAGGAGTAAGATTAGCGTACATATTCTAGTCATAATACATACACGTGTCCTTTAACTTGGTCTCAACTGACATCTATACTCTCTAACTTGGGATGTGCATAAGTAACACTTAAATTTGTATAAATTTGAACAAGTAGACGCATGCATCCTACGTGACATAGAATACATATAGAATGTGCCATGTAGGACACAAATTGGCCACATAGGACGCATATGTCTACTTTTTCAACTTTATACAAGTTTAAGTGTCTATTTATACACACACAAAATTGAAGAACATATATACAAATTGAAGCCAAATTAAAAGACGTATTTATGTATTATTTGCCTATTCTATATATATTGTTATTAGGGGAGCAAAGTGTTTGTCATGCCTATAATGGAATCTCTTTCTAATTATTAAAAACTTATATATATTTCATGGTGGGTACTAGGGGGGGATTTATGGCATAGACTAGAGGATCTTATACTTTGTTCTTTTCCTACTATTAAAATTCATAACTTAGTAAAATAATTTAAAACGTTATCTAATGAAGTACTGTGTAAAACACTTTTTAGCTTACTATACTTTTGTCATAATATATTTTCTATGTTATTTTGTCTACTTCGTGAATCTTCATTTTCACTAATAGTTTCTCATTCTTTCATTCGTTAACACGAGGTTTTTTCAAGAAAAAGAAAATAACCATCTAGTTAAAAAAACGTTTTAATTATATATATGTACAGCTATATATCTAGTGAGAATCATTTCGATTATATGTCACGATATTAATATAGATAGGAACAAGTGAATCATCGCTTTTTGTGTACAATTGTCAACTCAAAAGTTAAAAAGTTGATGCACTAGTTGGTTGCTAAGGTGTTGTGTCTAGTATTCTTGGGGTAATTTGATAGTGTAAACAGAATACATACTGACGGTTTAAATAGCTTAACAAGGGTGGATAGAGAGGGTTGATTATCGATTCACGTACTAAGTAGCTTGTATATATATATAAATAAATAAAAAAAAAATAAAAAAAAAAAATATATATATATATCACGAGCTATTAGTGATGAAGTTCGTAGCTAATCTAGTTTTTAGTGATATATACAAAATATTTTATACTAAACTTATTTATTATTATCGTATTAACTTAAATTATTCTAAAAACTCATAAACTCCAAAATCTAAATCAATGCCAGGCTTACACCCTTTTTGAAATACTTATAAATAGATGCTTACTCCCCCAATTGAGCTAAACCAAATATCAAAATAGTGAATCTTGATCTCTATCTCATCTCTCTATTATATCTTTCTTCATAATCTTGCACAAACTTCATTATTCTTTTTAGTTTTCTGAAATTTTATTTTAAAATGGTGAAGTTTGTGGAGTGTACCAATTGCCACACAACCTTACAACTCCCCAGTGGTGCTCAGTCGATACGCTGCGCAATCTGTTGCGCAACAGTATCGACTGACACAACTGAACTTCGAAAGACATCCCGGTTAACATCATACATGAATAACTACTTTCCTATGTTACACGGTCGCGCATCTCCCACGGCCGGACAGAAGATTCAACCTCCTCCGGCCTTTGGCCGGAAGAGGGCTTTGATTATTGGAATTACATATAAAAACACTAAAGATGAGCTCCAAGGATGCATCAATGATGCTAAATGTATGAAGTTCTTGCTTGTCAATCGATTCAAGTTCCCTCAAGAAGCTGTTATAATGCTCACTGGTAAAATATTCTCTCTTTTATTACTACTACTTTTTTGCCAAATATTCACTTTTACCGTCAGAGACGAAGCCAGAATTTTAACTTTATAGGTTCTGGATTATAGAATGATGACTTCAATTGTTAATAATTGAGTTTTAATCTTATTTGTTTGAGATATAATGTTTTGAATTTAATAGTCAAAAACCCATCTAAAGTATTCCTATTTTTTGAGTTTCATACCTGAACATCTGAGCTATCAGATGTGCAAGTTTTCTACCTAAACTGTATTATCACCAACTATTTATCAAAATACACCTCAACTATCGACAATTGAGTCGAGGGTCTTTCGGAAACAGTTTTTCTGTCTCCACAAAGTAGTGATAAGGATTGTGTATACTCGATCCTCCCCAAACCCCATTTATAAAATTTTATTGGGTATGTTGTTATTGTTGTACACCTCAACTATAGAATGTTCCCTTTTTCTACCTAAAATATACTAAGATATGAACTGTCAGTATATATAACTTAAATTTTATCCAAACTTAGTGGATTCTTTTGGTCTGAACTAAGCATCTGATGCATAGTGTGTTTAATGTGTGAAAACAGTGTAATCTACTTTAGAATTTCATTGAGTTGTCCCATTAACACATTATAAAATACTTTCCCCAAAAAAATAAAATTTAAAGATGCCCATAGGCTATAGCTTTCTTCAATCACACAACTTTAAAGAAAGAGAACCACTGTAGGATTTCACATCACTTTGTTCTTCTTCAATGCTTTATATGACTATAATAGCTTTCTCCATAAAAGGGAGTTGCCTCCAAAGGAAATGCTAATTCTCTATATGGGTATCTCTTTTAACGATCATTCATTATAACAACATTTCATTATAATTAGTTATTTTTTTGGAATCGATTGTTTGTGAAAGGTCATTTTATATGGTTCTTACAACAGCATTTCGCTGTAGTAACCAAACAATATCCATACAACAACGTTGTTTTAAAGAGATTTGATTGTATAACCTATGGAAATGAGATCAAGTAGGTAACTAACTATGTTGGACAAGCGACCGTTGGTATTTCATGAGCGTTAACCGACGTATAACTTCAACACTAAGAGCTATGTTAGAAAGATTTAAGTTATATACACCGACAGTGTAAAGAATATTTGTTTACCATTAGTATAATGAGCATAAATGGAGTGACATTATCGACACTAGGTGGTTTCTTCCCATCTGTCTAAGCCTTAGCTTGGTGGATAGAGTTACATGATATTTGTGTTGATGAGACGTAATAGACACCCCATGAATTAGTCAAGATGTGTGCAAGTTGGCCTAGATACCACAATCATCACAACAACAACAAAATAACTTATTTGTGATAAAACCAATTTTTTCATCTAGTTGTCCTAACTTCTAATCTTCCATTTTCTCACTTACAGAAGAAGAAAGAGATCCACACAGAATTCCAACTATACGTAACATAAGAAAAGCAATTTATTGGCTAATGCAAGGTGTTAAAGCTGGGGATTCTCTGGTGTTTCATTTCTCTGGTCATGGCTTACAACAAAGGAACTACACTTTAGATGAAGTTGATGGTTATGATGAAACACTTTGCCCCTTAGACTATAAAAAAAAAGGAATGATTGTTGATGATGAACTAAATGCAACACTAGTTAGGCCTCTTCCTCGTGGCGCTAAGCTTCACGCCATCATAGATGCTTGTCACAGTGGTACTATGCTAGATTTACCATATCTTTGTAGAATGGACAGGTCTGTGCATGATACTACTACTTTTTGTTCTACTTACTCCTGTCCAAACTATTAGTAGTCGTTTTACGTTTACTCTTAATGCAGAACTGGACGATATGTGTGGGAAGACCATCGTCCTCGATCAGGAACATGGAAAGGAACAAGTGGAGGAGAGGCTATATCTTTCAGTGGTTGTGATGATCATCAAAAGTCAGCAGATACAGATGTAAAATTCACTTTTTTATCTGAAGTTAATCAGCCTAAACAAAGCCAATTAAATGACTTACTTGTTGATGACAGAGTTTGGCCAAGGTCATGTCAACTGGTGCAATGTCCTTCTCTTTCATCCAAGCAATTGAGCACGGACAAGGAACTACTTATGGAAGTATTCTTAACGCCATCAGATCCTCCATCCGCAATTCTGATAGTGATTTAGGAAGCAAAATCGCCAGTTCTCTTCTCACAATGCTAACTACCGGCAGAAGCAGCTCTGGCTTTGGGATGAGACAGGTAACTATAACTTATGAATACATTTACTTATCGCTAGAAATAGATATTCCCAGGAACAATATACACAAAGAAGGGATCCTCAGCTCAACGAAAAACAGTTCATATTACACAAAATGATGTTTGAAGTATAAATATTTCATTGTTTACATTTTGGTTGCAGGTGCCCCAGTTGACTGCTAATGAGACATTTGATGTGTACACCAAAAAGTTCTCAATATAACATCTTAAGCAACTTTACACACCTCCTGGTTTCATATAGTTTGGGTGCACAGATACCGATTGAAGTTATCGGAGAGAGAAAAGTCTTGAGGCTACGCTCCTTCAAGCCTTTGAAAATAAAACCTTTGTTAGATTTCCAGTTCTTTAACCTCTGTATTGCTAAATGTACTTAACATCTTTCTTGCCTTCTTTTTTCTTTGTTCTGTTTCCTATTCAAAGAACAAATGTAACATTTCTTGCCATAAACTCCTAGAGAATGTGTGTTTCCATGAATGGAAAGTTGACACAAGAAATATATGTTTGAACGCGCTACACTACTCGTTTACTCAAAATATTGGACAACGTTATGTCTATTTCTTTAGCAGACAGCATGAAATAGACAGAAATTAAATGTACGTAAAGCTCTGTAACAGCAATTACAGAGACACGGAGTGAGAACTGGGAACCAACACAAAAAGTGCATCCCAAGATAGCAATTAGGGAGCATGAGACAACTGGATAATTCTTTTTGAACAATCTATTCTCATTACTGCAGTTTAGCTTACAGCTTATATAGCAGCAAATAAAACATGTAAGGAACCTTGTCCAAATCATTTATTCGAGTAATGCAGGACTTAAAACAGAAATCATCATCATTATCAGCTTATGCAAAAAGGGTGAAGAAGTTGATCAATCGGACACAAAGGAAAACAGAATTCACCAAGGACAAAGACTGTATTGCAGTTTGCTTAACCAGTGAGAGCAGCATTAAGGGCGCTGTGTACATCAACTCCAATCTGGGCTTCAGCTTTTTCTACATCGGTTGATGCAGTGTTTAGCTTCTGAGTGAAATCAGTGAGGCCCTTTTGAACCAAATTGGGGTCGATGCGATCAAGTGGTACAGCTTCAATAGCAATTATATCCGCAAAAGAATTTGCATGAACAAATGCAAATCCACCACTCACAAAGTACTTGTTCACATCGTTGCCCTCGTGAACTGATAAGATACCAGGCTTCAGCTCAGCAATTGTTGCTACATGCCCAGGTAAAACACCCATCTGTCCTGTCGTTGCGGGGATTATAACCATGTCAACCTGGATAATAATGCAAAAGAGAGGAGTGATCAAAGTTTGAATCAGATTTTCAGAGCCATTGATGCACATTCATCATAAGCATACTATTAAACCTCACACAAGTATTCCCACATAATTTGACAACTGTTGAAACATTGAGCTAGAAAATGTCTCTGGTTTATTAAATAGTCAGCATATAATACTAAACTTAATGAGACTACAGTAAGAAACTGAAACTTATCAACAATTTGTGGAGCACCTTCGGAAATTAACCCAAATTTTGATAACGACAAGTTTGTCAAAAGACAGCAAGACTCCGCGTAAATTTAAGACCAATTGAACTGCTATATTAAGGTTGTTGCATTATTCATTTTCAAAAAAAAAGTTGTTGCATTATTGCCTTGTAGCATAAACTGATCACTTAGACCAAGAAAAACCAAATTTAAATATACAAATTGAAGAGAAGTTGTTTTTCCCACAACAATGACTGCTAACTAATTCACTCCCAGAAAAGAAGATTTCACAAGGATTTCTGCATGAAATTACTACTCCCTCCGTCCCAAAATAAGTGTCACTTTAGCAATAATCATACTCATTAAGAAAAATAATAAATAGAAAGGTATAGTTCACTAAGTTAACCCTATTTAATGTTTCTTGAGAATTGAGCATGACTAATAAGTAGTTCTTTAGTACAAGAGTATACTTGGAAAAACATACTAATTTTTGTCTTAAGTTCCTAAGGTGACACTTATTTTGGGACAAATTTTTATTGCTAAAGTGACACTTATTTTGGGACGGACGGAGTATTTAGCAAGAATAGAGCCTGTTTGGACGGGCTTTTAGCTTTTGGCTTATTTGTCTTTTTGGCATAAAAACAAGTGCTTAACAGCACTTCTTTAAACCCACACACTTATAAAGTGCTTAAAAGCTATTTTGGCTTAAAAGCACCTAAAATAAGCCAATCCAAACAAGGCTCTAAGATGCAAAAAGGCTGCAGTTTAAAAAAAACCTTCATGAAGCTTAGATTTGACTCACTGTCACTGCCACAAAAACTTCCTGTAATCCAATTGATCCCTTAGGAAACAGTATAAAAACAATATCCAGAGTGGGTACTCATATTGTCCCACTTGGCCTGCTTAACATTTTAGAATGTCTCCCAAAATGTAAATTATAAATATGCCCCATCTCCTTAACTCAAACTAGTAAGAGTAGTTCTATTTGTTGTGTGGTCACCCATTTAAAAGCTTAAATTGTTAGAATGGTTGCACTTTGATTTATTTAATTACATCTTCAACACACTTTCGCATCCGGGCCTGATTCTTTTTCATGAGCCAAGCACATTGAAATTTTTTTATGACAATGACACTTGAACATAAAACCTCTAACTACTCTGATGTAATATTGAGGTGTGTGATCACCATCTAAAAGTTTAATATATTAAAGAGGGCACACTTTTTATTTTATTTGATATCTTCAACTGACTTGATAGTTTTTTTTTTTTTTGATAACTGAGAAATCCGTCTGTGACCCACCCTTTGGACCAATCACAACCTTCTAAACTAGGTGGATAATGGGCCCGCCCCTCTACCCTTCTCCACTTAAATACCAGGCTTCGCTTTGCATGGTGTGGGGCATGAACCTGCGACCTAAGCCACAAATCCTCCACCTTTTGCCACTTGAGCTAGGCCTTGGGGGCAACTAACTTGATAGTACTCCCTCCATTTCAATTTGGTTGTCTTTTGCTTGTCACCTTTCTTTTCCAACATCTTAAAACGTTCTTTTGCTTGTCACCTTTCTTTTCCAACATCTTAAAATGTCTGCACCAGTGTCAGGCATTGCCCAACAAGGGCATAAAAATATGGAAAAACGGTGTCATAGCTGGTATGTTACTTGACAGTGTAGAAACAAATGATTGAGTTTCTGGTTGTTCTTCACATAAGTAACATCACACAGCAGGAAATGTCTTCTTTGAAAGGTGATCCATGTTAAGCAAGCTTCCTTAGCAAAAATCCATGGAAACAAGCCACCTTACCTTGTAAGGCGTTTTTGTCTACCGTATTTGTCTCCGATAACATGATCCAATTTATTGATCCTTGCTTGTCAGCATCCTATAGCAAGAATTAACTGTACAGCAGCTTTCGTTGTGTATTATCCAATCTCCATAGTAACTTGTCTTCACTACTAGAGAAAACCTTGAGAAGAAACCAGTGAACTATAGAGTTCAGCTACTGGGTTCATCAGTCATTCAAATGCCTTCTATATGTTATGTTCTAAGCTCATCTGTTCTACCATCTTCCAAAAAAAACTTCAGTTAACCATACCTATCTGAAAAGATCTTGAAATTGTTACTTCAAAAGCTAATGCCCAATAAGATCTTCCTACCATCATCAACTTTGAAACTAATTTTCTCCAAAACTATGGGCTGCACAGATCTTTTTTTAATCAGTACGCAAGGATTTTATACTCTTTTAGATTGCCACCCCATGAGTAGTTCTAGCTTTCTTGGTACACCAGTAACCATCTATCTCATTGTAAGCACTTAAAATTTATTCGATTAGTTTTTAAGTCTGATTACATGGATTAAACTTACATCCAGTTTCATTTGGGTTGAACAATTTATTTGACTTATCAAATAAAAGAAGTCAATTTCATTAATTTCAAGTCCAAGATCTACTTCATTCGGACATCCAAACTCAAGCGACATATTCAAAAACATGACATCCAAGTCAAATCATAGGCCAATGAAACAATACCACATGCTCAAATGATGTGGCATGTCAAGTCAACGTAAAGACCAATCAAAGGCGGAAAAGTGTACAAATAACATGGTTCAACCAATAAAAATACAACACTATCACAGCTTTTGTGATAGATTTGATGACTCAAGCCAACCAATCAAATTGAAGAATTCATCACGAACTACCTTCTCGTGCAACTATAAATAGGAATCCTCTTAAAGCCAAAGAAATTTGAAAATACATCAAGCAAGCTAAAGGAAAGCTAGAGGAGCTCTAAAGAAAAGCATTTTCAAAATCTTCTTCTACATCTGCGATCTTAGTCAGCAATAAATCGAACAAAGTTCAAGTCAACACTTCAAGCAGGCGTTTTCAATTCTTTTGTTCATGAAAGTTAATCTAAAATCCTAGTTTGTGGTAGATCTCATCCCTTCCATAATAAGCCAAGAGCCCTTGAATCGATGTTTGTGAGAAGAATCAAAAGAGATGTCATTTGTAGATCCAGTGCTATCATAGAGATTGTAGCTCGTATCGTCTCTATATAATACTAAATATTGTAATTTGTAACCTTTTCTTATCTTGAATATTTTGAATTTGTGTTCAACAAAAAAATTTGGCATGCCCAGTCGGACAAATTTCTTTTTCCTTTTTCTCTTTTGATGCTTACATATGAGTGTTGAAAGAGTTTCCCATCCCAGCTCCAGCAAAATGGTACATGGCATGTTTCAACCTATCCAATCTTTAACGAAAGATGTAAATTGTATGTTCTGACATTTCAATTTATAACAAAAAAGTATGTGGAACATACTTTTCTTGCATTAGCGAATGAGTGTATGAAACGTCCTCTTCTCAAGACTCAAAGGAGGAGTACACGAGGCATCTGATCCTTCAAGATTTGGTGGAAAGTATGTGAGCATCACATTAATCAATATTTGGCAGAGAAATACGTCAAACATCCCACCCTTTAAGTGGAACAACCTTCACTTGCAACTTGACAATAAAGTGCATGCGCATTGAAGCACCTTTTTAACACGACTTGATGAAGGAAAACATGGAGTGCTCCATCCTTCAAACATTCACCAAGAAGTCGTGAAGTGTTCCATATTTCAAGCTTTGACGTGAGATGGGGGGCAGAAGTACATAGCATGTCCATTATTCAAGCTTTTAAGAGAGAAGTACACAAAGCACTCTCTTCTTGAAGCTCTACGGAGAAGTATATAAGTGTCTCCTCCTTACGACTTGGCAAGAGACACTTAGGGGTCGTTTGGTACAAGGGATAAGGGATAACAATGTTGGGATAAAATGCAGGATTTTTGTACCCTATATCTGGTTAGAGGTATTAATTAGTTCCAGAATTATTTATCCCACTATTTGTACTAAAATGATGGGATTAGTTATCTCATATAAATGGTGGGATAACTAATCTCAGGGGATATTCCCATCCATGGGATAACAATATAAAGAGGCAATATGAGTTATGATTCCTAGAATGTCACAAGATCTACAAATGACATTCTTTGATTCTTTTACTCAAGAATCTTAACAACAACTTTGTTGTTGGATTTGATCATGGATGAAAAGGCATGTTTTTATTTGGAATTTATGTGGCTTTCATTCAGCTTGCTTGATGTATTTTTGTTTTTTTTGGCCTTATGGAGACCCTATTTATAGTAGTAGGATAAAGGAATTTGTAACGAGTACAATCTTTTTTCTTCAATTTGATTGGTTCAAATGAGCCATCAAACCTATCACAAATGTTATGTGATAAGATTGTATTTGATTGGATGAACCATGTTATCTGAACACTTGGCAACCTTCGATTCATCTTTATGTTGACTTGTCATGCCACATCACTTCCACACATGACATTATTTTATTGGCATGTGACTTGATTGGAATGTCATGTCATTAGATACATAGGCATGAGCTTGGTCCTCCAAATGAAGTAGCCATTAAGCTTAAAACTAATAAATTGAACTTATTTAATTTGTAAAGCCCAAATTAAGTGTTCAATCCAAAGATGAAGTTAGACCTAATCCACATATTTGGACTTAAATAAATCAATGTAGACTTGTACCAATATTTCAAAAACTTGAGCATTGAGCCCATTTGAATGAACTAGTATCCCATTTAGCCAAGTAGACAAGATTCTGGGAGCCAGGAGTGCTTTATTTTTGGCCAACTAAATGGACAGACACTTAAACTTGGTACATTTTTTGGCCAAATAGATGGACAGACCCTCAAATTTGGCCCCAACTGCCAGTTTGATACTTGAACTTACCCAGTGATAAACTAGACAATTCAACTTGACATGGGTATGTCTCGTGGACACCTAGTGCTAACATGGCAGGATGTTAGTAATTCACCCAAATTAAGTGTGTGAACTTTTTAAGTTTGTGCTTTAATTCTTCTTTTTTTGTTCTTGTACATTTCGCTAACAGGCCTCTTTTTTTATAATTGAATCCCCATAGCCACTTCATTACTAAACCCTTAGATCTTTGATACCCAATCCTCAATTTTTTTTATTCTTGACAAGGGTATTCCATTTGACCAAGCTAAAGGACTTCCCTTTATTATTACCTTGCCGTAAGAAATCTCTTCTCACTTTACTAATTATCTTTCCCTTTATTATTACCTTGCCATAAGAAATCTCTTCTCACTTTATTAATTATCTTTCTCAATCTTGGCTGGCAAAGGAAACAAGGAGATCACACAAGTTAGTAAAGAATCCAACACACTGTTATTAATTACTAATACTTCACCAAAGGATATGTATGATTTCTTCAGGCTTTCAAGCTGCTTTTCATATATTTCCAACCCTCTTTGCTATATCCCTTCAACTTTGTGTCTTGAACCTAAAGGAAACCCAAATGCATAGTGGGCAAAGTATCAGACAACCAAGAATTCCAACCAAGCTAGCATTGTTTGGCACCTTATTGACTGATAACAGGTTTTTCTTCCATTTAATATAAAGATCATAGTTTGCTTCAAAAACACTAGAATCAATTTCAAATGACTTACTTGATCTTCTACATCATCACAACAGACGAGGGCATCATCCACATACTATAGGTGAGAGACTTTTATATTACATTAGTTGTTTGTTAAACTTAATCCCCGTAACCATCCATTTATGTCATTCACTCTCAACATTCTGCTGAAACCTTCCATCAGTAAAATGAATATGGAGAGGAAATTGGGATCTCCTTGTTTCAAGTCACTTCAAACAAAAAAGATTGCTTCAAGAATTCCATTTATGATTATAGAGCACTTAACAATGCTCACATAAAAATTCACCCGAATTATCTATATTCTATTGAAACCCATTTCCTTAAGCATATAGGCAATAACACTCCACTTAACATGAGCATAGCCTTCTCAATTTCTAACTTATAAGGACTCCCGGTGCATTCCCTAATTGTCTTGTGTCTAGGCACTCATTGGCTATTACCTATTAGTGCAACATCCATGTTTGGCCTTCCCCTTATAAATCCATATGTCATTATCAACCAGCTTGTACACCAGTATAAACCACCTTTTTGAGACTCTCGGTTGATATCTTTGAGATAATCTTGTAGAGGCTCCCAATCAAACTTACAGGCCAGAAATCCCTAAAAAACTCCACAGCTTCAATCTTCTTGGGAGTTGAGGACCTTAAGGCTATGAAGATGGCATTGAACCTCTTTCCAACCCTCTCTTGCCTCAACAGAAACTATGGAGTTGGGATCCATGTACATTTAAGCATGCAAAATAACATTTTTTCTGCATAACTTCATGAACTACAAATCAGTTGAATCTAGATGGAGTATAGTACACCCTTTCTTCTATTTTATACTACAATATCACCATTTGGAAAGTCAAACAGTTTTCTTATCACTACAATCTTCTCAAACATTTTCTACATATTTGTAATCATAAAAAAAATTCCAATCTATAATTCAAATCGAGAATTAGATTCTTTACCGTCATTCCTTATGGATTCGTACAGCTCCGACACTGCAAACACCTATCACATATCATAAATGAAGGAATTCAAAAGGAAGAGTTGACTATCCATATTACCTCTTTACCAGAGAGTTCAGAAGTGTAAGGAAGGACAAAGTTGACAGTAAGCTTAGACGGAATCGACGATGGAGTAGCCGGTCTAGGAGCCATAAACGCAGATGGAGTTTTCGGTGGGTCCACATTGGGAACAACTTTCTTCCAAGCTTCCGTGAAGTTGGAATCTGCAACGTACCCCGCCTGCAGGTCGGTTGCAAATGGACGGCGCCACGTCATCGTGGTGGCTCTGGCTAGGAATCGAGAACCGTGTCGAAACATTGTTCGGTGAGATTACGCGACGGAGATCGACGGCGATTGCAGAAAGTGATCGGAGTTTAGCAAAAAGAACGAGGGTTTGATGGAAACGACTGACCTTTTGGATCTATACTAGGCCCAAATGCAAGGAAATTTATAAAGATAGTTAAATTAAATATCAAATTATTTGTTATTTTAAAATAAAATTAATTTTTTTTATCATTTTATCATTCGAATTAATTACCAATAAAAATTACAAATATCTCACTAAAAAAACTATATTATAAGACATAATAAGAATAAAATAATCAAAAGATCCTCCTAATTTATATTTTCGTAAAGGATGTATAAAATGCAAATACGATAAATAATTTAAGACATAGCAAAAATTGATATTAGTTCGTTCTTTTTATTTGACTATTTTAGTTGGTATATGTTTATGATGTTAATTTTGACTTATGTTAATAAGTAAATTAGTGAAAAGAAAATTTTCATGAAGATTTATTTTAATAAAAAGTAGATTATGTCAAAATTTTAAAGTTGAATTGTATGATGAATTCAACTTAAAATTATAAAAGTGGTAGCATAAAAATAGAACCAAGTCAAACATCATTTACATTCCAAAATGAAAACTATGTTATTATATATATAAAATAAAAATAAAAGAATAATGTCCTTAATTTTATATATGACAATTTTTTACTATTTGTTAAGCTTGACAATCATAGTATATAATCAAGTTTCCATTTCTTGTTCGATACAAAACTTCCTCGCGCATATAAGATATTCATTGCATATTTATATTTACAAGTTCTTGGACGGTCGCTAAAGCACAATTGAATGTAGATATCATGAACGTAAGGTGCACGATACCAGACAGAAAAACTAGATAAAAGTGGGCACTGCAATAACTTGAACAAAAATATTTGGAAAGGGTAAAACCTGTCTCAACAAAAGAAATAGGAATTCATTGGGTGCATACAACTAATATCGCTGACTACAACTGCTACAATATTACCAAAAATGAAGAACTTATGACAAGGAAACCAGAAGGGAAATTGAGTTAGTTGGTAACGAGGCTCATCCCGATGGGTTTGCTTATGCCCATGAAGGTCTGCTCTCTCTTGCAATATCGTTCTTGATCCACTTCTGGATCCTTTTCACAACAAAGAAATACTGCCAGAGAAAAAAGTCGGGGGAGGGGGGAATGTTAGCTGTGGTCAATACAAGAATCGCGTGTTTACTAGTGCAACGGAGACAACTTTAGGCGGAAAGCTCACCTGGAATGCTGCGATAAGAGGAATCAGCAGTTTGCCCTTGTTGTTAGGATTTGGTCCTTCGATCAATTTTTGATCAACCAAGATACCCTTGCTTTCACTTACGACAACTTCAGTAATAGTTTGGAGTAAATTGGGTATCCAAGCAGTTCCATTCGGTAGAATCTGTTGAACCATGCATACCACGTTACAACAAAACAATGTACCCAGTGTAATCACGCAAGTGGGTCTGAGGAGGGTAGAATATACGCAGACCTTACCCCTACCTTTGTGGGGTAGAGAGGTTGTCTCCGATAGACCCTCGGATGCATACCATGTTAACAAACATCATATATTAGAAAAACTTAAGAAGCCAATGCCACACATATCTAACCTTTTCGTCAAGTTCATTCTTGTTACATCTCCCACTGTTCTCAACGCAAACAATAGGAACTGAAGAAGCCTAAAAACCAATGACAGTAAGATAAGTAAAAAGGAACAGCTATGAAGGATACTTCTATAATAAGCACCATTAAAACAAAACAAAAAGAAATATATAATCACTGTTCCAAGTAGGGTGCTAAGCAAGATGGCATGTTTGCCAGCTGACTGCTCTACTACATCCTCTTGCTCACTCATACAGACAGAAAAAAAGAAGGTGAACGACAGCTTTTCATCACTATCACGGTTCGTTGGTGGCTTCTAAAACTGAAGTTCAAGTTATCTAAAACAATACATATGATCCACCACCACTCACGGACGCGCGCACACACACACGGGGTGTGCAAAGGTGGAGACATGATGAGTTCAGAAGATATCATGTAGCAAAATTGAAAGAAACACGAACAAAAAGATGAGATAAGATCTGGATAATCTGCATAGCTGCTTAACTGGCACCATTAATTGATAAGTGAACATTTTAAATAGACAACTCCTCTCTCGATCTTATTCGTGTTCAATTGAGTTACATCAGCTCAATTGGCTCCGAAAGGAAGTAAGTGGAGTGAAATGGAGTGAGATCATCCTAGTATGAATGTTAGGAACAGGCATCTTTGAGTGAAGGGAACTCAAGAGAGGCTCCAGTATCTATGTACCATTCCTTTAACCTGACTAGATAAACTCCAGCTGTTCTTTTATAAACGGAATTCAATTTGGCACAAAAATGAAAGGTAGATACCAAATGCAAATTGTGTTGTGCCAAAGAAAATTTGACCCAGGAAAGTGGAACAAGATTGTAAGAACCCTGAAAATCTGCTTCAAGAAAAGAAGAAAGTAGTGATCCTGACACACCTTAACCTCTTGTTTCCTAATTCGAGCTCCCAGGCGGACAATTTTCAAAAGCGCCTCTGATCTTCTTGAAGTGAACTCGTCATAACTCAATCCATCAGGAGGGGAGACCTGAGCATGTGTGAGGACCACAAGTCCTCTATGCCATATTTCCTTGCCAAAACTATCTGTTATGGCCTTCACAATCTGCCTATCCAAATTGTCCACTCTATATGTATCAAGACGATCCACATAGAGCAAAACATCAATTGTCTTGTTCAGGAGGAACCTGGTTGGATCCAGTTACCGAAAGAATTCATTAGTGAGACAGGTGTGTTGAAAGTCAGACAAAGGACTAGGCATCCCTACCAGACAACTGGAGCAAGAGAAGTTATGAAAGTAAATACTTACCTCTTTATGAGATCAAGAGCCTGGTCATTGACATATCCTCCTTCAACCAGCCCGGGGGTGTCGATAATGTTCAATGTAAATTCTGCCCATGAACGTGACACCATCACTGGTCTTGGAGTTTCTGACTGAAAAACAAGAAACCTTATTTCAATGCCCTAAACCTCAAGAAAGCATCTAAGGTTTCACTTTCAACTAAATTCTGTAGCAGTATGTACCTGAAACGCACTGACAGCAACTGCTCTTTCCCCTAAAATTGAGTTAACAGTTGAAGATTTTCCGACACCACCTTTCCCCATTACTAGGATTGTCAATGTACTTACACTCTACAACAATTGAATATAAAGTAATCGGAAAACATTAAATTTCAATTGCAGAAGGATAAGCCACACATCAGCCAAATAATTGTGCATAAGTCTCATCTAGACTAGACATTAAAAAACATAACTGTTCACTCCAGAAAAGACAGATAGAAATTAGCATATCTGGTAACGAGAGAGACTCTAACCTCCTGCTTCAATTTCCGTATCAATTCAATTAACTTCGATTGAGTGGCTGAAGGAAACTGCTGAAATCCAACCCATTCTCTTATCACCTGAGATGCCATTGATAGCTAGCATGCAAAACAATTCTAGGTTAGAACTAAAATGTGATGAAATTAGAGAAGGTACAGTAAGTAGACATGTAGATTGAGCAAAGGAATATCTAAATTAGGGGAATAACTCCAATCAACTTCGCCACAATTCCAAACTATCGGGGTCCTCATATGGATCCTCTACTTTTAGGCCACTCTATTTAGACATACATAATTTGCCTAGTCGATTGAACAAAGAAATATCTAAAAAATTTATATAACCATGACGTTTGGGCCAGCTTGCACGCACCTCAATAAACTCCACGAAATACATGTTACCTCCCACCGGCACATATAAAGGGAACATCTAAAGTTAGGGAACTAACTCCAATCAAAAACCAAAAACTAATCTACTATGCTCAATCCCAAATTTGTTGGGGTTCTAATATGATCCTCTACTTTCTGTCTCTCTATTTAAACAAACACATATTGATATCATTCCAATACTAAATAATTTGCTTATTACCACAAATTATTGTTCTCTAAAACTCACATTTAACCTTGTTGACATGCAAATCACTAACTAATCTAAACCTTCGTCCCAATTAGTTAGTATAACCTATTTGGACCAGTCAAGCATACAACAAGAATAACTACACTTTAGCCCCAAAAAAGTTAAGTCGGCTATATGAATCTCACTTTTTTCATTTAAATTCATTTTATATCATCGTCGTAGGGTTCATTTTATATCATCATATCATAGAAAGTGACTTTATGAGAATATAATGATTAGTTTAGTGACCATCTAAGAAATCAGCTCCATCATCATACTAAATAAAATAAAAATAAACAACAAGTAACAAGAATTTTATTTATTTTTATCAATAATCATGGTATCCGAGCCAGCTTGCGCCAACTCCATCATCATACTAAATAAACAAAAATAACAAGATTTTATTATTCTTTATAACCGTAGTGTCCAAGCCAGCTTGCGGGCACCTTGACTAATTACACTTGATTACTTGTCACCTCCCACCAGCAACACCAACCAGATAACTCTGTCTACCAAGGAGTTACCAACCGTCTCCCACCAGCAACAAATATGAGATAATTCTATCTACCTAGGAGATACCTATTGTCTCCCACCAACAAGAGATGTCAAATAATTCTATCTACCTAGGAGATACCTAGTCTCCCACCAGCAACACACTAGCAACAGATATCAGATAACTCTATCTACTTGGGATACCTACCGTCTCCCACTAGCAATAGATATCAAATAACTATGTCTACATGGGAGACCTCCCACCAACAATAGATATTAGATAACTATGTGTACCTAGGGATACCTACCACCTCATTCCACCTCTATCCACTAATTTTAGGACATATAGGACAAAATCACATGATATGTTCGTCTCCGCTGAAATTTGAACCTGCCACCTCATAGTTCTTAACCCACTTCATTAATCCGTGGGTGCACAAATAACGAGAATTAGTTCTAGATAAACCTAAAATGTTGGTCATATGGAATGCCATTAAAACAAGTAAAGCTGCAAGAAAATGAAGAATAAAGCAAAATTACAGCACTCGTTTAAGCAAACTCACCCTAAATCACAAATAGTACTTACTATATTTAAGGATTACAAAATGAAAATTTAGAAAAACGAAAGTTATAGAGAAACTCACCAATAAGATCGGTAAATAGCTTGTATTTGTTTGGGAGTCTGTATTCTCACTTCTCAGTGTAGTAGTTATGAAGGAAGGGTTTATGGAAAGAGAACGGCCTTATCGTTTTCATGTGTTAGCCCCCACCCTACCCCAGCCTCCCTCAGAAAAATGATATAATTATAACTTAAATTTTAAAATTCTCTAGGCTCCGCTTGGAATTTTAGAGAGAAAAGAATCGTTAAAATTTAAATATAATCAAATAATATCACATGAATTGAAGTATAAAAAGCACCTTATATTGAGACAAGTTACAACACTCCTCGATAGAAAATAGAAAAATCAAACTTTAATAATAATGACTAAGTCACATAAATATTATAATAACTCATAAATTGTGAATACTTTAGCTAAGATTATGACTTTTTAATTATGTCAAATCAATGTTCTAAAGTGATTTTCATGATTCATTTGAGGCTCATCTCTAGACGGGGCATTTGCAAAATGTTCTAAAATTCATGTGTGAGGCTTAGTTTCAAGAGGTTTACTTTTTTAAGTGTTCGATTGTGCATCATAAATACGTTTACATTGGAGCTTGGTCAATAATTTTTACTAATATAATTATCAATTGATTGAAATAGTTAATACTTTTAAAAATTTATGTGTCATGTAAGCATCAAGTGTCTATGAGACACAATGAAAATGAGTTGAAGCATTTGGTTGTATGTTAAAATCAAATTAAAGTATCTACACGTACACTCTCAAAATTGAAATATTTATGGTGTTGATGTGCTTAAAAAAAAGATTGAGGAAATTTTGGATAATGTTAAAAACTACAAGGGAGTAAAGTATAGTTACCGAAGTTTCAAGGGAGTTAGTTGAAATTATCCAAAAGCCAAAATAGATAAAGGGTAAAAAAGGAAGACCAAAAAAACCCAAAAAAACATGGCAGTTGCCGCCGCCGTGCACGGCGGTTATCTTCCCTCCAAATTCCGCCGCTTCACTCAGCCAACAGTCTCTCAAATCAGGCCAACGCCACCGCCACCGCCACTATTCATCTCAACAAACCCTAACGACGTAAATCCAATTCACCTTAGAGACCTCTATTCTGTATGCAACCATTCTTGTCACCGTTTTCCGAAACTGAACTCAGAAGGTAGAGTTGAGCCGGTAGATATCGACAAGCTCCGAAAAGCTTTACTTCATAGCTACGTTGTTGCTTCGGTGTTTACGAGACCCGATTTGGCTCCGGAGAATGTATCTGGGTCGGGTTTAACGGGTATTGGTGGAGATTGGATCGGGAAAGTGGTGCCTGTGACGCCGGGAAATGGAGAATTGGTTGGATTTGGACGTGCTGTTTCTGATTCCGGGTTGACTGCTGCAATTTATGATGTTATGGTAAAATTAAAAGTTGATATACAATTGTGTTTTTTTTAATCTTTTTATGTGAATGTGAATTGGTTGAATTATTTGCTTGTAGTTGGTAAAAAGAATATCTTTATGTGGAATATGATTGTAGCTGATATATCTGGGCCATTTAGGTAACGATAGAGGTATATGTGAGTCACTCTTGTAACGAAGGATATATTAGCTCTAAATCATAAAGTTTACAAAGTTGAGGGGTATATTAGGCTTTTTTCCGTTGTTATATTAAGCAACACTTGAATATTATTGAAAACCAAATCCTCTGGGGTTTAAAGGGAGGAGGGTTGCTATAGTTTGATTGAACTTGTTCATAGGAGGACAACTATCATTATTAGCTGACTGGTGATGAGGATTGAATAGGGGATTCCAATTAATTTGGATGTTGATATTATATATCTAGTACTGAAAATTAGAGCATTTTTAGGAACGTTTGAAGGACGTGTGGCTGAGCCTCCATTAAAGTTTGCTCTTTATCAATGCAATTAGATTGCTGATGTACTGAGAGTTATTTTTGGTTTGTACTGTATTATGTTTAAATCTCTACTAATGGTAAGGTTGAAAAAGGGAAAAGGTAAAGTTTGGAGGGTGTGTGACATGCATGCACGATGCAGCGTCTTTTTACCAATACTAAAACCAAATCCTTCGTGCGTATTCATTTTAAAAGTTAATGGCATCTGCATTACTCTTAAATTCAAGGCCAAGTTTAGGCTCAAGATCATCTGTCGAACTTCTGTGCAGTATTATACATGCTAAAGTTACCAATGAACTTTAAAAGAAGAAGAAAAAATAGGTTACTGCCCTTTTCAGTAAAGGATCTTCTGGCCAGCTGGGGTGTTGAGGGAATGCATAACGCAGTGAGGAAAATCTGGAATACAGTGCCAGCATGTAACTTTAGTTCTGATATCTTGGGATATTTATAATCTATGGAGTATTCATGTGATTGTGCTTCAGTAATTTGCAGGTCATCCCTTCACTAAGAAGAAGAGGCATTGGCAGGAAGATAGTTCAAAGGATACTAAGGTTGCTATGCTGTCTTGTTTTCATTATATTCTTATAGCCTACAGGCCCTATAGGCACATATAGGCAGAGGCTGATACAACCTATAAGCTCTTCACATATAATGGTTTGAAATTTCATATTGGAACATTAACCCCCTCTCTCACTCCCCAATCGAAAAAGGAAAAACTAATTTCTTTCTATCTTCATTCTAACCATAGTTATTGAAGCTTCTTTTGCTAATTACAAGCTAGACTCTGTAGATGTATAATGCTTTCACGAGTTCTCCTTTTGACCTTCTTGCTCAAGTTCATGAAGCTCAATTTTCTGGCAGGGTTCTTGTGAACAGAGACATATATGACATAGCAGCCCTCTGTTCTGATCAACAGAAGTGAGTTCATTACTTGTTCGCTACTTTTATTTGTTTCTTCCCTTAAATTTATTATGCTGAATAAGATGCTTCGCATTTGTCTCATCCAAGCAACCACTATAATGGACTAAGAGATATTTGTGTTGATCTAATCATTAGTTTCTTTTTGGCATGCTTTATGTCTTTGTTGCATGAATATGTATAAGCTAACAATTTTGGCATACAATGCAGACATCCTTGCAAAACTGATCCTTGAAACTTTAAACTAAAACTATTTGCTCAAGAGTGAATTGATTAAAATTCCTAATAGACATTCTTCCATGTTGGAGCTTTTTATCTGATAAATTGTCCTATATGTTCATGTGTGATCAAGAAAACTTCCCTGCTGTTATTTAGAAGGAGAAACTTCTATGCTTGTAATTGTTTTACCCTATACTTCCCTAGGCCGTTTTTCGGAGCATGCGGATTTGGAGATGATGTACTGGTATCCACTACAATGATGTATACTAGGTCTGCTTCTACCCACTCAGAGGATGAGCAGATGGTAAAATGTGCTGGTAGAAAGCTTTTATTAGTTCCATCACTAAGAGGAAACCTTAAAATATAATCTCTATTTTTCATGATCAAGTAATGCCAACAGAACTGAAATTTCTTCATGTAACTTCGACGAGACCTCACAACTGCAATTGTCGCTGGAATGTTGTATGCCAGTTTCATTTGGGGAGCTTCCTTGTCCTCCCTCATTCTGTGTTATTATTATGAATTTATCAATTCAAATATCTGAAGGAGAACATCGTAACGGCTGTGAAGGCAAAATGCTAAGATTGTTTTATCTACCCAAGATAGGCAAGCCAAAGTTTGACAGAAGAAAGAGTGGAGAAGCTAAAGATGGAAGGTGATGCATATTGCTTATTGGATAGTGCTGAACCATTTTTAATTCTGTCATTTTTCGAATGTTATCAATGTGTACAGTAAAACCTCTGTTCTTATGTGTACTATGGAGTATCATTGTAATTGCAGTACAAGCTTTGAAATGGACCATACTTGTGTATGATTTCATGTACATACGCCTTATTTGTAAGATTACATTGGATATATTGTTGATTTCATGTATGGACACATTAGTGTTCTAAGGATGAAGTTTTTATTCTATAAGATGACATATCAAACTCAAGCCAATGCATGCAGAATTGCACATCTTGCATTTGCAAGACTCTATTGAGGAATCATTCAACAATAACCACAAATGTTGTCACCTTTCTCCATCATGAGCAAGTGGATACAATACTTGACTATTGATGGGTCTTTCCTATGTGCTAATGCACATTATATCACGAGTTAATTTCAAAATGAAAAAACGCGCAACCTTAATAGGAGATATGTATGAGAAGACTACGTTATTTTCAAGATGAACTTAACAAAAGATCATACATAGTATATTATGAAACAAACACTGCAAAAGTTAAAAGGAATTTACAAATTCCTTGGCATATCAACTGTATCAAAGTCACTAATCTTCTTACAGATATCAAAATTTAATTAGCATTCGGACACAACAATGTTTTTACTCTTGGTCGATTTATCCACAAAAAGAAGGTATCAGTTATAATGCCATGATCAAGAATCAGTATCTGAATCAGATTCCGTCTCCATCTGAAAAGGATTTACTCTGTTTGTATTAGCTTCTAATGGAGGAAGTCCATCATCATCACTTGAGTCTTCATCCTCTTTGATTTGTGACACTAGATCTTGCTTTGAGCTCTCTACTGCTATGGATTTGAAAATCTCTGGCCTGCATAAGAAGGTTTACGGAGAATTAAGCTATTTGAAAATGGTAAGTTCCCTTACTTCATGCTTTTCCTTTTTTTTTCTGTTTGGGGTGTTGCAGAGGGGAGAACAGTAAGCAGTAATATGACCTTCCAAAAGAACATATTGTCTGCAAAGACAGACTCTTGTATATATCAAAACTAGGGACTGTCAAGTATGGCTGTATACCTCAACTCTTTTCCTGTGCGGAGGGGGAAATAGCAATGTGCCAAAAACTTTTATGGGGCAATAATATACATCTAGGACTAGGTGCCGCGAGAGCCTTTCATGTTGTAATCCAAATGACAACTACTATAACATAACGAACTGAATAAATTGGTGAAAAAGAAGTTTAAAATCTCCCAAAATGATGGATGTGAACATACACATTCAAAATTTACTGATTCCTACAGCCCATATTTCAGTGGAAATACAAAATCCAAGGAAGAAACATGACATTGCTTCAAATCAGCAAAATCTGAGTTTTTTCCCTGTCAGAACATCAATGATCAACAACATTATAAACAGTGTAATCCCACAAGTGAAGTTTGGGGAGGTTGGTGTATTAAACCAAAAATGAAGGGTGATAGAAACATTTCTTTGAATATTAGGTTCTCACCATTCTGCAGACTTCTGAAGCACACGAACTTGTTCAAAATAGAGTACCTTCGTAACAACACATCCCACTTTTCTACCTGATTCAACAGCTTCCTCTCGCCCGCTCTCATCAACCACAACAAAGTTGCCTATAAAAGAAAAAATAGTGAACTGGAAGAAAACCAATTTACATCATTCTCACAGAATCAATGACAAAATGAGCATCACTAAATCAACAACTAGATGAATAAATTCCCAAATTCTAGAGGATTATATGATCAAACCTCGTTTTATCCACATGCTCTTCTGGAATTTAGCTGGAAATATTGCTAATGAATTTTCACCTTTAGCATCCATTACCTTCACAATAAGAAAAAATGGAATTTTGAGAACAAGAAGCTCATAGATAAAAAATGAAATCTTAAACAGATATGAAAGAATGAACGCAAACTCACAATAGAAAAAACTGAAATTTCAGACAATGGCTCAAACCCAAATCAAAATAATGCATTGTAAAGCAGATACTAAAGAAAGAACATGACTTTACAATAGGAAATATTGAATATTAAAACCGGAAAGCTCATACCCAGATTAAAAAAGTGAGTTCTTAAACAGATACCAAAGAATGAACACAAACTTACAGTAGGATATATTGAAATTCTAGACCAGAAATTTCAAACCCAAATCAAAACAATGCACTGTAACACACATATTAAAGAAAGAACATGAATTTTTCTGCGGAAAAATTGAATCTCGAGACCAAAAAGCTCAACAACAAAACAAATACCCAGTGCAATCCCACAAGTACGGTCTACGGAGGGTGGTGTGTCCAAAGCCACACCCCTACCTTGTAAAGGTGGACAGACTATTTCCAATAGACCCTCAGTCAAGTAACAACAATATACCCCATGAATCCCACAAGTGGGGTCTTCCTCGTAGAGCTTAAGCAGACTTTACCACTACCTCACCTCAGCTCGAGTATGCATATCCAAAATCAAGTATGTAAAGCAAGCCCAGAATATCCAAAATCAAGTATGTAAAGCAAGCCCAGAAAGCTCAAACCCAGATTAAAAAAATGAATTCTTAAACAGATACCAGAGAATTGACTTGAACTTACAGTAAAATCTATTGAAATTCTAGACCAAAAATCTCAAACCCAAATCAAAACAAAGCACTGTAACACAGACATTAAAGAAAGAACATGAATTTACAATAGGAAAAATTGAATCTTGAGACCGGAAAACTCGTACCCAAATCAAAAAATAAATTATACAATAGATAATCAAAGAAAGAAGAAGAAATTACAATGAATATTTTTTTCATACTTGAATAAGATTGGAACCTCGGAGGTCGACAACTTGCATAATGCTTTGACCCTGTTCAAGGGTAAAATTGTCTTCCTCAATAGCCCTTTTCAAATTCTTCCTTCCTCCTCCTTTCATGGCTACCTTCAACTGAAATTTTCCCTTCTTAGCTTTCCTCTTCTTCTTCCCCCAATTGGAAGCACTCTGTAAACCCTAAAAACCCTTTAGCTTCAAATTGATCCAATTGTTTTTTTTTTTAATTAATAGTGTGTTGTTCGGGTCAATTTTCACGCACCTTAATTATTTCACATAATAATTGTCACTTCCACCGGAACCAGCAACAGTTATAATTGACTATATTCACATCTCAACTAATCTCACGAAATCTTTGTTACCTCTAAGGCTGGCAAACAGACAGGACCGGTTTTACCGGAACCGATCCTCGTTATCGGAACCGTGTCTTACCGGAACCGGTTTTACCGGAAATTTCCACAAGTTCCATCCGGTCCCTTAGTTACCAGATTGGAACTGGTTTGGACCGGACCGAAACCGGTTCTTACCGGATCATTTTGTACCAGTAATTTTTTTTATTTTTTTATTAACTTTAATTATTATATAATATTATATTATTAATTAATAAAATTATATTATTAAAAAACTTCAATTTAAAACTTTAAACTTTAAAGTTACTTTAAAGTTTCAATTGAATTTAAGTTTAAAGTTTAAAATTGACTTTAAATTTTAAAGTTTATAACTTTATATTGAATTTAAAGTTTAAAATTGACTTTAAATTTTAAATTTTAATGTTTATATTGAATTTAAAGTTTAAACCTTAAAATTCAATTTTATATTAAAGTTTAAACTTTAAATTAATATTAAAATAGTTGAAAATTAAATTTCTAAAATGATTTGGATTAAATATAAGAGACTATTTAAAAAGAAAATCAAGGCGAATAGCCGTATATTTATTCAAATAAATAAATTGTACAATACAAATATTAGAAAGAGACAAAGGGTACATAATCTAGGTATTGAATATTAATTACTGTACTAATAATTGAAACTCTTTTTAAAATCTTTTCGTAACTTTTGTATCATTTCAAAAGAAACATTTTTTGGAACTTGTATTTGTCGTTCTTCTTCCATTGCTTCCATACCATCATCACTATTATCACCAAATATTTCATCTATTTCGTCTTCTATTTGGCTATTTAATTGTGGTAGTCCGGTATTTCTTCTTTCGGCATTGACCCAATCTCGAAACAACACCGATATTTCCAAACTACCCTTTGCTAATGAATATCGATGATCTCCAATCATAAATCTTGCCGCACTAAAGGCTTGCTCCGAAGCGACCGATGATGCTTGAATCGCTAGCACATCTCGAACAACACTAGCAAGGGTCGGAAATTGATTTTCACGATTCTTCCACCATACTAATATTGGAGCTTGAAGTTGTCCTTCTTCATGCCTAATCTTTTCCCGTGCCTGATTGAAATATAAATCAAAATCATTATTAGTAGATGATTCAAGCTCAAGATAATCATCTGTATCATCGCTTCTAGGTTTACAAGATGGAGGTTCAACTATTGAAATATTTTTTTCCATAGATTTATATGTATTATATAACTCTCTAGCTTTTATATATATGCTACTTTTACAATCTTCAACACTAGGAGTTTCATCATCTTTAATTTCTAAATTTGCATAAATCTTTTCAACCATTCTTTCAACACCTTTTAATTTGTAATTTGGGTTGAAAGTAATAGCAGTCAAATAGATTTGAGGAATAGGGAAAAAATATTTTTTGAATTTTTCAATCATAAAAGCAAGGGAATCTTCAAATCGATCTTTTCCTTTATATTTCAGATAAAATAGCACAAATATTTACTAAAACAGAAGAAATAGTTTGATAATATTGACCAGAAGCAGCATTTGTTGCTTTATAAAAAGCACTTAAAAATTCAATAAGTTCTTTTGTATTTTCCCAATCTTCATAGCCAATTCTCAAATTCGGGTCCGCATTATGAGCATTAAAAACTAATTGTACCGGCTCTTGATAAATATAAGCAACTTGAAGCATTTCAAATAAAGAATTTCATCTAATGCATACTTCTTTTGGAACTTTTCTATATTCAAGTCCACATTCTTTACAACGATTTTTAAATTCTGTAATTCTAGCTTTTATTTTAGCTTTAAAAATCCAATTACAAGCAAGTCTAATTTTTTCACAAGAAATTCCAAATTGAGAAATACCATCTTTTACTATCAAATTATACACATGTGCGACACATTTAATATGAAAAGAATCATTATCAATTGGACAAAGTCTACATTTTAAATAATCAATTGCTTTTAAATTATTAAAAGCATTATCTAAAGTGACACTCATTATTTTATCACATATTCCATAAAATTGTAAAATAGAGCCTATTTTTGTTGCTATATAAGCACCGGTTTTAGTTTCTTCAACATATTTATATTCTAATATTCGTTTTTGTATGTTCCATTCATGGTCAATCCAATGGACAATAATTGTAAAATAATCATTACCATTAGGACTACGTCCCATATCAGAAGTAATAGATAATCTACCATCATAATAAACAAATAAACAACGAAGAAAATGACAATATTCTTTTTGATATTTAAAAAAATCACTTTTAATTGTACTTCTTGGAATACCTTTATAATCTGGGTTATACAATTCTCGAATATATTGAATAAAACCAGGATGTGAAGGAAATGAAAAAGGCAAACCACAAACAACAACCATTTTAGCTAATTCTCTACGATCTTTTTCTTTACTATATGTGCGGTGTGTGCTTCAGCTAGCCGGGTTAGTCATATTTAATACACTTTGAACCATATTAGAACCTCCAACTCCCATAGAATTTTCAGGTTGAGGTATTCCATTTCTATTAGCCCTTTCTATATCATCTAGGTGAGCAAATTCTTTATTACATTTTCTCAAATGTGTTCTTAGTCGTCCCATTCCTCCTTGTGTACCCGTAGTTACATGTTTCATGATCAATTTACATTTCGTGCAAGTAACAGTAGTTTTTTCCTCATTTTGTACCAAAAATTTCCATACTAAAGATCTTTTAACACGTACAACGGTCTTTGAAAAAGTAGGTAAAGAGGGGACTTCATCTCGTTTCAGTAATTCGGTAGCCGGACTAGTAGGGGTAGGGGTCTCATCATCTTCCTCATTTATTTCTACTTCCTCATCTAATTCTTCCTCAAAATTAGTAAAACATCTATTTAAAGTTTCATGATCTACTTCATTTTCGGAATTAAATTCAATAGGTCGTGAGTCTCGTGTAAAAGAAGTTTCATCAACATGAGTATAATCATTAGTATTAATTCTAAATCTAGGAGGTGACAAATTTTTAGAATTAGAACTATTTCCTCCTCCCCTATTATTTTTTCTTTTCGACATTGGTCTTTTACCACTATATTTTTCAAAATTCATGTTCAAGTTTAAAATAATTAATATTATGAAAAACAAGCAAAGATAATATAACAAAAAAATAAAATAACTTAATTAATAAACAAATAAAAAATTAAAGTTGGAACGAATGTACCGAACGTTTACGTAAAAGTAGACGTATAACCAAAGTCGGAATTGAGAGATGCCAATTGAAGCTTCCGATTTACTTCAAATAAATCTCCGAAATTCGAACTCCAAGTCAATATCACAAAATAATAATTATGAATTTATGAGAGATTGAAAATTAAGAGATTTTATAAGATATTAATGAAATAGTTTGTGAATTTGTGATTTAAATGAAAAAATATGAGTATATTTATAGTGTTAAGGGGTAGAGAGGGGTGGGGGGCTGTTTGGAGCCGTTTTGGGCCCCAGCCCAACGGCTAAAAGGGCCCAACGGCTCTATAACGTTCAAATTTTTTAAAAAAATAAAAATAAAAATAAAAAATTAAATTGACCGTTGAATCGGACCAGAACCGTTTCTTACCGGATCGAAACCGATTCTTACCGAACCGGATCAACCGGATAAAAATCTGGGTTCCGTTTCGGTACCGATTCCGGTACCTATAAGACCGGTTCCTTACCGGTTCAACTGGTACCGGACTTACCGGTACGGGAACCGAACCGAACAAAAACCAGTCCGTTTGCCAGCCTTAGTTACCTCTCACCAAAAGAGTTATGAGGAAATTTCGCATATAGCCACTCAAAAATAGCTTAATTACACTCCATAGTTGTAGTTTGCTAACTACAATTTGTAGGTACATGTTATAGGGAGGAGAGTGGTGAGCGAGATTGGGAGAGGGAGGAGAGTGGGAGAGAGGTGAATTGTATACGTATATCGGTTAGATAATTGTATATATGTAACTGGTATACATATGTATTTGTATATCTGGCGAGCCAAATTGGGAGAGGGAGGATAGAGGCGAGCAAGAGAGGGCAATAATTTGTATAATTCACATCTCATAGTATAATTATTGGGTACGTTTGAATAATTCGGTTGTATAATTGAGTAATACAAAGTCTGAAATTATATAAATATGATAAAACTCGAAATAACAAATTGATACAAACATAAACATATGAACATTAAACAGTTATACAAATTATATTATACAAATTACATTATATAAATTATATTATACAAAATCTAAAAACTACACGTTTATACAAACTTTAAAAAGTTATACAAAAAAGATTGAATGTATATGGTGATAAAACTAAAAAATCAAAGAAATCATCGTCATATACAAATACAAATCAAACGAAAAACTGTTAGTTGCAAATTATACAAATGTGGCGATTATACAAACATGGCTAATTATAGAAACTCGAGTCAACCCACGTAATTAATGGTTAATGTTAGTCGTGAGTAATAATTATAGCAAACTATAGTTATGATGACTAATTAAGTAGTATAATTCTTTCAAATGCCATCGATTTTGTATCATTTAATGTTTGAAGTAGAGTATTATGACCATTTTACCAAGGACTAGTGTAGTTGTAAATAAGAGAAACTTCGAACATTCATAATCTTGGCTTTAGATGTTTGTTTCGGTATAGAAACACTATGTTTAACGGTCCATACCTCATTTAACTTATAAATACCTATAATTACCCATTTGAACTAACACACATAATTAATTAAATCATCGCAAACACCCACAAAAATATTTAATCAAAACACTACATGCAATCAATGTGTGACACTCTTGAAAACAAACAATGTATACTACGATATATTTTAGTGTACGCCATGAATTAGGTGAGCCATGACATATGAAATTGTAGATAAGTGAATTTCTTTCAAATGTAACCGATTTTGTATCATTTAATGTTTGAAGTAAAGCATTGTGCCCATTTTACCAGAGACTAGTGTAGTTGTAAATAAGAGAAACTTCGAACGTTCATAATTTTCGCTTTACATGTTAGTTTCGGGTATAGTATTTCACGGTTCATACCTCATTTGAAGTCATAAATACCTATAATTACCCATTCGAACTAGCACACATAATTTATTAAATCATCAGAAACACCCACAAAAAATTTGGTTAAAAAACTACATGTAATCGATGTATGCCTCTCTTGAAGGCAAACAATGTATACTACCATATCTTTTAGTACGTAATGAATTAGGTGAGCCATGACATATGAAGTGTAGGTCAATGAGTTCAATTTCAAATGTCACCGATTTAGAATTATTTAATGTTTGAAGTAAAGCATTATGACCATTTTACCAAAGACTAGTGTAGTAGTAAATAAGAAAAATTTCGAATGATCATAATTTTGGCTTTAGATGTTAGTTTAGGGTATAGAAAAACTCTATTTCATGGTCCATACCTTATTTGTACTTATAAATAGCTATAAATACCCATTCGAACAAACACACAAAATTAATTAAATCATCACAAACAGCCACAAAAAAATTGGTCAAAAAACTAAAGGCAATCAATGTGTGCCTCACTTGAAGGCAAACAATGTATACTACCATATCTTTTAGTATGTAATGAATTAGGTGGGACATGACATATGAAATTATATTTCAATGAGTTTTCTTTCAAATGCCACCGATTTTCTATCATTTAATGTTTGAAATAAAGAATTATGACCATTTTACTAGAGACTAGTGGAGTTGTAAATAAGAGAAACTTCAAACGTTCATAATTTTGGCTTGAGATGTTAGTTTCGGGTATAGAAAAACTCTATTTCAGGATCCATACCTCATTTGAACTTATAAATACTTATAATAACCTATTCGAACTAACACACATAAGTAATTAAATCATCACAAACACCCACAAAATATTTTGGTCAAAAAACTATATGCAATCAATGTGTGCCTCTCTTAAAGGCAAACAATGTATACTACCATATCTTTTAGTACGTAATGAATTAGGTGAGCCATGACATATGAAATTGTAGGTCAATGAGTTTTCTTTCAAATGCCTCCAATTTTGTATCATTTAATATTTGAAGTAAAGCATTATGGCCATTTTACCAGACACTAGTGTAGTTGTAAATAAGAGAAACTTCGAACGCTCATCATTTTGGCTTCATATGTTAGTTTGGGTATAGAAAAACTCTATTTCACGGTCCATACCTCATTTAAACTTATAAATACCTATAATTACCCATTCAAACTAGCACACATAATTAATTAAATCATCACAATCACCCACAAAAAAATTTGGTCAAAAAAATACATGCAATCAATGTGTGCCTCTCTTGAAGGCAAACTATGTATACTATCATATCTTCTAGTACGTAATAAATTAAGTGAGCCAATACATATGAAATAGTAGGTCAATAAGTTTTCAGGCAAATGCCACCAATTTTGTATCATTTAATGTTTGAATCAAAGTAGTATGACCATTTTACCAAAGGCTAGTGTAATTGTAAATAAGAGAAACTTCTAACGTTCATAATTTTTTATTTAGATGTTAGTTTCAGGCAGAGAAAAACTCTATTTCATGGTCCATAGCTCATTTGAACTTATGAATACCTATAATTATCCATTCTAACTAACACACATAATTTATTAAATCATCACAAACACCTACAAAAAAATGTGGTCAAAAAACTACATGCAATAAATGTGTGCCTCTATTGAAGGTAAACAATGTATACTACCATATCTTTTAGTACGTAATGAATTAGTTGAGCCATGGCATATGAAATCTTAGGTCAATAAGTTTTCTTTAAAATGCCACTGATTTTGTATCATTTAACGTTTGAAGTAAAGAATTATGATTATTTAACCAGAGACTAGGGTAGTTGTAAATAAGAGAAACTTCGAAGCTTCATCATTTTGGATTTAGATGTTAGTTTCGGGTATAGAAAAACTTTATTTCACGATCCATACCTCATTTGAACTTACAAATACCTAATATTACCCATTCAAACTAACACACATAATTTATTAAATCATCACAAACACGCACAAAAAAAATTGTTTAAAAAACTACATGCAATCAATGTGTTCCTCTCTTGAAGGCAAACAATGTATATTACCATATCTTTTAGTACGTAATAAATTAGGTGAGCCATGACATATGAAATTGTAGGTTAATGAGTTTTCTTTCAAATGCCACTGATTTTGTATCATTTAATGTTTGAAGTAAAGCATTATGACCATTTATCAGAGACTAGTGTGTAGTTGTTAATAAGAGAAACTTCAAACGTTCATAATTTTGACTTTAGATGGTAATTTCGGGTATAGAAAAACTCTATTTCACGGTCCATACCTCATTTGACCTTATAAATACCCATAATTACCCATTCGAACTAACACACATAATTTATTAAATCATCACAAACACTCACAAAAAAAATTGTGTCAAAAAACTACATGAAATCAGTGTGCCTCTCTTGAAGGCAAACAATGTATACTACCATATCTTTTAGTACATAATGAATTAGGTAAACCATGACATATGAAATTGTAGGTCAATGAGTTTTTTTTCAAATGACACCAATTTTGTATCATTTAATGTTTAAAGTAAAGATTTATGACCATTTACCATAGAGTAGTGTGAAGTTGTAAATAAGAGAAACTTCAAACTTTCATAATTTCTTTTTTAGATGTTAGTCTCAGGTATAGAAAAATTCTATTTCACGATCCATACCTCATTTGAACTTATAACTACCTATAATTACCCATTCGAACTAACATACATAACTTATTAAATCATCAAAAACACCCAAAAAATTTTGGTCAAGAAAATATATTCAATCAATGTGTGCCTCTCTTGAAGGCAAAAAAGGTATACTACCATATCTTTTAGTACGTAATGAATTAGGTGAGCCATGACATATGAAATTGTAGGTCAATTAGTTTTCTTTCAAATGCCACCGATTTTGTATCATTTAATGTTTTAAGTAAAGCATTATGACCACTTTACGAGAGACTAGTGTAGTTGTTGTCACCCCTCGAGCCTACACCCTGGACGGGACTGGTACTCGAGAACCATTGCTGGCCCAAGAACCCCTGGCCTGACTTACTTACTCAGCGGAAGACTTATACTTAACAAAAATAAGTTTATATAATAAACTAGAATGTTATAAAAACATTCAACTGTACATTAAGGCAACTTAAGTCTCAACATGGAACAATGACAATGAAAAGACTAAAGAACTAACATCTGACTTTCTATGAAGCCTCTAAAACAACTGAGATGGATGTCGGGACAGGACCCCCGATCATCCTAACAAATGGAATACTGAAAAGAACCAAAAGCAATAAAGGAGTCATCCGGAATGCAAGGAGGCTCACCACTGACTCCGAAGTGCTCAACTGGATCAACGGTGCGTCGGATGTCGATCCTTGTTACCTGTGTCTGCATCATAGTACGATGCAAGCCAACTGGCATCAGTACATTGAATGTACGAGTATGCAAGTTGAAATGCTAAAACAACATAGGCTTGAAAAGAATCTGAAGAACTTACCTAGCTCAACTCAACTCAACATAGCTGAACTCATTTCAATATAAAGCAGTTTCAAACAAATGCAATATAAAGAAAAAAATTGTTTAAAACATGATGTCAACTCTGTGTGTATGCAAAGATACAAATAACTATGAGATGTATGTAAAATACAAATAAACTGATGTATATAAAAATACAAAGTACAGTGGGAGTTTCTCTAACCGATAACCATCACATAAGAGCTATTGTGATGATACAACAATCTCCCTCATGTTGTCAGCGCATCCTATACCTTGCCAAAGGAATAGGACCAGAACTACTAAGTGGATCTACTAGTCTATGCGAAAAGGATTTATCTAAAAAGTATGACCCTCTTCTACCCATGATGGCTACATGGTTTATGGGGGATGTGAGTTGTCTGAACTCTCCCCCATATCAGTGCTCAATATTACTCCCAAAAAAATATAATAATATTAGCTCTTATGTTTAAAAACATACTTCTTCTGTGATTTGAGATTTGTGCTCAAAAACTTAGCTCAAAGGCCATCTTGGAAATAAAAGTTTCCCCTCTCGCTTCATTTAGAAAGCGATTACTCTTTTCTGAAAACTAGCCCGAAGGCTCTTTGGAAATCTCAGTTTCCGTTCTTATTTAAATGTGAAAACATTTTAAATTTCTTTGAGAATACTTAGCCCCCATATACTTTTGAAGAAATGAACTTCAACTTTACTATTTACTGAACTCAAAACTTAAGTCTTAAAACAAAGTTAAAACATTTTCAAAAGACTTTTGGAAAACTTTAAGAACTTCTCTAGACTTTGATCCTAACTGATCTTGACTTGACTCTTAACTGGTCCTCAAATTGAATTATGGATTCAAGGATTTTGATTTGTGATAGGAAAGATCACATGATGTTTAGGAATGATCTTAAATAGCTAAACATGAGAAAAGTCACGAAATCACCGTCTTGGAACAAGTCCGCGACGCGGAGGTATTTTAAATAATTACTCGCGAAACTAAATTTTGAGACAGAGGAGTCCGCGTCTGAACCGTGATGCGGAGAGAAAATATTTTACCCTAAAGGAACAGGTACGCGACGCGGACTTGGAACCTGTTCCTTGTCCGACTTTTTCCTTCTTAGTTTTCCAGCCCCAATTGGCCTAAACTAGACTATTTTTCTCAATTTCATTTTAGATCCCGATACCTAGCATATGTACTTTAGAACCTAACTCAAAACAACTCTAAAACTCAACGTAAAGATCTCAGAAATTCCTCAATTCATTCCAATTCAAGAACAACATTCAAATTCAAGAATACATGTCAAGAACATCAACTTTCAAAATCTTTTAGGACGAATTTCGCTGAACTAAACATGTTTGGCGCGTGGGTGAATGAACCCAACACTATGAAAGACTCACATACCTTATAAGATGAATTCTTTGGCGAATCCACAACCAAAATCGATCGTTCTTGGCGGACCTTGAGTTTTTCCTCTCCTTTCTCCTTTTTTCTCTTTTCTCCAAGCCCTAGCATGAATTTCCAATTGACTAAACTGATTTCATTCTGATATGACCCTTAATTAACTCACTAAAACGAATTAAATGAATTGGGTAAGGAAAAGACTAATCTACCCTTCAAAAATCCGGATTAGACTTTCCTTAATCGCACAGCCCATCTTCCAAAGGGAATAACTCACTCATATGAACTCGGAATCACGCAAACTCGGCGGCTTTGGAAAGATCATTCCATGGTCTTTTCAACCATATCTGGAATCACACCTAAATATCTGGATTTAATTTATTAAATCATCACAAACACCTACAAAAAATTTTGGTCAAAAAACTACTTGCAATCAATGTGTACCTCTCTTGAAGGCAAACAATGTATACTAACATATCTTTTAGTACGTAATAAATTAGGTGAGCCATGACTTATGAAATTGTAGGTCAGTGAGTTTTCTTTCAAATGCCACCGATTTTATATCATTTAATATTTGAAATAAAGCATTATGACCATTTTACCAAAGACTAGTGTAGTTGTAAATAAGAGAAACTTCGAACGTTTATAATTTTGGCTTTAGATGTTTGTTTTAGGTATAGAAAAACTCTATTACACGGTCCATACCTCATTTGAACTTATAAATACCAATAATTACCCATTCGAACTAACACACATAATTTATTAAATCATCATAAACACCCAGAAAAAATTTTGGTAAAAAAATTACATGCAATTGATGTGTGCCTTTCTTGAAGGCAAACAATGTATACTACCATATGCTTTAGTACATAATGAATTACGTGATCCATGAAATATGAAATTATAGGTCAATGAGTTTTCTTTCAAATGCCACCAATTTTATATCATTTACTGTTTGAAGTAAAGCATTATGACCACTTTACCGGTAACTAGTGTAGTTGTAAATAAGAGAAACTTCGGACGCTCATAATTTTGGCTTAAGATGTTAGTTTTTGGTATAGAAAACTTTGTTTCACGGTCCATACCTTATTTGAACTTGTAAATACCTATAATTACACATTCGAACTAACACACATAATTTATTAAATCATCACAAACACCCACAAAAAATTTAGGTCATAAAACTACATGCAATCAATGTATGCCTCCCTTAAAGGCAAACAATGTATACTACCATATCTTTTAATACGTAATGAATTAGGTGCGCCATGACATATGAAATTGTAGGTCAATAAGTTTTCTTTCAAATGCCAACGATTTTGTATCATTTAATGTTTGAAGTAAAGAATTATGACCATTTTAGCAGAGATTAGTGTAGTTATAAATAAGAGAAACTTCGAACGTTCATAATTTTGTCTTTAGCTGTTAGTTTTGGGTATAGAAATACTTTGTTTCACGGTCCATACCTCATTTGAACTTATAAATACCTATAATTACCCATTTGAACTAACACAAATAATTTATTAAATCATCATCAACACCCCAAAAAAAATTGGTAAAAAAACTACATGCAATCAATGTGTGCCTTTCTTGAAGGCAAACAATTTATACTACCATATCTTTTAGTGACATATGAAATTATAGGTCAATGAGTTTTCTTTAAAATTTCAACGATTTTGTATCATTTAATGTTTGAAGTAAAGCATTACGACTATTTTACCAGAGACTAGTGTAGTTGTAAATAAGAGAAATTTTGAGCGTTCATAATTTTGGCTTTAGATGTTAGTTTCGTGTATAGAATAGCTCTATTTCACGGTCCATACCTCATTTGAACTTATAATTACCTATAATTACTCATTCGAACTAACACACATAATTTATTAAATCATCACAAACACCCATAAAAAATTTGGTTAAAAAACTACATGCAATCAATGTGTGCCTCTCTTTAAGGCAAACAATAATGTATACTACCATATCTTTTAGTATGTAATGAATTAGGTGAGCCATGACATATGAAATTGTAGGTCAATGATTTATCTTTCAAATGCCACCAATTTTGTATCATTTAATGTTTGAATAAAGCATTATGACCATTTATCAGAGACTAGTATAGTTGTAATTAAGAGAAACCTCGAACGTTCATAATTTTGGTTTTAGATGTTAGTTTCGGATATAGAAAAGCTCTATTTCATGGTCCATACCTCATTTGAACTTATAAATACCTATAATTATTGATGGTTCATTGCGTATATATTTATCAGTAAATTTTTTTCCGAAATAATGATTTGTATTTAAATATTTTTTATTATTGAAAATAATGCTTATCGATACAAGAATTTCCTCATAGCAATATGTGATGAGAGTGTTGATTGGGAATATTATTACCGTAAACAGTAATTATTTTTCTTCCAAAAGTTAGATATTTAAGACAATAAAGAATTATTTCTTTTAAAATTTATAATGTTTGAAGTTGAAGAATTACTTTAGTAGTTAATTTATCATGACGCTGAGAGAAAATAATAATAATAGTTTAGTAAATGACATTCAATTGTGAAAAAAATTGGTGTTGAAATCTTGAAGATAAGATGAAAACTATGAATAATGTAAAAAAAATTAAAACTATGAATAATGCAAAAAGAATTATGACATTCGCTTTTTTTGTCCTTTTTTTTTTTCAACCATTGGTTTTTGGTTGTCAATATAGACACCACATCATACAGAAGTGTATCCCTGGCCGACGAAAACTACTACTCTTCCGTCTCATAATTGTGATGTTATTAATTTAACATAAAAATTATTTTTTTTTAAAAAAAAAGAAAGATAATTGAAACTTTTGTTATAAAATAATTATTTCATAAAGGTGCAAAAAATTTAAATTTTAAAATTAAATTATTTTTAATTAAAGTAAAATGATTTATTTTTTTTGGATAAACTACAAAAAAAAAGGTACCACAAGAAATAAGAAAGATGGAATAGATAACTGCTACCTAGTCCCTATTTCCACCACTATTTTATCCTCTTATCAAAATATATACAACTGGAGGTTGTTTCGTAGTTGGATAAGGTTTGTGTTATTCATATATTAACGTATAATTTTTTTTTATTTTCCCTTAGGAGCTCCTATCCCTTTTGCTTTTTTGGTGACTCGAACTCGCAATGTTTGGATTGGAAATGAGGGGTGTTTACCATCCGAGCAACTCCCTCTCGTCTTTATAAGATGTTTGATAGGTAGATAAAAGATAATTTATTCATGTATAAGAATAATTGGTTGAGAATTTAGAAATCCCATAACTTTACATCTATAAGTTATGAGAGGATCTATGTATTATTTTATACAAGATAGAAGGTGGAATATCTAGTACATGTATAACTAATACATGAATAACTAAAACATGCATAACTAATACCTGCATAAAATAATACATACATTCACTCATAACTAATTTCTATATTACTAAAATCTACGTAACTCTAATCAACTACCAAACGACCCCATACTAGTTATGCGGATTACCTGCTAAACATATTATATGTTATATACAAATTTATACATGAATAACTTGTTTCTATCCGGCAATCAAAAGACCCCCTGAATAAACTTAATACATATGGATAAGCATGTCTCATAGACAATACTACTTTTAATATACAAATCAAACCGTGCATAGAAATAATCTCACTGTAACTACCCAGTTTTAAATTAAGATACGATAGAGTTAATTTCTAAGTCAATTAATTACGTATATTTTGGTATAGGCCAAAGGTTGAGAGAAATAAATCTAGTATCTTTTCTTCTGTATAAAACATCTTTTAGCTCTTCTTATAACAGATTCAGCCATACAATTTGTTTTTATATCTTAGAGGTAAGGTTTGACTCTCATCTTTTGCACTTTTAAAATACAATATATCTACTCAAAGGTTTTTCTCATCTGAGTAGTTTTATTGACGGAAAAAAAATCACATTTAATAATATTCTTACACACTCTATCGAACGAAGGAATAACCATTCAAAATTTGTTACATATTAATCTAATTCATCTGAGCCCGAATAACTTTTAACAAACTAACGATTTATCAGTGAGGCCATTTTAACAACCCTTGTTGTGACCACAACATTTTCCTTGTGTTCAAGAATATTAATAATGAATGGGTCCGCCTTTTGTTTTTTTCACCTTTTGGCTGACTTTCGAAAAATTGACAACACACTGAGAGCAGGCTAATTGTGTCGAAATGTGTCTCATCACTATCCTAGGAAAAATTTTGACCTTTAAATCCATTACAGGCATTATTATAAGCATGGTACAGATAGAATTCAATGTTTACCCAAAAATAAAAAATAGAATTCAAATTATTTTTTGCAAGTGGTATCAAATTATTGACCTTTAAATTCATCAGTTAAAAATGATTTTTAGTGATACTAATAGCTTAATTAGTATTCTTTGTAAATGTCCTTAATATCGATATAGATTTTATCACTTTTTCTTAATGTATATATTTATTACCGCTACAAGTTGTTTTTGTTATCTCTTGTATTCAGGTTAGTCAAAAATACAGAAACAAAAAATAAATGAAATTGACAGAATGATTTTTAATCCGAGTCCACAGAAACCACTGTGTTTCCTTAAGAAATTTAATCCCCTCACTGTACCCGAGGTGCAGATTAATTCCTCCCTAGATAAAACGGATTAACCTGTTAAAGAAGTAGCGGTACCTCAAACTTCAATAACTTCAGCGAACGCAAGAACAGCAACAAGAGTACACGCAGACTCAGTCGATCGACTATTTTATTTATATAAGAATATGTATGCAGAGAGGACAAATTTTCAGTGTTTGAAAAAATGAAAAACACCTCTTATTTATAGCCATTTGCAGCAAGGAACGCGTCAGTTCAGAAAAATCTGTTCAGACCCATTTTTTCCAGAACATTGTGTCCTTTGGGAAAAGTAACGACTTTTTGGAAGGATTACCGTTTGGGAAAAGTAACGACTTTTTGGAAGGATTACCGTTACACGTGAATTTCAAATAAATTTAGTTGCGCCAAATTAATTATGTTATTTAATTAACATTCTGAATTAATTTATAAGAGAAAGGAAATGATTTAACATTAAATAAATTTTGTCCAAAAATATTATCAATCAATCACATCATTTGCCAAATCCAAATTCAAATCCGAATCCGAAGCCGAAGCCCAAGCCGAGGCCGAGCGAGCAAGGACGACGGCACGAGGGGGCACCTTCTTCTTAACCCTTTAAGAACTAAAGGAAGTGTTTCCTAATATAAGGATAACAATTTCCTTTCTTCTACCAATATGGTAAAAATGACCTTTCATTTGCACTTTTGCAATGATGACTTTTCATTTTCCCTCCAAAATTGGTTCCCCCACTTTCATTGGTTCTTCCACTTTCCATTTTCTCTTTTTATTTCTCATTCACACCTTGCTAAACCCAACAATCCCCCACATGAATGGGGAATGGCTATTGTTAAAACATATGCATGAAAAATTTGTGTGTCTCGTAAGTAAGGGTTAATCGCATCTGGATAAGTAGGTTTCCCTTTAAACTTTCCGTACTGAACATATATCGGATATACTCAATCAATCGGTAGATTTGATATCTTTGAACCGTCGAGCTTTAGTGTATACCTAGACAACATAAGTCACACAATCAACCCTTGAACAGTTTTTTGGTTCTCATTGTTTTGTTCGTTTCAGCCATGAACACATCTCGGTTAATAAGTGCTTAGAGAACTGGCCTTACCGGATTCTCCTTGAAGCGACTTACACTTCACACTTACATAGGTGGTTTCTAACTGTGTTATCCCGTAGATACACTATTTGATATACCCTGTATCAAACTTAGAAACCATTAAAAAGTCCCTATGCCTTTATCCTGGTTACTGAACATTATCTCATCATGAGAATGAACATAAAATAATTTTTGACAATGTTGAACCATCATCTATGACTTTGTTTTATCTCCTTGAACCTAGATCTTGGGATCTCCAGTCTTCTAGGTAGAGTTACCGCCATGATGACTTGTTCTCGGCCATAGTCTCATTCCCGTCGATGATCTCTCAACTCCCTCTCTAGTTAGGTCTTTTGTAAGTGGATCCGACACATTATCATTTGACTTTACATAGTCAATTGTGATAATTCCACTAGAGAGTAGTTGTCTAACAGAGTTATGTCTTCGTCTTATGTAACGAGACTTCCCGTTATACATAACGCTTCCAGCCCTTCCTATTGCAGCTTGACTATCGCAGTGTATGCATATAGGGGCCATTGGTTTGGGCCAAAACGGAATATCTTCTAAGAAATTTTGGAGCCATTCAGCTTCTTCACCTGCCTTGTCTAAGGCGATGAATTCTGACTCCATTGTAGAGCGAGCTATACATGTTTGTTTGGATGATTTCCAAGATATTGCTCCTCCACCAATAGTGAAAACATATCCACTCGTGAATTTCATTTCAGCTGACCTAGTAATCCAATTTGCATCACTATATCCTTCAAGAACTGCTGGATATTTGTTGTAATGCAAAGCATAATTTTGAGTGTCTTCTAAGTACCCCAAAACTCTCTTCATTGCCAACCAATGATTTTGATTGGGATTACTTGTGTATCGACTCAGTTTACTTATAGCGCAGGCTATGTCTGGTCGTGTACAATTCATGACATACATCAAACTTCCCAATACTCTGGCGTAATCCAATTGAGACTGACTTTCACCTTTATTCTTAGCAAGATTAAGGTTCACATCAATTGGAGTCTTTGCCTTTTTGAAATTCAATACTTGAACTTTTCAAGTACCTTTTAAATATAATGAGATTGAGACAATGTTATACCGTTAGGAGTTTTGTGAATCTTTATACCCAATATTAAATCGGCTACTCCTAGATCTTTCATATCAAACTTACTAGCAAGCATACGCTTAGTAGCTTTTATATTGGCAATGTCCTTCCTCATTATCAGCATGTCATCCACATATAGGCATACAATGACTTCCTGATCTGTAGTGTCTTTAATGTAAACACATTTATCACACTCATTGATCTTAAATCCATTTGACAACATGGTTTGATCAAACTTTGCATGTCATTGTTTCGGTGCTTGTTTTAGTCCATAAAGTGACTTAACAAGTTTGCATACTTTCTTTTCTTTGCCGGGAACTACGAAGCCCTCAGGCTGTTCCATGTAGATTTCTTCCTCCAGCTCTCCATTTAAGAATGCGATTTTCACATCCATTTGATGGATTTCAAGACCATATACTGCAGCTAGGGCAATTAACATCCGAATTGATGTAATCCTAGTCACTGGCGAGTATGTGTCAAAATAATCAAGACCTTCTTTTTGTCTAAAGCCTTTGACAACAAGTCTTGCTTTATATTTGTCAATAGTTCCATCATCTTTCATCTTCTTTTTGAAGATCCATTTAGAACCCAAAGGTTTGTTCCCTGGACGAAGATCAACCAACTCCCAGGTATGATTGTTTAAGATTGATTCAATCTCACTATTGACAGCCTCCTTCCAAGAGGTTGAGTCGCTAGACAACATCGTTTCCTTGAATGTTTGAGGCTCACTTTCAAGAAGGAATGTTACAAAATCAGATCCAAATGAAGTAGTTGTCATTTGACGTTTACTGCGTCTTGGACTCTCTTCATTGGTTTCATTCTATTTTGGTTCTTCTCGAGGTTGTTTAGACCCTCCACTAGATGACTCAAGTCTAGTTTATACGGATAGATATGTTCAAAAAATTCAGCATTATCTGATTTCATTCTCGTATTATCATGAATATCCGGATGTTCGAACTTATGAACCAAAAATCGACATGCCTTACTATTTGTGGCATATCCAATGAATACACAATCCACAGTCTTAGGCCCTATTTTCACCCTCTTAGGTATATGAACCTGGACTATGGCAAGACACCCCCACACTTTGAAATATTTCAAGTTGGGTTTTCTACCTTTCTATTTCTCATATGGAATAACATGTGTCTTCGTATGAGGCACTCTATTGAGTATTCGATTTGCTGTAAGAATAGCCTCCCCCCTACAAGTTTTGTGGTAAACCTGAACTTATAAGTAAGGCATTCATCATTTCCTTTAAAGTTCGGATTTTTCTTTCTGCAATTCCATTAGATTGTGGAGAATAAGGAGCAGTAGTTTGATGGATTATTCCATTTTCCAAACATATTTCTACAAATGGAGATTCAAATTCTCCACCTCTATCACTTCTGATCATTTTGATCTTTCTATCCAACTGATTTTCAACTTCAGTCTTATATTGCCTAAATGCATCTATTGCTTCATCCTTACCATTTAGCAAATAGACATAACAAAATCTAGTGCAATCGTCAATAAAAGTTATGAAATACTTTTTCCCACCACGTGTTGGTGTTGACTTCATGTCACAAATGTCAGTGTGAATCAGTTTTAAGGGATATGAACTCCTTGCAACAGATTTATAAGGATGCTTAGCATACTTAGATTCAACACAAACTTGACATTTTGATTTATTGCGCTCAAATTTAGGCAAAACATTTAAGTTAATCAGTTTTCGCAAGGTTTTGTTATTAACGTGTCCCAAACGTTCATGCCATAAACATTTAGACTCAAGCAAGTAAGAAGAAGCAGAATCTTTATTCATATCAACTGCAATTACATTGAGTTTAAAAAGGCCCTCAGTAAGGTAACATTTTCCTACATACATCTCATTCTTACTTACTACAACTTTATTAGAAACAAATACACATTTGAATCCATTCTTAGTCAGAACTGGTATAGAAACTAGGTTTTTTCGCAATTCCGGAACATATGAGACCCTGTTCAAAGTCACCACCTTGTCTAATGTCATCTTTAGGAAGATCTTGCCAGTTCCTTCCACCTTTGCAACAGCGGAATTTGCCATAAACAACTTCTCGTCTATAGGTGTTGGAGTATACGATGAAAATAATTCTTTATTGGCACAAACATGGCATGAGGCACCAAAATCTATCCACCATTCTCTTGGATTTCCAACCAAGTTGCATTCTGAAAGCATTGCACAAAGATCGTCTATCTCTCCTTTGGATTCAGCCAAATTTGCTTGATCCTTCTTCTTGTCCTTCTTGGGACCCTTGCATTCAGTAGCCTTATGACCACGTTTGCCACAGTTGAAGCAGCTTCCATTGAATTTCTTCTTAGGAGGATTGCTCTTTGGACCAGATGTTTTCTTTCTTTTCTTTGATTTTGTGGGATCTTCTTCAATAATATTTACTCCTGATATTGCTGAATTACCACGTGACCTCTTTTCTGCGGCCTTGTTATCCTCTTCGATTCTCAGCCTTACCATGAGATCTTCAACAGTCATCTCCTTACGTTTATGTTTCAAATAGTTTTTGAAGTCCTTCCACAATGGAGGTAACTTCTCAATAATGGCAGCCACTTGAAAAGCATCATTCACAACCAATCTTATATTAAAGATTATGTCAGTATTAAGAATAAACTTAATAGGGAAAAAGGACGAATTTACCCCCGAACTTTGATAAATGGTACGTCTATACCCTCCGTTATACTTTGCGTTCACATAAGCCCCTGTCGTCCAATTATCAGTACACACATGCCCCTCTCACTAACGAACCCCTCATTCTGTACACGTGTCTTAATCCTAATCAACCACCCGTTTGACCATTCTTTTAACCCATAAACTAACAACCCGCCCCATAAACCCAATAACCCACCCGATTCCCTCTAAAATTTCCTAAGTCAATTAAAAGGCCCAAAACTAACAACCTGATATTTGTTGACCTAACCCAAAAATTAAAATCCGAAATAACCTATCAAACTATCTGGTCATAATATTGCATCCCCATTAAGTCAAAATGTAACCCAAACCTATACATACAAACTCAATATAATTTTGGAGATTGGAGATATTGTAAATTTGAAAAAGAAAAGAAAAGAAAAGGACTTAGTGCAGAGCACTGAATATTTAGAGCTCTCCCAATTGATTTCCAGTTTCTTTTGTGAAACTTCAAATGCGCTTTCTTTCATGGCGTAAAGCCAAACACTTGACTGCTATTAAGCCCAAATGTCGAATCTGTTGTTCTTCAACAGCCATTACTCGAAAAGAATTGTCTAAATTGCTACACCAACACCCACTTAAATCTCAACTGAAGCAAATACATGCCCAAATACTCACACAAGAACTCTCATCAACTGCTTCTTTAGTTAATTCTCTGATTCACTGTTATCTGCATATCAAGGAAGTTACCTCAGCAAGATTTTTGTTTCTTCACTATCCTCTGCCTTCACCCCGATTCTAATATGGAATCTGATGATCAGAGGATACTGCAAACTCCAAAATTCTTCACAAAGTTTTTGTCTTTTTCGCCAACTCTTGAATTTTGACCACCCCATTCGGGTTTTTCCGGACGAGTACATGTTCACTTTTATTGTTACGTCATGTGCCCATCAAAAATCAATTGTACATGGAAAAATTGTTCATGGGTTGGTGGTGAGAAATGGGCTTGAATCAAACTTATATGTGGGCAATTAGTTGATTAGTATGTATTCGGTTTTCAAGATTACAGATGATGCATACAAAGTGTTTGATAGAATAACTGAAAGAGATGTGTTCTCTTGGGCTAGTTGTTATGTGGGCATGCAAATAATGGTGAGATGTATCAAGATTGTAAAATCTTTTATAAGATGCCAGTGCGAAATGATGTTTCTTGGACTGTTATTATATCTGGTTTTGTTGGAAATGGAAGGTGTATGGATGAACTTTTCTATTTGAATGAAATGTTAGGCTCCGTTGTGGATAAGGTACTTAGGAAATTTTTAGAGGGAATCGGGTGGGTTATTGGGTTTATGGGGCGGGTTGTTAGTTTATGGGTTAAAAAAATGGTCAAACGGGTAGTTGATTAGGATTAAGACACGTGTACAGAATGAGGGGTCCGTTAGTGAGAGGGGCATGTGTGTACCGATAATTGGACGGCAGCGGCTTATGTGGACGCAAAGTATAACGGAGGGCATAAACGTACCATTTATCAAAGTTCGGGGGTAAATTCGTCCTTTATCCCAACTTAATATTTCCAACATAGGTATTAAATAAATTTATACCTTCAGCAAGGAGATCATGGATTATGACCTGCAATTCTTGAACTTGGGTGACGACGGTCTTACTGTCTATCATCTTATAGTCCAGAAACTTTGCCACAATAAACTTCTTCATTCCGGCATCCTTTGTTTTATACTTCTTTTCTAAAGCATCCTAGAGTTCTTTTGAGGTTTTCACATTACTGTACACATTGTACAGATCATCCTGCAGGCCACTCAGAATATAATTTTTACACAAAAAATCAGAATGTGTCCATGCTTCTGTTACCAAGAATCGTTCTTCAGGCGGAGTTTCATCCGACATAACAGGAACGTTCTCATTAATGAACCTCTGTAGACTCAACGTAGTCAGATAGAAGAACATCTTTTGCTGCCATCTCTTGAAGTCGACTCCAGAAAACTTTGCAAGTTTCTCAGTCGGTGCTAGGGCAGCATTTGAACGATTGTGTGCAATTGATGTTGTTGCAGCACTTACTGTTCCAGCATTTACTTGACTTGAATTAGTCATTTTTCTGTCACAAATGGCAGACAATTTAGTATGTGAAAGACTATACCAGTAAAGAATAAATCCTTACACAGACTGTTTCTGATTTAACGATAAAGTGTTTATGTTCTTTTAATCGTTTACCGAATGAATTTTAAAAATTCAAACAGAGTAGAAAACCATAAAGGTTTTAATCTCCAGAAACCTCAAATACAGAAACTATTAAATTTTTTAAGATTGTTATCTCCTGTATTCAGGTTAGTCAAAAATACAGAAACAGAAAAAAAAATGAAATTGACAGAATGATTTTTAATCCGAATCCACAGAAATCACTGTGTTTTCTTAAGAAATTTAATCCCCTCACTGTACCCGAGGTTGCAGATAAATTCCTCCCAAGATAAAACGGATTAACCTGTTAAAGAAGTAGTGGTACCTCAAACTTCAATAACTTTAGCGAACGCATTGCGCCAAATTAATTATGTTATTTAATTAACATTCTGAATTAATTTATAAGAGAAAGGAAATGATTTAACAAGATTGATTAAATAAATTTTATCCAAAAATATTATCAATCAAATCATTTGCCAAATCCGAGGCCGAGGCCGAGCGAGCGACGATGACGACGGCGCGAGGGGGCACCTTCTTCTTAACCCTTTAAGAACTAAAGGAAGTGTTTCCTAATATAAGGACAACAATTTCCTTTCTTCTACCAATATGGTAAAAATGACCTTTCATTTGCACTTTTGCAATGATGACTTTTCATTTTCCCTCCAAAATTGGTTCCCCCACTTTCATTGGTTCTTCCACTTTCCATTTTCTCTTTTTATTTCCCATTCACACCTTGCTAAACCCAACAGTTTTTGTGGTAGTGAGGTGTCCAATAATAATTTTGTAGTGCTAATGAATGTAACACGTTCATTTCATGTAGATGAATAGTATCCAATTATCTCTCTATATATATTGGAAACTAATAGTTTGAGCTCCAACATCTAAAATATAATATACTTTAAAACATTATAAAGGTAAGAATTAATATTAGTATGGATGCAATATTATTCAACAACACAGGAATGGTGACCTCCAGAAGAGCACCTCCAATTACTTTATTGAGTCGAGGTCAGCCATCACTAGTTGTACTATCAAAAGGGTGTCTCTCAACTGCTGGCAAAATAAAATTTGCTGACCCAAATCCCAATACTATCAGACGTTCAGGGAATTACAAACCTACTACCTGGGATTTTCAATATATTCAGTCCATTGACAATAATTACGTGGTATATATTATAGTACTTGTACATTCTATCGATTGTGACAGTATATTATATTAATGTGTTTTATTATTAAGATGATAATTAACTTTAGCGTTGCGTATAGGGAGATATGTATATGGAGCGGCTTGATGAAGTGAAGAAGGAAATGAAGAAGAATTTGATGATGATGGTTGAGGGATCAATACAAGAATTAGATGTTAAATTGGAGTTGATTGATAATTTAGAAAGGCTTGGAGTAAGTTACCACTTCAAGGATGAAATAATGCAAATATTGAAGAGCATACATGACCAAAATGTAGCCACAGGATATTCATTATACTCTACGGCCTTGAAGTTTAGGCTCTTCAGACAATATGATTTTCATATCTCTCAAGGTACGTACATACATACATCTATAACAACATACCATCGTAATATCGACCAGGTTCACATATTTTTGTCCATTTTGTTCCAAAACTCAAACTTTATGTGACACGTGTAGTTCAAAATTTGATGGTCAATCTGATTAATTTTCTATACGATTTTGAACATAGATTCTTCAAGTTTATTTTTTATTAGATTTTGACCAATGTATTTTATTGTGTTTCAGATATATTGAACAATTTCATGGATGAGAATGACAATCTCAAGCAGAGTATTTGTAACGAAACAAAAGGATTGTTAAAATTATATGAAGCTTCGTTTCTCTCAACAGAAAATGAAACCTCTTTGAAAAATACGACAAAATCACATTGACACATCTAATGAGATATGTTGATCAAAATCGACGTTGTGGAGAAGAGAATATAATGGCGGAATTAGTAGTCCATGCCTTGGAACTCCCAAGACATTGGATGATGCCAAGATTAGAGACAAGGTGGTATATTAGCATTTATGAGAGAATGCCAAATGCTAATCCTCTTTTGTTAGAGCTTGCTAAATTGGACTTCAACATTGTTCAAGCAACACACCAACAAGATTTAAGAATTTTATCAAGGTACGTACGTGAATACATATATTTCTAGATACAAATTAATTTCATCTAAATGCTGAAACATTAATTTTGATGTAAATTATTAGGTGGTGGAAGAATACAGGGCTTGTGGAAAAGCTTCCATTTTCAAGGGATATTCTGGTTGAGAATATGTTTTGGGCAGTGGGTGCATTGTTTGAGCCTCAACATAGCTACTTTAGAAGATTGATAACAAAAGTTATTGTTTTTATTTCAATCATAGATGACATTTATGATGTTTATGGCACTCTTGATGAGTTGGAACTCTTCACTCTTGCTATTCAAAGGTCAGTACTTAACTCTATCGCAAAATAATTACTAGTAACTATATATTTCAAAATCGTAATCAATATAAATTCAGATGGGATACAAAAGCAATGGAGCAACTTCCAGGTTATATGAAAGTATGTTATCTTGCACTCATCAATATTATCAATGAAGTGGCGTATGAGGTTCTCAAAAATCATGACATCAACGTTCTACCCTACCTTACAAAATCAGTAAGATTCATTCTACTTAATAAATAATTTATTTTCCTAAAATACCCCTGATTTTGTCCGAGGCGAATTCAATATTTAAATGGCTGTTATTAATTAGTGGGCAGATTTATGCAAATCATACTTACAAGAAGCAAAATGGTACCACAATGGATACAAACCAAATTTTGAAGAATACATGGATAATGCAAGGATCTCAATTGCAGTACCAATGGTATTAGTCCACTCATTGTTCCTTGTCACAAATAAAATTACCAAAGAGGCCTTGGAATCCTTAACCAATTATCCTGACATTATTCGATGGTCTGCTACTATTTTTCGTTTCACCGATGATTTGGGGACATCTTCGGTATGCTTTTACAACTTTTATCTCACATAGATATCTAGCAAAATCTCTGTTTCATTTAATTTATTTATTTTTGTATCAATTCAGGATGAATTGAAAAGAGGTGACGTTTCTAAATCAATTCAGTGTTACATGAACGAAAAGGGTGCTTCGGAAGAAGAGGCAAGAGAACACATTACATTTTTGATAAAGGAGACATGGGAAGCAATGAACACAGCTCAGAGGAAAAATTCTCCATTTTCTGAAACATTTATTGAAATTGTAAAGAATATTACAAGAACATCGCACTTCATGTATCTGCATAACGATGTTAAAAGTAGCATTTCCAAAATACTTTTTGAGCCTATAATTATTCCTAATGTTGCATTGGCTCTCAAGTAATTTTTTTTATATAGACTTCATTTTATTACTTTGATTTCGTATATATGTATTTTCCATAAAGTCGAATTCAGAATTTAAACTTTTAAGGAATTTCAATGATGAATTATATACAACTGAATTTTTTATTTATATAATGTTAATGTGTTCTTTCTTATTAATTGAATTTTCGATTATAATACATTTGGATCAAATTGTAATTTAAATCAAGAGTTGTTCACACAATATAGTTGAACAATGAAAAACCGTATTTGAAGATTTGTAATTATAATTTTTAAGCCATATAAAGTAGAATGCGTACCAATATCAACTGCTTCCAATTTTGAACATACAATTACTGGATTTCATAAATAAACTGTGATTAGACATGATAAAATTATCAAATAATAATCGGATTAGTGCGGTAAATTAGAGAAAACTTAAATGTTCTTGAGTTTCAAGATTAAAATTCGAGTATGCCAAATTAAAAAGGTACTGTTCTCACATTTTAGATTCTTACAAGAGGCAGTTGTTAGTAACTAATTTTTTTTTTTTGTTTTTTTGTAAGGATAGATCTTAAAATGTAAAATGTTAGCGACGTGTATTATAAAAATTTACTCCGATTGGATTTATTTTTACTTGTTTGCGTATATAGACGTTTCTCACTTAATCATGGTTATGTTATTTTATTAAATTAATCATCTAATTGGTATTGTTTTTCTCCTATTCCAGATTATTATTTTTCATGTCACTGTCTATTTATAAGTTCCCTTTGTACGAGTGTCCAATTTTATTTATCTTTTAGCTGTCAAATTTTGACATACCCTTTTATTTAAATAATTTTTAAATATTTTTATTTTTTAATATTCTAATTAAAAATAAGAAAAATAGTTAGGACTCTAAATTTACTCTTATGAATTTAGTTTTTTAATCATTGTAACTTTTTTACCAAAACTAGGAAGGATTCAATATATAATATATTGTTTTCATTGATGTTAATTTCTACTCTACCATCGAATTTGACTAATGGAATTCCTTGAATCAACAGTATATAAATTATATCTGGTCCAGTGAACTATTCACAGTAATAATGCAAAATTATTGTTCATCAATATTACTAATACTTGTCAATATAGTGGTGACCTATTATCACCTAATAAAGCGCTTTTCTTGAATTATTTGTACAATAAATTTTTAATATAACTAATAAATAAAAGTGACAAGAGAGAGTATTGAATTTGTCGAAACGTGCTTCACGTTTTCCTTTTCATAAGAGACTTTTCACCAACTATTGTTTGATTGGCCTTGAAATTTCCAAGTGTTAAATAAACTTTATCTTTATTCATATGATACTCACTCTGTCTCAAATCATATATATATATATAACAGAGAACCTTAGGCCCGCCTACATGGCGTCATCACAAACTAGAATTCCCTTTTAATTTATTTATTTATAAAATTAGCCTTCCCTTTCATGAAAAGTTATGGCTTTTTATGAAAAATTGTGACTTTAATGAAAAATTGTGTCTTTAATGAATAGTTGTGACTTTGTGATTAGTTGTGACTTTAATGAAGAGTTGCGACTTTTATGAAAAGTTATGACTTTTATGAAAGGTTATAACCTTTCCGAAGGGTTGCAACTTTTCCAAATAATTGTAACCTTTCTGATAAGGCACAATAAACATTTGTTCACACTACCCTTTGTTGTCTATAAATAGAGGGATTTCCTCTCATTTTAACACAACGAAAATTCTGAACCTCCTCCTCCTCTTTTTCTTCTTCTTCACAATTAAATATGTGTATACTTTGCTCATGTTGAGTGGCTCACTAACACTATTGCTTATGTTATAGATCCTGGTATGTATTTTTACAATCATTAATTTATAATTAATGCTTATGTTATTAAGGCTAAATAATAAGGAGTGATAATTTTCATTTTCCTTTACATTATTAATGTTTGTTACTACGTAATCTTGTATGTAAGATACTATCGAAAAACAAACACACTTTCCAAAAACATTGAAGCAGAGTTAATAGATTAAAATGGTATCAATATTGAGTAACGTAGGGATGATGGTCACCTTCAACAGACCATCATTTACTTGTTTTTTCTCACTCCGTCACTCTACATCTGCTTCTGCCATGAACATTATTACTCCTATTTCCACCACAAGGCGTTGAGGGAATTAAGAGCCTATGGGATTTTCAATTTATTCACTCCCTGAGAAAATGATCAAAATGGTCCTTAATGCATGGGCTTTGATTCCATTTGGTCCTTAATGTATGGACTTGATGGAAATGGTCCTTTATGCATCATAAATTGTGATCAATTTGGTCCTTAACCCTAAAATTAATATTTTATTTTATTTTGCCGTCAAAATACACGGAATATGTTAAGGACCAAATTGATCACAATTTATGATACATAAAGGACCATTTCCATCAAGTCCATACATTAAGGACCAAATGAAATCAAAGCCATACATTAGGGACCATTTTGATCATTTTCTCTTCACTCCCTACACAATCCTTATGCGGTACACGCACATTTTCTATATATAATTTGTAAATGTGTTGCGTAGGGAGAAAAGTATATGAAGCGTTTTAACAAACTAAAGAAGGAAGTAAAGAAGAATTTGATGATGATGGTTGAAGGATCACAAGAGTTAGAGAAGTTGGAGTTGATTGATAATTTAGAGAGGCTTGGAGTGAGCTACCACTTTAAAGATGAAATTATGCAAATTTTGAGGAGCATTAATTACCAAAATATAACCCCAGGAGATTCATTATATACCACAGCTTTGAATTTTAGACTATTGAGACAACATGGTTTTCATATCTCCCAAGGTACAATACTATTTTGACTGTTATTTCTTGTTTTGCTCTAGGCAATCTGTTTTATTGATTAAATCTATTTTGAACCTTATAGGAATTAAAACGAGGACACTTTTATTTACTTACTTATATTTTCAAGAAAAACGTCTTCTAGATATATTGAACGATTTCAAGGAAATCTGAAGCAGAGTATTTGTAAAGACACTAAAGGTTTGTTAGAATTACATGAAGCATCATTTCGAAATCACTCTGAAAGAATTATGTTGACAATCATTCATGTGGAAATCAAGACGATAATGTAATAGTGGAATTAGTCCTCCAAGACATTGGATGATGCCTAGATTAGAGACAGAGTGGTATATTAGAATACCAAATGCTAATCCTTTTCTGCTCGAGCTTGCTAAATTGGACTTCAACATAGTTCAAGCAGCACACCAACAAGATTTGAAAATTCTGTCAAGGTGAGGTACCATTCAATTATATCTTTTAGATGATCTGATAGTAATATATAATTTCAGAGTTAAATTAACATGTACAATATAATTTCTCATGTAATGTAAAGGTGGTGGAAGAGCACAAGTTTGGCAGAGAAGTTGTCATTTTCTAGAGATAGACTGGTGGAAGACTTTTTTCTGGTCAGTGGGATTAGTATTTGAGCCTCAACATAGCTTCTGGCGAAAAACGTTGCTTTTATAGTCGTCATAGATGACATTTATGATGAGTTGGAAATCTTCACTCATGCTGTTCAAAGGTCAGTTATTAACTTTTGATGAACATCATAATAGCTAACTTAATCGTCGTCCTTGTCAGCTTGTTTATGATTTCAAATTTTGATTTCTTGTAATATAAATTCAGATGGGATATAAAAGCAATGGAGTAGCTTTCGGACTATAATTCATTAATATATTTTCGCCTATTATTTTAAACAAGTTACTATTAATTAGTGGGCAGATTTATGCAAAGCTTACTTACAAGAAGCAAGATGGTACCACAATGGCAAAGACTAGAAGAGTACATGGATTTCAATTGCAACTCCCTTGGTATTACTCCATGCATTCATCTTTGTTACCAATCCAATAACCTTAGAGGCATTGGAATCCTTAAACAAATATCCAGAGATTATTCGTCGGTGTGCTATAATTAATCATTTCGTCAATGATTTGGCGAACGTTTTCATATATACCTTAACTCCTAGATCTCATATTAAACTTGTGAGTGCTCCTCATTTTTTTAATTCTTCTTCTTGTTAATTTAGGATGAATTGAAAAGAAGTGTCGATACAATGTTGCATGAATGACAAGGGTATTTCGGAAGAAGAGGCAAGCAAACACATCAATTTATTGATAAAGGAGATGTGGGAAGTGATGAACAAAGACCAAATTAGTAAAGAAATGCTATTTTCTGAAGAATTCATTAGGATTGTGTTAAATTTTTCAACAACATCACACTGCATGTACCAGCATGGAGATGGGCATGGAATTCAAAATTCTCACATTAAAAATTATATTTCCAAATTACTCTTTGAGCCTCTCATTATGTAATTAATTTCATAGTGTCTTAACAATTCAATACCTAAAAAAGCATAAAGCTCTGCTTTTCATTATCTAATGGGCATTCTTTGTGACTTCCATCAGATACACAAAAGTATGGTAAAAAAAAAATTTGCAATAGGTTGGTCCTTATTTTAATACTCCCTCTAATCCATAATTATTACTCTATGCGTCTCATATTAATTGATCACTTTCTTTTTTACACATATGTTAAGAAATCATAAATAAGAAGATAGTTTTACCAATTCATCCTTTAAGAACTTCTTTGAAACTTTATAAACAAGTGTAAACACTTTCAAAAAGAATTAATGAAAGGGTAATATGAGAAAAAATCGATTAATGTTTTCTTGATTTAGTAAGGTGATCAACTTATATGATGCAACTACTTTTAGTATAGTGACCAACTAATATGGGATAGAGGGAGTAAATATTTTTGCCTTTTTTTCATCGTTCAAAATAAGTTAATTGTTCAATGTTCAAGAATAGTTGTCAGAAATTTCTTCCATTTTTGTTCTTCATTTACATTTTCTAGGTGATAAGTTCAAGAAAAATAATTTTTCATATTTCCTTCATTTCGAAATAAGTGAATTGTTGAGGCAATACACACCTATTAAGAAAAAAAAAGTTTAAGAAATAAATTTAACATCACTTTCCGCTTTTGCCTTTTTAGTTATTCACAAACTATTCTTGAAAATACAAATGGTTCAAATTAAAATCATAAATATGAATAAATTAACTCTCTTGAAATTATCACCTAAAAATGTAAATTAGAGATAAAAATGGAAGAAATTTCCAATAGATCTCTTGAACTTTGAACAATTCAATTCTTTTGAACTACTATAAAAAAAAAGACCTAATAGTTCGCTTATTTTAAAATGAAAGTCTATCTATATTTTTTTACTTTGAATTATTTCTATTTCCAAAACTATTGGACTTTCTCGAATATTATTGTAGCATTTAATTTAATTTGGCAAGTGGTCGACCCTGTTTTAACTTATCCTAATTCAGCCCAAACCCACCTATTTAGTATTCATTTTATCTCTTTCCCAATTGAACAAGTTGGTACTCAGCTTTCTTTGGTCTTAGGTTCAGTCCTTATTTTAGTAAAATATGTACTCCCGCCGTTTCTATTTATTTATTAAATATTTTTTTAATTAATTTTTTTTATTTGTTATTTTTGTCAAATTAAGAAAAAAAATTCTTTTTTTGTAATTATACCTTCAATTTATTAATATTAAGTTAATATCTTTGAAAAATATGGTGAGTAAATATATTTTGAAACCCATCAATTGATAGGATTGAAATGATAAATTTATTGAATCAATTATTATTTTCTTAATAACTGTGTTGGGTCAAAATTTGACAAGTAAAAAACAGAGAAAGTATTAAATTTTTGCTTGTATTATACCCATTTGAACTAACACACATAATATTTTTAATCATCACAAACACCCTCAAAAAATTTTGGCCAAAAAACTACATTCAATCAATGTGTGCCTCTCTTGAAGGCAAACAATGTATACTATCATATCATTTAGTACATAATGAATTAGGTGACCCATGACATATGAAATTGTAGGTCAATGAATTTTCTTTCAAATGCCACTGATTTTGTATCATTTAATGTTTGCAGTAAAGCATTATGACCATTTTACCAGAGACTAGTGTAGTTGGAAATAAGAGAAATCTCGAACGTTCATAATTTTAGCTTTAGATGTTAGTTTCGGGTATAGAAAAGCTCTATTTCACGGTCCATACCTCATTTGAACTGATAAATATCTATAATTACCCATTTGAACTAACACACATAATTTGTTAAATCATCACAAACACCCACAAAAAATTTTGTTCAAAAAACTACATGCAATCAATGTGTGCCTCTCTTGAAAGCAAACAATGTATACTACCATATCTTTTAGTACGTAATGAATTAGGTGAGCCATGACATATGAAATTGTAGGTCAATTAGTTTTCTTTCAAATGCCACCGATTTTGTATCATTTAATGTTTTAAGTAAAGCATTATGACCATTTTACCAGAGACTAGTGTAGTTGTAAATAAGAGAAACCTCGAACGTTCATAAGTTTGGCTTTAAATGTTAGTTTCGGGTATAGAAAAACTCTATTTCACGGTCCATACCTCATTTGAACTTATAAATACCTATAATTACCCATTTGAACTAACACACATAATTTATTAAATCATCACAAACATCCACAAAAAATTTTGGTCAAAAAACTACATGCAATCAATGTGTGCCTCTCCTAAAGGTAAACAACGTATACTACCATATATTTTTGTACATAATGAATTAGGTGAGACATATGAAATTGTAGGTCAATGAGTTTTCTTTCAAATGTCACCGATTTGGTATCTTTTATTGTTTGAAGTAAAGCATTATGACCATTTTAGCAGAGACTAGTGTAGTTGTAAATAAGAGAAACTTCGAATGTTCATAATTTGTGCTTTAGATGTTAGTTTCGGGTATAGAAAAACTCTATTTCACGGTCCATACCTCATTTGAACTTATAAATACCTATAATTACCCATTCGAACTAACACACATAATTTATTAAATCATCACAAACACCCACAAAAAATTTTGATAAAAAAACTACATGCAATCAATGTGTGCCTCTCCTGAAGGCAAACAATGTATACTACCATATCTTTTAGTACATAATGAATTAGGTGAGCCATGACATATGAAATTGTAGGTCAATGAGTTTTCTTTCAAATGCCACCGATTTTGTATCTTTTAATGTTTGAAGTAAAGTATTATGACCATTTTACCAGAGACTAGTGTAGTTGTAAATAAGAGAAACTTCGAACGTTCATAATTTGTGTTTTAGATGTTAGTTTCGGGTATAGAAAAACTCTATTTCACGGTCCATACCTCATTTGAACTTATAAATACCTATAATTACCCATTCGAACTAACACATATAATTTATTAAATCATCACAAACATCCACAAATAAATTTGATAAAAAAAACTACATGCAATCAATGTGTGCCTCTCTTGAAGGCAAACAATGTATACTACCATATCTTTTTAGTACATAATGAATTAGGTGAGTCATGACAACCGCGTAATTTTCCCAAGAGTTAATAGGGCTTAGGTTTTTTTAGTGATTTGGTGCTTTCTTTGGCCCGACTAATTTGTATCAATTTTTTTCACTTCCATTTTATCTTTAATTTTTATCCTCAAACTCAAAGATAATAATCTTAATTTTTGTTCATGCTCGTTATTTAATTAAAAATTAGTGTATTATTAAAGTATCTTTAGCTATGACCTAATTTAGCAAGACATAAGTTTAGATAATTTATACCTTCGACATAAGCTGGGTAAATTTATAAGACACAAGTTTAAAGAATTTTTGCTTTGTTCGACAAAAAATGTGTAGTATTTAATTTGCATAGAATAAGTTTAGAGAATTTTTACCTAATTCTTCGCAATTTTAGAGTACTTTTGTAGGGTTGCGAAACTAAACTTATGCCTTAATGGGCAGCTATGTGAAACTTAAATTAGCAATCAAGTCATAATACCTAACATAATTAGTCAAAACAACAACACTTTAAAATATTTATTTAAAATGTCAGAATGGCAATATTTTAGAAAATAATTTGTATTCAGATTTTATTATTTAAATTTCCTTTTATTTATCAAAACAATTCTATATTGGATCAAATTATAAACCAATAACCGTTTAAAAAGGAAAAACAATTACACCACACCACTACCCATTACCCTTATTTCCCCACCTTTTACGTTTTCCAGCTTCTCTTTCTTCAAGGTTCTCACAAATTGTTCAACAAAATCTCTATTTTAATTCAAGAAACTTCTCGATTGTTAAACGAAATCTCTATATTAATTCAAGAAATTTCTCGATTGGCAAAGGTAATTTTCATTATTTATTGAGATTTATTTTTTATTTGCTTTTTAAAATCACCGATTATGGTGTATATTCCGGATTGTATATATTACAGATTTTCAGTCAATTTTTTCGATTTTTCTTTGATTTTGTTTAGATATTCATCAAATATTTATGTATTTCAGATTTTTAGTCTTTTAAACAATTTTTTTGTGATTTTGTTTTAATTTTTCAGATTTAGTAGAATCTAAAAAATCATTTATATGTTTATTTTGTTTGATTTTTAATACATTTATATTTGATAATATCGAAATTTATTTTTAGGGTTTTAGATTTTGGGGAAATCATCTGATTGTCGACAATGACTGAATCAATCTGAATTACTAGAGGTATACCGAATAATATTCAAAATTTTGGGGAATTTCCCTCATATAATTTGTGTATTACCCAAGTTTTGGAGAATTTTCCTCAAATTTTGGGGAATTTCCCTCATTACCGTATTAGTAAGACATTTTTTGTATTTTAATCATAATTGTATTAGTAAGACATTTTTTGTATTTTATTTTTTGTAAGACATTTTTTGTAGTCATGTGTATACTCTCTGCAGTTTTAATCATAATTGTATTAAGAAGACATATTTTTGTATTTTATTTTGTTAAAGCAATATAAGTTTGATGAAAACATAATATATAAAATTGTGATGAATACATTATAAGAAGGGAAATACAAACTTATTTGGTACTCATTTGGCGTTTTAAAGTGAAATAATAATAATAATAATAATAATAATTTAACAAGACTGGATATTGAAATATAAATACAATTTAGTTTGAATACAACTTATTCTATATTTTATGTTTTCACCAAAAATGTATTTTCAATATCATTTTATTTTACTACTAATTTGTATTTATATTATTTTTTCTTAAACTAGAATGCCAAAAGAGTTGTATTCATTATAATTCTATACCAACAATTTTTTGTATTTTAAGTTATACATATCTTTAGGTATATAGATTGTATTTCATTTTTTATATAATTTAAATTTGTGACTCATATAATTTTTCACTTACACTTTAAAGTAATTACACATTAAATACACAAAAATAAAATAAATTCATAACATGAATATGAATACATTTCGGTTAAACACATATTCAAAGAATTTCAAACAAGTAAATATATAAAACAGAGGGCATTAGAAATTGGGAAACAATTCCACTTTAGTAAGATATAAAATTCAAGCATCATTAACTAAACAATACGCGACATTCCTACACGAACGCCTATTGTGCCCCTTAAACCCACAAGTACTGCAAGAATTCTTGCTCTTCTTCGCATATAGCTCGATGTACGCCTTGTCACGATACTTCTTGGATGACCTTCTAGGTAGCTAGCTTCAAAAAGAAAAAATATAGAACACACACTCCATACATATTGATTTGTATTTACATACAAAGATTTCACCTTTTAGCTCAACTACAACAAATTGAATCCAATATTTAATTGTATCCAGAACTTACTACAAGGCAACAAATATTGGTATACAATTCTTAATTACTTTATGATTTTTAATCCCTGGTTGTACTCTGTTCAGTATATCACGGAATTTTTATGACTCTATCACTATATTGTTACTATTTACATTAACTTAATGGGATACAAAATATTGTATGCATTAAAAAAACAGCTTCCAAACTAAAAAAAACAAACAATTTCATTCGTTCTACATCATAATTTGAATACAAAACATCCAAAAAAAAATGGGATACAAAAATCTCATATTGTTACTGTTTACATTAACATAATGGGATACAAAAATATTGTATGCATTCAAATAAAAAAGAAAACAGCTACGAAACTAAAAAAAAATCAAGCACTTTCAATCGTTCTACATCATAGTTTGGATACAAAACATCCAAAAAAAAGCTAAAAATATCAAACCATATAGAGATTTCACCGATTTCATCAGGAAAAAAATCAACCCACTATTATAGTCGAGATATACGAATATATCATCCAAACAAATAAAATAATCGACAAAAACAAAATTACCTGATGTCGAAATTCCTTGAATTCAATGGAACTGACGAAATTATAGTCGTGAATTTTAAAAACCTCTGTTTCAAGAATATGCCAAATTCAACTCAAAAAAGCTTTGAAAATTATCAATTGAATGATTCGGAAGACAAAACTATTTTTTGCAAAAATTTTTTTGAAATTCTTAAGAGCAAGACAAAAAACGCTCGAAAGAAAAAATGGCAACATATGCTCTTTCAAAACATAACTGATTTATATTTTTTTTTTTAAATTCCTTTTTGAAATTTTCTGTTCCATGATTTTCTCTGTTCTGTTATTAATTATTTGTATTCTTTCAAATTAATCAAAATAAAATAAATACATAACTCATCCCTTAACAAGCTAAAATATTGTCATTTTAAATAAATAGTGAAACTATTGCTAAGGAGTCCCACTAAAAACTAAATTATTGTTGTTTTGAAAATTTTCCCAACTTAGTTATATACCTTATGTGAACTAACCTATGCTTTTAACGTCATAAATTCTATAGAAATTAAGTGGGTTATGCTTTCTGCAAGGTATCTCTTGTGTTATAGTGTGATATCAACTTTCGACCACTTATTTATTACCTAAAATGCTGAAAAACAAAAATTAAAGCACACTAAAAATTAGGCCATCCATTTTCTTGCTTGTTAGTACCGATTATAATCATAAAAGAACCCAAAGAAATTGTTTGATAATTAAATTAAATAACAAGGGCAAGATAAGAAAATACAACAGGTGACAACCATCTAAAATAAGCTGTTAGGTTTGTTCTGTTTACGGACAATGTGGGTTTGAATCACGTGAAATTGGTCAAGGTGTACAAAATTTGACCCGAACACCACAAGTTTTATAATAAAAAGAAGTGTGGTCTGTGGAATGAGAATCCAGCAGTAACACTCAACCAATTCGCACACATCCAGAGTCGATAAAACCAAAAGAATCTGGATTAATTTGGAATAACTTTGTAGGAAATTTAAGTGATAATAAAAATATACCAAATGAAAACAGGCAATAGTTGCTCAGAACTGCATCAAATAATTTTATTGTTTCTTTCAAATACATTGCATTTTCTGTAGAGCAAATTCCTATCCTAGAAATGAGAAAAATACAATGTCATAACATCTTGCAACAGTAAAATAAGTTTGGCGATCATTCGCAGGCGCATATTGACATCACCTTCAAGAAGAATGAAACAATGTACTAGGGACTATGTCATGGCTAAGAGAGGGCACCTATGAAGCTCACTAAATGGACACACTAGCTCTCAAATTTAACAGAACTTCCAGCGCTTTTGGCAGTTCACACATGTCACGTATGTGGTCATAGGTTCATCTGCACTTCGCGTTTGCATCTGATAGTAGGTGCATTGACTCTTCTTACACCTACCACACTTGAACTTATCAGTACTAGCCTGTACAGGAGCTCCAAGTTCACTATTGTATAACGCTTTTTCTTTGATTTTCTCATTCTGCTTTTGCCTTTCTTCGCTTGCCATTTCTTCTGGTGTCAGATCAGTAATAGTACGAGGAGGGAACTTCCCCAGAAGAACTTTTCTCCGGAAATCTTGATTGTTTTGATCCTTGATATTGAACATTATAGACCTATACTTGAACTTCTGGGCACCACTAGATCTACCCCACTTCTCAAACATTGCAGTCTCTACCTGAACAGCAACTCTATATGGATCACATGCATTTACCTCATCCCTCAATTCCTCGTCAACTTCACCTGAGACTTTGCATAAAGCCTCTGCAAGAAGTTCCCGAACTTTATCCCTCACAGAATCCTTGCAATAAATTAGAGCACCCAACTTTGGCGGAGCAGCACTTGCCACATTAGAGCTACTCTTTTCAGTCTTCAGAACAATAACGCGTCCAACATTTTTCTCAGCAAAGGGACTTTCTGTCTTTACTACTTCCTCAATTTTTGAAGTCATCCTTTCGACTTTAACATCATCAACCCTAGACACCTTTTCAACCTTCACCGACTCTGCTCTCTGAGATTTAGTGGCTCCATTAGCAGTAGCAGTAGCAGTAGTAGTAGCACCAGCAGATTCATCTTTTACAGATTCCCCATTCACTCCATTGCTGTTCTTATTTTTCAGTGTTTCTCTTACAATTATATTCTTCCAGTTCTGAACCACATCAGATGCCAAAGCCTGGATCTTCTCCCTTGGATGTTTTGTCAATTGTCGAAGACGCTTTCCCACCTGAAACATGCTTCCTTGTGTCAAATAGAGAAAAGGAATTATATGCTTCTCACTAGCATCAAGTTATGCTGATACAGTGAACAATAAACCTGACCAAAAACGTAACAATTGTGCAAAAATCATGTAATGTTTATCAACAGATGTCCAGAAACCCTTCCGAGGAAGGGAACCTCTCTTTCAATGGAGGAGCATGATGTATATCCCAACTTGAACCTCCTCCCAAACAGAACACAATCAAGAAAGGAGAAAAGATGACACAAACTACAAAGCATAATTGGAAAGTGAAGCAGATAATTCAAGTGGTTGAAAAATCCTTTAAAATTCAGTTTTTTAGTTTTCAAACTTGATTTTTTTCTAAAAAGTTAAAAAAATTTAGCTTTTTTGAGAAACAACCAATTTTCTAACCAAACGCGACAGAACTCATCTCCTCAGACTTCAAACATCAAAAGTGGAGACATGTTGCACTAATTTATATAACAATGGTATGCTACCATCTTGCGCGCGCATCAATTAATCTATTTCTGCTACCTCCCACTCCCATCAGCAGAGGTTCTAGCAACTCTATTCACCGAGTTGGCAGCACCTCAATATAAATTTATCTCTGCTACCTCCCAACTCACACCAGCAGAGTTTCTGGTAACTCTACTTCACCAAGATTTAGATTAATGGCTGAAATCACCTAGTGTTTTTGCTTCCGCTAGGATTTCAACCCTATTCTCCCATAAACCCTTCCAACTTAATCACACGACATCTTTTGTACGCATTTATCAGTTCAATTTTTTCCAAAGTTCGAAACTTTACAACTGCAACCCTTCTAATCCAGAATCGCGGAATATATACACGATAAGCAGAAACTTGTGTATCCGAAATTACGTGTATCAAGTTCTAGGTCAAAAAAAAAACGCTAAGGAAGAATGTATCATTACCTGTGAAGATACGAGGACTTGATAATTGACAGGAAACTTCTTAAGCTGTTTCAAAACATCAAGACATCTACTCTCCTCCGGCGACGAATCTCCGGCGCCGTCCACCGCAGCTGCATCAGCAGCTTGCTTAACCTTCTCGAACAGCTCAACCAGCTCCCTCTCCATACTTCTATCTCCACTATACAATCAACCGATAATTCAACAACAAAAAAATTAGTAAAATCCCACACACATATACACAGAAATTGCAAAAAAAAGTAACCAATTGAGAATTTCACGTACAATTCGATAAATGTGAAGCCGGAATTGAACCTGCCGCCGCGAAACTTGACGGCCGAATGAAACCCTAGCTTCGGTTACAGTAAAAAAAAAATTGAAGAGGGGAGGAGATAAATAAAAGAGATCGTTGGCGGGCACGTATGAGTGATCGGACGGCTGTAAAAGGAGATTGGTGTGTGATCTAACGGTATAGGATTGACGGGCGTATTTCCAATTTGGGAAAAAATCTGAATGATTCTACTTGTAAAATAGTGAGAGAAGTATTCCTATTTTCGAAGGAATTGGGAGAAACAATAGTCACGTGACATCTAGAAGGTTCAAACTTTCAACTTCTGATCGATGAAAGCTTTTTAGTTCCTTTGTATCGTCTAGGATAATCTACATTTCGATTAATCAAATTTTGATTGATGAAAGCTTTTTTTTAGTTTTTTTTTTTTGTGTCGTTTCGATTGATTTGTATCTCGACCTTTTTATTGAACAACTAGACTATGATCGATGAGAGCTCTTTTAGTTCTTTCATGTCGTTTTGATTGGTCCACATCTCGATTATTTTATTGAATAACTCATTCGATCAATGAGAGCTCTTTCAGTTCCTTTGTGACGTTGATTGATCTGCATCTCAACTATTCTAATGAATAACCAGATCCGATTGATGGGAGCTTTTTTCAGTTTCTTTGTGTGATTATGTCATTCCAATTGATATGCATCTCAACTATTTTATTGAATAACTAGATTATAATCGATAAGAACTCTTCCAGTTTTTTCATGTCGTTAATATTGGTCCGCATCTCGGCTATTTTATTGAATAACTCGCCTTTTGATCAATGAAAGCTCTTTCAGTTCCTTTGTGCCGTCATGAACATATGCATTTCTACGTTTTTATTATATTAATTAATTTTTTGACATATGCATTGTACATTTGTGCTGAATTTTGAGTATTAAAAATTCAAATCTATAGTTTACATATAAACATAAAGGACTGTTATTCTATTGAATAACTAGATTCCAACCAATAAGAGCTTTTTCAGTTCCTTTGTATCGTCCCAACTGGTTTGCATCTCAACGATTCTATTGAATAACTTGTCTATCTAGGTCATATATATAATATGTTCATGAGATAATTTAATTTAACAAACATATACATTTTTACGCTTTTATAGTTTTAAATAATTTTCTGGCATATTTGTTGCACTTGTTTATTGAGGTTTGTGGGAAATTTTGAGTATTAGAAATTCAAATTTGTAGTTTACATATAAACATAAAAGAACTTGGTTATTCTATTGAATAACTAGATTTCGACCAATGAGAGCTTTTTCAATTCCTTTATATCATCCCGTCTGCATCTCAATTATTTTATTGAATAACTCGTATATCTAAGTCATATATATAAGTTTATGAGATAATTTGATTTAATGAGCATATACATTTCTACGCTTTTGTAACTTTACTTATTTTTTTGACACATACATTGCACGAATATGCTGAATTTTGTAAGAATTTTTGTAGTTAAAATTTCAAATTTATAGTTTACATATAAACATAAAGAACTCGGTCAATTACTTTCCAATAGCAATTGCATACACAATCTAATTAAGCCAGATGAAGTACTCATCCATCATTCTTAAATTAATTTTATACTTGGATCAAATGGGGTATTGTTTATTTATTTATTATTTTTAAGTGATTAAATTTATTTGACACATTTTCTATATAATTAGAGTGATTAATAGAAATTTACATGATCAATTTATGTAGCACTTTTGATACCTAGCATGATATCAACTTTTATAAAATATGTTCTTTCAAATGTGGTAAGTCATTTTATTGTTAAATTTGATCCTTTTTTAAATAGATGTCCAATCAGTTTTCGCACAAAAATTTTAAATTTGTGATCCTTATCTATGCTCAATCGCATAAAAAATGCGAAAAAACATACATCAACATATTAATGACAGTATAAAAAATATTTAAGATGTTTTTAGTTGATGATATTAAGTAATTTAATTTTGTATTTAGTTGAATGTAATGTAGTAATTTAACATTTAAGTTAGAAATTTCATGTTTTTAAGATAATATAAATATAAATTTATATATTTATAATGATCGTATCATAAGCACTTTAAGCCATCCTCAAGAAATGTTTTTAGATACAACTATAAAATTACAATTTATCTTGGCTCAACAAGTACAAAATGCCCATGCTTTAGCACTAGTGTTACGATTCCACAAATATGATCGAAACAAATCATTATATTAGCTATGCAGTTTTAGAAAAACACAGCAATTGTAACAAATAATCTACCAACATGGGTTGTGGTGCACTAGTGAGAGTGCTTTACCCATAACCAGAGATTTCGGGTTCGAGCCTTGAGTGTGGAGAAATTATTCTCATCATGTTTAGTAGTGTTTTCAACACTTCGCTTGAGTTTTGTATTAAGAACCCTACAAGAGTTTGAAACCATTAGCTATATCATATGGTACATCTAGTCAAATAGATTAGTATTTTTAAGGCTATGAATAATATGAATACAAAACTAATAATTTACGGTCGATTTAAAAAAAAAATCCCCTCCTTGTTTATAGTGCTATTAAACTTTTACCTATATAAGAGTTAAAAATTACTGTATATATTTAAATAATCTGCTTACTATGCTTTCGTAGACCGCGAAGCAGACAATATCTTAAATCAATCACACTACAGAACTTCCGTAGCGGATCAATCGTCGTTATTTTCCGGTCCCGTCTGTTCGCCGGCGATCGGAGATCGGTGAGATTCTCACGATGCTGAATTTCTTAAAAGGCGTCGTCAGTGGATCTGGAACAGGCCTCAAAGATCTGCCATACAATATCGGTGAACCTTATTCATCTGCTTGGGGCTCTTGGATTCATTACCGTGGCACTTCCAAGGTTCTCTTTGTTTTTCCTCTATTTATACACTCGAACTAATGTGATTTCGACGTAGTTTTGATCTCTTTTATGCTACGAGCTTAAAAATTGCTAGCATTTCTGTTTTGTTTTTTTTTTTTTAAAATCCCTTCCATAGATTGTGTTGTTCGTGTGCAGAGCGTTTGGCCATGAATACAAATTGGAGCCGTTTTTGATTGTTTGGGAGTAATTTGAAGTGAAAAAAAGTAAAAACAGTCTATTGGCTTTTCTCAAATTCCTGAAAATTCTGAAATTTAACTTCAAGTTGAATTCTAGAATTTTCCGGAATATCATTGCTAAACGTGTGCTTATTGTTTTGGATTGGGAATTTAGCATAACAATTTTGGCAATTGTCTCAATTGTGCTTATTGTTGATAGTATCTTTAAATATTAGATCGTGTGAGCCAATGGGTGCGGCCTAGTGGTCTTAGGTTCAAATTTTTGGACAGTAGGTGATTTATTTACATCTATCTTAGCCTTGGTGGACAAAATTACCAAGTACTTGTTGCTGTGCTGATGGGAGGTGGCATGTAATGGTATCTCGTGGAGTTAGTTGAGGTGACGGTTATCAAAACAGTAAAAATATAAGATTGTGTGATGAGGACTTGTTAAGGCAGTGGGATTTGAATTTCACATTCTAAGCGTTCTTCTGGGTAGTACATGGAAGCTTACTTGTTCTATATTTTCTCAATAGTCACTTCAGTATGATAGTTCGTAGAGGTGATTCTATCGTTCAAGGAATGTAGAGAGTTTTAAAAGAGTGTCAATGTGTGCTGTATAGCAATTAGCAATCATGCTGAAGAAGGATGGGCAAATATCAATGATTAAGACCCATTATTCACAATAAGAAGTGACCATTATTCCAGTGGGAAGAATCACAATATAACTGTTGAGGTGCTTTATCATAGACAAAAGAAGGTACCCCCCCCAAACCCAAAAAAAAGAAGAAAGGAAGGGAAACCAGGAGTACTAAGCCAGACATTGGAAGAGCTTATGATATCATGTGAGCTGAGAAGGTTTACATTTTGTAACAATTAAGATAGCTGCTGGGGATAGGTGGAGGAGGTGAATCAGGTACAGAACATCGATGTCAAAATTCTCTATATAGTAAATGAGAGTCATTTGGCTTCTTTGGTAGTTCCAAAGGACTGATGCGGTGACACGATTTCTCATATACTACATCTTGGTGATGGAAACATTGAGCAAGATGATATTTGAAGGGTTTTACAACCAGTAATGGGCAGGATATTGACAAGTCTCACACTTACCATTTGCAAATGATAAGTCAGTGTCTTCTTTATGCAAATGAATCTCAATTAACATATCTGAGACAAGTGATTACTGTGGTTCCAAGCAGTTTGTGAGAATCAATTTAAAGAGGTGTGAAGTTATCTAGGTCAGAGAGATGCACAACTTCAAACACAACTGTTATATTGCCTAGCTAAGTCATAGGAAGTGTCCTACTGCAATATAACACTTCCTAACCATTTTTGAAGGCATTTCAGGCTCCATGTTAACTGGCAAAAAAGTTGTCTCCACCCCGTCAATCAAGTGCTTAATATGCAGATCCTACAGAGAACGCAGGGTGTCAAGTGGCCTCCCTACTAAAACCTAGGTATGCCTCTTGGGGCAAAGAATAAGGAGTTGGAAGTGTGGAATGAGATTTTGGAGAGAAGTGAGAGGAAACTAGCAATATGGAAAGGTCAATATTTGTCTTTGGGCGGCAAATTAGCATTTATAAAATTAGTCATGGATGGCCAACCTACCTATACGACGAGTCTATTCCCTCTGGCCTCTACCAGGCAACATAGAGAAAAAAACCAATAAGGTAAGAAGAGTATTCCTATGGCAGGGTAACCACTAGAAGAAGGGGTACAATCTAGTCAAATGGGATAAGGTGATCCTTAGCAAAGAACAGGGTGGTCTGGGCATAAAAAAAGCTAGGTGCACACAATGAAAGTTTACTGGAGAAATGATTGTGGAGATTTTATTGTGAAGATATGGGCATATGGCTCTTTGGAGGAGATTCATTTCACAGATATGGCTCCAGGTACGGGCTCCTGAATAGCTGGATTACTGAGGTGACCGGTACATTTGAGTGTTCTATGTGGAAATAATTAGAAGCTTGTGGCTCTCTTTCAGTAATAACCTGAAGTACACAATTGATAACGGGAAAAAGATAAGTCTCTGGAACCAATTCGGGATTGGCGAAGAGAAACTGAAGACTACCTTTCCAGATTTGTACATTTTGAGCTTGCAACAGATGGACAAAGTGGCCCAAATATGGAGTTCTCATTGGTGGAACTTGATTTTTAGGAGGGCCCTAAATGACTGGGAAATACCAGTGTGACTGAATTGATGCAGGTCCTAAATGCTTTCCCAGGAGTAAATGCAGGTCCTGGTTTGCCAATTTTGAAGAGGCACAGTCAGGGGTCCTTTACTGTGAAATCATGCTAAAGGAGACTGAATTACAGTTACACAATGACAACTATCTGGCCTTGGAAACTGATTTGAAAGGTTAATATCCCTCTCAAAGTCTCATGCTTCATCTGGCTGGTGATCAGGAGAGTCTGTTTAACCCACGAAGTACTACAGAGAAGAGGTATATATATTTGCTCAAGGTGTTTTATGTGGGAGAAAGAGGCAGAGATAAATAGTCACTTATTCTTACACGACAGAACAACGGTAAATCTGTGAAACATGTTCTTATGTATACTAGGTATAAATTGGGTAATGCCCAGGACCTCCTTTGATTTGCTGAAAATTTGGGAACGGTTGGGGAGAAGAGGATCACAAGAAGACTGGTGGAGGAGCATTCCAACATGTATTTGGGGGACATTATGGAGAGAGAAATGAAAGAGGCCATGATGGAAAAGCCAGCATTCTCCAGAATATCAAGTTGAAGAGCTTTAGGGGTCGTTTGGTAGGGTGTATAAGAATAATGCTAAATAGAGTGTATTAGTAATGCTTGTATTAGTTATGCTTGCTTTTATTATGCAAAGATTATTTCTTTATGCATTATTTGATTTTGTGTATTAAAAATAGTATGCATTGAATAATTGTTTTTAAAAATATTTATTTACAAAAATACCCTCTATAAATATGGTGGAAAAGATGTAAAAAAGGTTTTGAGGGAATATTGAGTCTTTAACCATGCTAATGCATGCATTAAAACCCTTGCATTACTAATATATAGAAATCCATGGTATTAGTATACACGCCTCAATATACAATAGAGTGTATAACTAATGATACATAGACTAAAAAAGTGGATCAAACACGGTACTACTAAGATAAAAAGTTAATGCATGCATTATTTTTTCTAATACACTCTGGGAAACGATCCCTTAGTCTTTTGTAATTGTCGTGTAAACAAGGTATAGTGGGAGAGATAGATAGTTTTAGTTGATTTCATAGGACAATTGTAAAGTCTCATGTCTAAATTTGGTCTTGATGATACCCCCCGGGGTTGTAAATTCCACCCCATCAGTTTTTACCTGATGGGTTTTTTGGTCTGAATGTACAGTTACCATAATCAAATAAAATAATCAATTGTTTAGTGTTGCCTCTTTTGGAGGTGCTCATTAGAAAGGAAAAATATGTCTTAAATCCTTGATGATGATAATGAAGCACACATTAAGCGAGGCAAAACACAGAACATGTTTTGAGCCTCGCTTCAGGGCTTAAACGTGCCTTTGACAACACTGCTTAGCACCAACTATGTGCTATTTTGGTGTAATTTTCAGTTTTCCAGTATGCAAATTAGTTGGTTCACTTTAACCAGTTAGTTTTTGGTTCTCTCTTCAAACAGGATGATGGGACTCCTGTGTCAGTATTTGCTCTCTCAGGAAGTAGCACAAATGATGGACATCTAGCTGCTGGCCGGAATGGAGTCAAGAGACTTCGTACAGTAAGCTAATTATTGTTTGTAAATTATGAATTCATTGACACTTCACCTTACCTTACAATCAGAGTGTTACTTCTCATTTTTTTTTAGTTTATGGACATGGTTCGTTTCTAATTATTGGACTCCTTGATGCTAATTTCTTCTCCTTATGTTTTTCAGGTTAGGCATCCAAATATTTTGTCATTCCTTCACAGCACTGAAGCTGAAAATTTTGATGGTTCTACTGCCAAAGTTACCATCTATATTGTTACTGAACCTGTCATGCCCCTCTCTGAGAAGCTTAAGGAATTAGGATTAAAAGGTACCCAGAGGTATGAATTTACTGTGGTTCATTAACTTCTTACCATTCTATGCCTAAGATGGACCGATTACATGACTTACCTGAATTACCATAATGGTAGCATGAGTTAATTTTTGAGTAGTGTTATATCAAAATGCATAATTCCCCCAAAGCCTAGCTCAAGTGGCAAAAGGTGGAGGATTTGTGGCTTAGGTCGCAGGTTCAAGCCCCACACCATGCAAAGCGAAGCCCGGTATTTAAGTGGAGAAGGGTAGAGGGGCGGGCCCATTATCCACCGAGTTTAGAAGGCTGTGATTGGTCCAAAGGGCGGGTCACAGACGGATTTCTCGGTAATCAAAAAAATAAAAAATGCATAATCTTCAACTTTTAAGCCAATAGAATCTCCTAAGCTTCAAGAGTTTCAACCTGGAACTAATGTGTATTCGTTTTCCTGAATTTGGTATATATAGTTCATTCTAAGGCATCAATTTCATTTCCTTATACGCCCCCCTAGGGCTTCAGTGTAGTGGTAAGAGCATAGCACTTGATGCGTGGGTTAGACACATCTCACGAGCTCGAACTCTGCTGGAGACAAAAGCTTGGTAGTTAGGTGGAGAAAGTGGGGGGAGGTCATTGTACACCGAGTTTTGAACTGTCAGTCAGATGACTGTTGGGGATTTCTTGGTTATAAAAAAGATTTGAACATTGTAGGCTTGAATGGGTAATGTCAAGAACCACAATTCAACTGCTTCAGCATTGGAATAGAAATAGAAAGAGGAGAAAAAAGAATTTATGTCAGAACACAATGCCTGTTTGCATCTGGTGAACTGTAGGGAATAAAAAGAATGCTAGATATTATGAAGACAAAGCAAACCCCATACAACAGTTCAAGTCTAATTGTACACTTTTGTTTTTATTTTGGTGCAATGAGGTATTTTGTAAATGAAGCAGAATCAATACTCAGACTCTAAGAATCCCTACAAGATTAGAAAAGATTCTTCTTTTGGTTTATGCACTCATGTACATATATCAGCACTTGCTCACTGCTGTTGTTATTATACAATTATCTTCTCTAAAAGTAAAAAAGAAATTCTGAAGAACAAAGTGTTTATTGGGACTTGACACTGGTGTCTAATGATGTTTGGCTGAATAAAAATTGTTGGTTCTCCTCTTGGACTAGGATTACATTTTCAAAACTGTGAGGCATGACAAATCAAATATTTAAAACTTCCAAAAAATGTTATTCTGTCTACTGAGATTAAATTATTGGCCATGCCTACTCAATCTTGGCAATTCCTTCGTGTGTCTTGATAACTTAAGTGTCCTCACTCTGAAGCCATGCTGTATAGTGTTGAGAACTACAGTTTATTTTACACCTCATTTGATGGTGGCAGGGACGAGTATTATGCCTGGGGGTTGCATCGAATAGCCAAAGCTGTGAGCTTCTTAAATAACGACTGCAAACTTGTAAGTATGCTTTTGATAAAATTTCATTCGTTCTCCATTTTTACTGAGTGCATCTATTGAAGCTTCTTTAATATTAGTATAAAAATAAAATGTCTTGTTGTAGATTTGCTTATTGATGCTTCTTATGAATATCTAAATGGCTGAGCCATATCGATTTTTGGCGTTGCACATAGAAGTTGTGACACATAAGTTGGATCCTTAGTTTCATTATACATTCCTTAATGAATCTGAATGCTGAGCTTGGGCCAAGCATATCATGAAGCGTATACCTTTAAAGCCTGAAACATTTTTCTTTCATCTGCGGTGAAAGCTTCCATCTACTAGCTATTAAACTAGGGTTGGCCTGAATCTGATCCCTTGACATAATGGTTAGGAGATACTATAGTGTATCTTTTATGTCTATTACTTCTTTCGCCCTGGTATATGTTTGAGGTTATTTTATCTTCTGCTTGCAAACTTTACTGGATCACTGGAATATTTGATGGATTATTTTGAGTTGCATTTTTACTAATGCAGGTTCATGGAAATGTTTGTCTGGCTAGTGTTGTTGTTACGCAAACTCTGGACTGGAAACTGCACGCCTTTGATGTTCTTTCTGAGTTTGATGGACACAATGAATCTGCTGTTGGACCAATGCTGGTAAACTATGATTCGGAATTAACTCACTGGCAACATTTCTTTTCACTTCTATACCATACCAAACCTCATTTTCAACTGTGAACAATAGGATGGACAACTAACAGATTTTTATGGATCTCTATAGATGACACTTAAAGAAAAGATAGGAAAAATGAAAACCTACTTTTTGTTTTTCAGTTTTCGTTTTTCAAGGCTTACAGCATGACAAACTAATTATCCTTGAAACTATTTTTAATGTCCCTTTTAAGCTGAAGATCTGTATTTTCCTTTAGAGGATTCATATAGTCAAGCCCAACTGATTTGGGATTGAGGTGCAGTTGATTGATTTTTGATGCCATTCTCCAGTATCTCATGCTTTACTACTATTTTTCATTTTTCCTTTGTCACACAACAATAGTTCAATACAGGTTAATTGTTTATCTTTATCTGTGTGTAGCAATATGATTGGCTTATTGGTGCACAATACAAATCAAAGGAACTGCTGAAGTCCGATTGGACCACAATCAGAAAGTCTCCACCTTGGACTATAGATTCTTGGGGTTTGGGTAGGTCTTTCCTGTGTATCTGTTTTTTCTTTCTTTTTGATTGGTTTAGTTGTAGTCATTATTCAATGGTAATATAATGATAAGACTACAAAGTTTGGCTCTCTGTTTTCTGAGGTTTCACTATATATAATGATATAGATTGCAGTTATGGACCTTACCATATGTCACTGAGAGCGTTAAAATCTAAAATGCTTTAACGTTCAGCATTTCCCCTGCTAATGAAATGATTGCTTTTGCTGTAACTTTTCTCTTAGATATTATCAATGTTGTAATGCTTGAGTATTCATTATGGAATCACCATTTTCTGGATGCAAAATGGTCTGGAGAGCTTTTCGCTAATCTATCAAACGCTCCAGAGTTCTTAAATGTTCTTTTTCAACTGCAAATTAATCTTTTGATTCTGGGAATTGCTAGGCTGTCTTATCTATGAACTGTTTTCTGGCACCAAGTTGAGCAAAACAGAGGACCTGTGCAATACTGCTTCTATTCCAAAGGTATGCTGCAACATCACCGGGTTATTTGCTTCTCTATCACCTGTCTGATTATACTCTTCTTTATCTTCTGGTGGATTTAAAAAATTCATTTCATTTGCAACTGGCTTATTTTCCTGTCTCACAGTCTCTACTTCCAGATTATCAGCGTCTCTTGAGCTCTATGCCCCCTCGCAGGTTGAATTCATCAAAGCTTCTTGAAAATAGTGGTAATGTTTTTTGTTCAATTTTATTGTTTGTACATTAATTAAGTTCTTCTATGGACACTACTTTTCTCCTATTCTACTGTTGAACTGTTGTTTTCTCCTTGAATTTAGTGATTGAGGGTATTTATTTCACTAAGTTCTGGACTTCTTGTAGCAGATGTGAGTTAAATATACGTTTGAAATGTGTTATGTCACCATCTGCCTGTGATCGACATTTCAAATCCAAGGGTTCGATGCTGAAGTGGGTTTTATTCTCCACAAATAGCTAATCATTAGTCATCATGGATGATTCAGACAAAGCTTTTCAAAGCTGATCTATTTTTCAATTTTCTTCTTCCTCCCTAGTTACAACTCATGAACAAGAGGTCATTGTTGCTTCTTTTGAACCAGTTTTATGTGTTGTGATATATTCGTACGAAAGAATGATTGCGGAATTCTATAACACGCTAGTCATGATAGTCTTAACTCCAATTGCTATCTACTTCACTGAAGATAATCATGTCAATTTTCTGTACTTTGCTCGTCATTTTTGGTAGTCTAATTTGGTATACTTACCCCCTCACAAAGGCGTTGCCTTCTATAACTTTATCTTATACCTGGCTACATGTTAGTTTGCCACTTTTGTATTGATGCACCTTTTGGGTGGTCAATCAGGACGGATCAAATCGTAGCCTTTTGGTATAACTAAATGAAAGTAAAATTGCAACATAGATATTCGTGTAATACATATAGATGTCCATTTCCTTGTGTGTATTGTGCATTTCCAAGTTTCTTATTATTGTTTTTTTGATAAGATAATGGATTTCATAGGAGGCATCAAGAAGATGCAAAATTTACAGAGCATAGAAAAGTAAAAGACATTGTTAGCTCTATTACAAAAGGCTAATCTAATGTTAAGGAGCTAACAAATTCCAAAAAAGCTTCAGGGGAATTGATAGAGGAAAAATTTCCCCAGCTACAGAGAGTTGTTAAAATGCTAGCCCTGAGAATGTAGCTTGGGGAAGTGGTGCCTTCAAAGCATTTATTTTCTGTGTCTGTCCAGACACGCCAAAACATGCAAGCAGGGATCATTTTCCATACTTTCCTGATTGATTTTCCGATCTTCCATGAGCTCCAACTAACCAGTGCTTCCTTAATGCTATCTGGCATAACCCAATTTAGACCAAAAACTGAGATGAACATGTTCCATATGCCTGTGACTGCTGTACACATGAAGCATCTGTTAACAATGGGGATTTTCCAACTGATGTGGTAATCTTGGGTGAGGGAGGCTTCATGAAGGGTTAGCTAGCTAAAACAAATCACTTTGTGGGGGGGGGGGGGGGGGTACCTTGGTTTTCCAGATTAACTTCCATGTCCAATAAGTAGCATTTCATTTTGAGCACATAATGAATAGTATGCTCTGAACCTTCTTATGGTTTTATGTCCTCTATGAACCTTAATCTATCTTAACAGATCAAGCCATTTTGACTCATCTTAGTAGAATTCATTATGTGGAGCTAATGCTTGAGTCTCTCTTATTAATCTGATGCTGCTTCCATCACTCATTTTTCATGCACATTTATTGTTTTTACTCTTCTAGGATTTTGTAATTATCACTTTACCCTGGATTTATCTAGTCTTGTTTTTCTCTTTTTAACTGACTTGAAGTGATAATGTTAATACTCTGTCCAAAATATATCATTCACATGCTGGATCTTCACTAAAGATGCTAATCATGCATTGGCAGAATATTTCCAAAATAAGTTGGTGGAGACCATTCAATTCATGGAAATACTTAATCTCAAGGATAGTGTAGAAAAAGACACTTTCTTCCGTAAGCTTCCAAATCTAGCAGAGCAACTTCCTCGTGAAATTGTGCTGAAGAAGGTAATCCTTTTTTCTTGCATTACAAATACTAGCGAGTTAAATGAAGCAAATAGTTTTTTTTTTCTCAAAATAATTAAATTAATTGTACGAGCAAATCTAATATTTTCTCTTTTTGCAGTTGCTTCCTTTGCTAGCTTCTGCATTAGAATTTGGTTCAGCTGCTGCTCCTGCTTTAACTGCTTTGTTGAAAATGGGTTCTTGGCTTTCAACAGATGAGTTTAGTGTCAAGGTTGAACTCTTTTCTTGCTCTTCCCTTTTCTTTATCCCGAGATTAAGTACGTTTTTCTTCCAGCACAGTGATCACGTCTTCTTTTTGGTGTTTAGTTTCTGTTTTAACTTGTATTTTGAACTGTGGGCATCTATAATAGGTACTGCCTACAATCATAAAACTTTTTGCCTCCAATGATCGGTCCATTCGAGTGGGTCTTCTGCAGCATATCGATCAATATGGGGAGTCATTATCTGCAAAAATTGTTGATGAGCAGGTGTGAAAATATTAGATGAATTACGGCTATAATTTTTCAAGCATACCGTTATACTTATTGAGGGGATACCCTTAGTAATTCAGAATTTTGTAGCACTTGGATGGTATAATTGCCTGATAAAGCTTTTGATCAGGTTTATGCTCATGTGGCTACTGGGTTCTCTGACACATCTGCTTTTCTCCGGGAGTTGACACTTAAATCTATGCTTGTCTTGGCTCCTAAGGTGTGTACATCTTGCATATAGGTCCTTCACTTTTATTCTAACATTTGAGAACAAATATCTGGTTAACTGGCCTTGTTGTGTGGCACTTTACTGTATACCTGAACTAGAACATGCCATTGTATTTGATGTTTTGACTTTCCTCTTGGAAGTCTGGTTACTGATGTTCTATATGCATTGGTATTGATTCTTAGCATTACATGTGATGCTATAGTGCATATTGTTTCTTTGGTTGTTCATCCGTAACAATATCGTGTTTCGTAGTGATTGAGTATGTTGAAGTGTGTGACCGTCTCATTTAAAAGCTTGAGCTGTTATAGAGAGTTTACTTTTATTTACTTAATTATGTCCTTCAACACGCCTCCTCATGTGCAAGCCTATTTCTTTTTTATGAACTGCCGTGGAAATTCTTTTTTGATAATGGGTGAAGTGTGTACCATCTCCTCTAAAATCTTAAGCTAATAGAGAGAGTCCACAAATATTTATTTAATTATGTGTCTTCAAAAAAGTAGTTCCATAAAGTGTCCCTAGTAACACACTAACTAATGCATTTCCAAAATTTTATTGCAGCTCTCACATCGCACTATATCGGGATCTTTGTTGAAATATCTCTCCAAGCTACAGGTGTGAATCGTACATGCAAAACTAGTAGTTTTCTTGTGTATGATTATTTCTTTGCTTCATAGTGTTTGAAATATATATCAATCAACAGGGATTTGTCATACTGCAGAACTTATTCCTCTTATCTAGGCTTATTTGTTTGCTCCTTAGGTTTTAATTTTCTATTTATGGTGTATGTAGGTTGATGAAGAACCGGCAATTAGAACAAACACTACTATATTGCTTGGAAATATTGCTGGCTACCTCAATGAGGGGGTAAGGAACTGTCTTGGTTATCATACCACTTCAGAATTTAATTAAGTTATAATATTTAAATGTCTACTGGATTTTTATTAGTAAAAGAGTTTAAGATAGACCCTATCCTTCTCGATATGTGTTTTACTTCTGACATGATAATTAATGGTTTTTTTCTGCCCGTAGACAAGGAAAAGGGTGCTAATAAATGCACTCACTGTTCGTGCCTTGCGTGATACATTTGCTCCTGCCCGAGCAGCAGGTAACATCGTATATGCTTTGTATCCAACATTTTCTTACCAGCTAGTGATAATTTTCTTATTTGGTAGTTGGGACTGAGGTGTAGTTATTGTTGTTATAATTATAATTTTCTTGAGTTCAATATTTTCCTGAGATTTTTTATTGATCTTCTTCAAATTCCTGAGTCAATCTCTGCTTCCTCTTCCCTTTTTTGTTCCTTGTTCTGTAATAATGGATGTTAAATTTTATTTTGGCAGGCATCATGGCTTTGTCTGCTACCAGTTCTTACTACGACGTGACTGAGATTGCCACCCGCATTTTACCTAATATTGTTGTATTTACCATTGATCCAGACAGGTAATCTTCTCTTAAATAGTTGCACTTACTGTTCTTTGAAAACTTGTCCTTGTTAGGAGTTAGGACGTAAGATATCTGATATCACATGGAATCTGTTTATGCTAGTTTTCAGAAGATTTTCTTTCCAGGATCACTTTACATCTATGACTGAATCTCTAGTCAGGGTCTGCTGTATGAATCCTTACTATCCATCTTGCTGCATTTGACCCCATTGCATTCCAATAGTCAAAGGGACACTTTTTGGGATTGCTTTAGCTTCTATAAGAATAAGAAGTTTTTAAGCTTTGCCATTACTAATATATTCACAGTTAAGGAGCTTGCCTTTGCCAAAGAAGTAATGTTCAGCTGGGCTTTTGGAAAACGAAAAAGAAAGATGCACGGCATGGGATGTTGCGCCAGCCTCCACTTGTACTTATGTGGACCATATAGAAAGATAAATTGGAGAGCTTTTGAGGGAATAGAGAAGGATCCTGTATACTTGAGGAATAACCTCTTATCCCCTATTTCTTTTTGGTGCACCCATGAGATCCCAATAAGCATAGAAGATTAGGTGGTGTTTGTAGAAAACCATATATTTTGGCAAGGTTTGTATGTTTTGGTATACTTCTTGTATATGTGGATTTTTTTCTCTTTTTAGTAATGTTTGATTACTTTATTAAAAAAAAAAAAAGGAGTTTGCCTCGGCCCAAATAGATTTATACCTATGCACTTGGAACTCCATGGCTTTAGTTCTCTGTGGCTTTCGAACTTATTCGTTGATAGTAGGCCTCGGTTAGGCTATCGGATAGCTATGATTTTCAGAATCCTCATGGTTGACGGTTTGATAGATGCTTAGGCTGACAGATTCAGCTATCAAGCATGCCATGTTAACGGATTCAAACATGATGAGTTCCGTCGCTGTCTGGATGATTTATGTGCATTTCTGTATTGTAAAAATCTTTCAGCAAGTAAGAAATTGCTTGTAGCCATTAGTGAGGTGTAGGTTTTTTTACTTTGTGGAGTATATTGCTCGTCATTGTGTGGAAGTCAACTCAATTTACAGATAGAAGACAGGCAATCCTAAATATCTGCCATTTCTAATGTATTTGGAATCTTTCCCCTGCCAAAATGGCATCAAAGTTGTCTGCCTGGGCATCGTTCATAGTTTCTGAATCACTTTGTTGTGTTTGAATCACTTTGTTGTTTGGAGCGGATTAATTGTTGTGTTGTTGGAAAACTTTTTATGATTATGTTTGTGCATGTACTCTATCATCACTTGTTTCTTTTCAATGGAACAGTGATGTTCAATCAAAAGCATTCGAAGCAGTTGATCAATTTTTGCAATTAGTCAAGCAGCACCATGAGAAGGTATTTTAATGTATTCATTTTTATTTTGCACATTAGTTGTCCCAATTTTAGCTTTGAGTTGTAAAGCTTGCCTTTTATGAAGCTGCGTTCAGAGCTTGAGAACAATGGTTTTCTGCTTTTTTGAGTCATAAAACTTGGGGCATTATCCCTGTGGAGACAAAAACACTAGATTTTTCTTCCATCTGTCCAAGCCTTGGTTGACGGAGTTACTTGGTACCTGTACTGGTGGGAGGTTGCAGGTGCCTCATAGAATTAGTCGAAGAGGTACACACAAGCTTTCTGGACACCACGGTTATAAAGGAACTTGGGCATTATTTCCTTCATGGACCCCTTAAAGAATTATTTCCTAATATAATTGTCTGATATACAACCTGATGCGACAGTTGAGTATATTTGGAACCAGCAGGGGTGGATCTTTAATTTCAGGAGCTTTTGAATGGTTGGGAAATCCCTGGAATTGCTAATCTTTTTCATAACTTTAGAACAGTTTAAAAGGACCAACACAAAAGATGATAGATTGATATGGCAAAGGCAAAGTAAAGGCCATTACTCAGTGAAGTCATCCTACATAGCTCTTAATAATATTGGGTAACAGTCTGTTGAATGGCATTGGAAATCTGTCTGGAAAGTAAAAGCGCCTTTTAAGGTTGCCGACTATATGGAAAGAAAGACAGGCAAGGTGTTTTGAAGGAACAAACAGCTCTATACAGAAGACTAAGATGAATTGCCTTGCAAGAAGATCTTGTACATGATGTGGAGTCATTGTTAGATAGAGTCCTTATAAGAAGAACAAGGACATATTCTCTTGCTTACTTTGAACTGTAATGGTAGCTCGTAGCACAGCCTTTCTGCTTAAGATATATAATATTAGTTACCTTTCTCAAAGAAATACTTGAGGATTGTTTAGCATAAGTGGAAAGAGAAGGTAAATAGAGTATCTTGTGCCCATTGACATCATAAAACTGGGATTAGATGTGGCTTGAATATATTCTAGTACGGATAGAAGAAACGGTGTCTTTCTTCTTGTTAATTCATGTTATCATAAACTGAGCAGGCAGTGGAGTTCTGCCACTTCTTAGGTCCTTCCCGGCTATTAACTTTAAAATTAAGTAGTTTGTCATGAATCTCTCAGGCCTTCGGATACTCAACACTCGCGTATTTTTGTGTCAGATTAGAAATAAACATTTTCTTTATCCGGTTTATTTATGTGACAATGTTTGACTGGTATCGGAGACAGTAAGAATGAAAGAAAAACTTTTTGAGTTTTGGCACATAAGCTAAATATATTAACATGCCAAAAGTTACGTTACAATTTTGTGATTTTCAACATGCCATGTCATTCTTCTAAGATCATGTCATTACGAGTAATATGGGAACGTTAATAATTAAAGAGTTCTCAATACGGAGAGGTGTCTATCGCATTGGAATGAACCAAAAAGGAAAACTAACGTTTAAAATCTAAAGGAGGGAGTAAGTTACCCTTTTCTCAAAAAAAAAAACAAAGGAAAGGAGGGAGTACATTCTTTTTCTATTCGTAGTGCAGTGTGCAACTGGGTCGTATATACAATGCACACACGTACACATTAGTTACATGCGTATCAATATTCTTGTTCATTATGGTGTCATTTCTTCTACCATCACGTACCTTCCTTGATTCTTTGTACCATTCTTACTTGTGTTTCTTATTCTCTCCCTTGTGCATGTTATACTCATTTCTGTGTTGTCCTCTCTTAGACTAACACTGGATATACCAGCACCACAAGCATGGGAACTTCATCAATTCCTGGAAACGCGAGTTTGCTAGGGTATGTAAAAAATTGAGCATTTTATGTAGTCATTTTGTTGCTATTGTAAAAGTAACTGCTAGACATGGCATTTGGGCAAGCAGCTGCAACATAATCATTTTATCATCAGTTCCTTATAGCATTTCCCAATTATGCTTTATCTGAACTTGACTATAATTATCTCAAAATTTCTGTTACTTGTCAAGATATGAAAATTTGGACGGTGTTAGTGAAGCATTAAAAATATTTCCATCTCCCAAGTCCTAATTATTACTACGGGAATATTGTCAAGAACTGTTGAAGCATGTATTCGTCACGGTTATGGGAGCTCTGTCATTTAACTTCACTTCTACAGTTTTTATTTCCTGTAATATTTTCAGTAATATGGCCTTATTCTCATATTGCAGTTGGGCTATGAGCTCACTGACCCTTAAAGGCGGTAAATCCTCTGAGCAGGGTTCATATGCTCCAGCTAGCTCAAGCATGCTTCCTACTTCTGCAGTCCCCGATTCTAGCTCAAGTATGCAGCTTACCAATTTATATATTTTGTAATATGCTTCAGGGGTTGGCTGATAAAGATAATTCTCATGCTGCTTTGTTCAAATATTAATTTATATGCTTATGAAGAATTAACACATCTCCAACTTGATACTGGTTTCTGAATTCAACAGTTGCAGATAGTTCGAGTATAACACCAATTCATGTTAGCTCCAGCACAGATATGACAGATCAACATGTGCCAGTATCCCCGTCATTAAATGATGGATGGGGAGAACTTGAAAATGGTCTAGAAGGTCTTGACGGTGATAAAGATGGTTGGGACGATATCGAGCCCCAAGAAGAGCCAAAACCATCTCCCTTTCTTGCGAATATCCAAGCTGCTCAAAGACGTCCTGTCTCTCAACCAAAACCACAAGGTAATTACAATACCTGTAAACTATGTGTTCCTCTATAGACTTGTGCTCTTGGATTGTATTCAGGCAAGTCATAATAATTAAGTTACAAGTATAGCTTAGAGCCACACAGACATAGCAAATTGAAAATTAGATGAGGGCCGATAAACAAGGAGATTATATTGTTGCTGAAACTCTTAACTGTATTTTCGTCCATCATTTCTGATGGAAGTGAATTGCCTTGAGTCGCTAATAGATCAGTCTCATTTCTACATTGTTTTTTGTGTTCTAATTCTTACAATATTTCAGTTGCTAGTTTACGAGGAAGTATTAAAAATGATGATGAAGATCTGTGGGGATCAGTACCTGCTACTGCTCCTGCTCCAAGAACTAGTTCCCAGCCATCAAGCACTAGATCAAGTAGAACAGTTGATGATGATGAGGACCCATGGGGTGCCATATCTGCCCCGGCACCTTCAACAAAGTCTCTGAATGTGAAAAAAGGTGGATCACTAGATGATACTGACCCATGGGCTGCTATTGCAGCTCCTGTACCGACTTCTAAAGCTAGATCTTCAATTGGACGAGGCCGAGGAAACAAACCTACAGTTCCTAAATTGGGTGCCCAAAGAATAAACCGAACATCGTCTGGAATGTAAATTACACAATCAAGGGTCAACACTGAAAGAAGATTTCATGAGTCACTGTAAAATTTTCCCTCCTCAGGTAAGTAAAAGTACCAAAATGAAACAATTGAAAATTGTGTTTGTTTCTAGATTTTAATTTTTTTTTTTTGTGGAATTATCTTTTAAGATTCATGGGGGTATGGGTATAATTTTTACCCCCTAGTCTAGACACTGTATTCTTTTACACAAAACCATTGATGCAAAATTCTTTGTAGTTCATGAGAGTCGTTATATGCAGTTTCAACATTGAATTTTGTAGTTTTCTTTTCTGTTGGCAACTGAATCAGCATTTTCATCTTTTCATAATTGGGAACCACCACCACCTCTTTTTTAAAAAAAAAATAAAATAATCAATTGTCACAGTCATTATTGAATGCTAACTACGAGTTTGGCATAACCTTGTAACTTTAAAAAATTATCTGATACATACATACAAATAGTTTACTTAGAAGTTTTTTTTTTTTTTTTCCGATTCATATTAGAGCTTGATTAAATACGAATTCGCGCTGGAGAAGGGTGTTTTAGGATTGAATGCTGGAGTGTTTTTGTCCAAAAATAATTTCATTTAAAAAAAAAAGTGGCTAAGCATTAATAGTTTTAACAATAATGACGATTGACGGCAAATATTAAAATTGGTTAAAAATATTTGATAGCTGGTGTTAAAAATAGTTATTTGACCTTCTGAATTCTTATTTTTCCAACTTCATGAGTTTTTTTGAGTCATTGGATTCAAAAATTAATATTTGCACATATTTATTATATTTTCTAAAACACAGATACATGATGTAAATAAAAATTATTGAGTCCGACTGAATCGCAGCATTAATCGTCACCTTAGATTATTTAGTCCAATAAGAGTTGAACTGGTTTTATTGGATAGAAAAAAAGTCAAATTGCACAAATGTTTAAAGGGTTCTATTTCAACTCCAACTTGCAAATAGAAATAAAAACTCACCTTTTTATAACTTTTTTTTTTTTTAGTTAAAGTAAAGAGCAACTCTTTCTTATCTACCAAACTTTTAAGTATAGACAAAAAGAGAGGAGTTCACATCACAAGGTATGCTATGATTTATTTTTTGCTTCTTTATTAATTTCTTCATCCAAGATTTAATGTTTTTGTTCAATGATGACAATTATAAGGAAGTGAGCATTTTTCAATTTTGCTAGAAGAATAATAAAAAATTGTCAAATTAGGTTTGGGCACTAAAAGTTAGCTCCAAAGGAGAACACATGTGTGATTCTTTCTATCAACACCCCTTCACAGTGCTTTGGATGGGATGAACACAGACACCATCATCACCACAGGCATTTCTAATACCCCCAATTCAAAGAAATGTTGTTTTTTAAGTCTTGAATGCATATAAACAAGGCAAAACTTGGATTACTGGTGAAAAAACTTCGTACTGACTGATGTCACTATTTCATTAGATACCTGCTATTTTAAGTCGCCACGAAGAATATGTACTAAATTTCTTTCTCACTAAGAACAAAAGTTTGGTTGGAAAGGATTTGTGTTCATGAGGCTACTACCAATTACTTTCTCCGTTTCAATTTGTTTGTATGGTTTTGACTTGACACGAAGTTTAAGAAAGCAATGAGGACTATTGAATCTTGCTGTCTTAAATTAAAGATAGGTAGAATGTACCAAAATGTTGTGGTCTTAAATATGTTATATGGAGAGTTGGAAAGAGACATTCTTTTTGAAACAGACCAAAAGGTAAGACAAATAAATTGAAACAAAGGGCGTAATCAAAAGGAATCGAAGTGAAGATGTTGGTCTTAAGACAAGATTAAACAAGAAGAAATCACTAATCACCTAACTAATCATTTTGCATTAAACATCCAATTCCAAAAGGCAGTATATAGTAATATTTTAAGCAAAACAAGAGGCAAAAGAAAGATGAAAAACTACAGACATAATAAAAAATATGAAAAAAAAAGAGAGGAGGAAAATGGTTTTTACATGGATATGAAAAGGTTAAAAGTTAACCAATTCTTTATATAACTTGAGTCCTCAGGCCACAATTCAAAATGCCTAAAATTGTATATAATTATAATTATATAGAAATCTCCTATTCCTATATCATATGTATCTAGTGCATTCTCAACTTTCATTTTTCTCCTATGAACATCTTCAACAAAATGGACAAAATCTCAGTCTTCTTTTTTCAAGTGTGGACCAGCTTGCACGCACCTCAACTAATTCCGTGATGTACTTGTTATCTTGGTCTTTGTGTTAACTCTTATGACTATGATCAACCATTTGCTACTTTTATGTTTATGGTGTTTCCTTCCGGTGATTTCACTGCCTTCTCGTCATCCCAGTCATCATCCCAACTCTCGTTCCACCCTTCAGAGGAAATTTCCAACTTCATGGAAGAGTGAGGTTCGGGTTGTCCCATTTCAAGTTCCTGATATGCGATACCATCAACATGTCGATCTTGTTTTCTCAACTTGCAGCAGATAACTATTCCAACTATAAGAAGAGCTGTCATACCTAGCAAGTACGCCCCATTAGTTGGGGTCACATACATGGTATAAGATGGCATGTTAAAGTAGCCTTGCCATAATGAACGTCCTATGTTAATCGTACATTTCCCAGTTCCAGCATCTAGCATAATTGATGAACTCCCTCCAATTTTAGACGAGATATTAATCTGATAACAAAATGGGAAATCGAAAACAATGACTCAGAAGCAGCACATTAGGTTTGATTTAATGCTTTCACCTTGTCATTTTGTAATCTTAGAATTTGTTCCAGGCTAAAGCCAGCCATTCAGAAATGAAGAGAACTCTACCTGCTTGAAATCATGTTTTGGTATCTGAATATCCTCACAAGTTTTGTTTGCAGATGAAACATTGATCTTCAGCGTCAAAGAATTGTCACCATTGTTCAGGACGAGGAGAAATGGTTCCTCATGTCCTACAAGAAAAAGACGTAAGCTTTATGGTCTAGCCAAATTCCAGACGTTGTACCAAGAAAGTAATCTTAAATATGACATGGTCTGATATAAATGAAAGACACAACAAAATATATGAATGTTTGTCAGCTGATGGAAAGGCAACATTGGTAAAAAAGCAGTACTAACAGAAATGTCAAGATAATCCAACGCGGCCCTTGTTGCAATTAAAATGACAGCAAATAATAAACAAAAGTTTCACTTGATGTCACTGAGAGAAGAACCAGATCCATTTCAAATTTTTCCTACACAGCTACATTTAACAGATGAAGACATCAGAATCTTCACATGTATATTTTCTAAGCAAGGACTCACTTTCAGTGGCTATCAGGAATTTAGAAAAAGGAAATCCGAAAAGAAAAAGAGAAGAACAGAAGGAAGGACAGATGACAAAAAGAGTAATAGCAACTTCTGAATAAGAGGACACAAGATCCAAAGCTTGAAATTTGGATAAATCCAAGAAGGTTTTGGATCAAGAAAACAGATTAGATTCTTTAAGAGTTTGTAAAGGCAGCAAATTTGGCCCTAAGTGCCAGTCTTTGACAAGAAGGACCAGCAAAGTGCCAATAATAGCTTGCTTTTCAAGGGCGTCCACGATTAGCTTGGACTATCAAAAGGCATCCAAATTCCAAAATGACATAATAATACAAATATTTGAAAGATCTAAGTAGTCAAATTCATCCAAAATAAGTTGGAACTCAAAGCTAACTGCAACCCCATCAAACATCCAAGCTGCTCCTTAGAATCCCACCTTGCTATTCAGTTTTAAATATGCTTATCGAGCCCATATTGACATGAACTTGACAGAGAATTTACAATATTTTGTTCATATTAACACAGATCCTAATAATTCATCCATCAAAGATTAAGGAAAAGTGAGAATAAACGCCATAACGAAGTGCTAAGTTCTAATTCTAGCACCAAATGTCACTAAACATACAATCAGTGTAGCAATCTAACTGTCAATCAATGCACCACCTTGTTTATACTCAGCAAAGACTACCACCAAACTCAAATTACACAACCACAAGGAACCACTCTATCTAGTAATAAAAGAAACGGAGAATCACCTTTCCCGGTAGGAAAAAAGCAGGCGGTCATACCAATATGATCATCCTGACACTTATTAGACACACCGGCACAGGTAGCACTACCAAAAGCCGCTGTTGGCTGACCTGCAGGGACTTGATTAGTACCAAAATTCCCTTTAACAGCAGCACCAGACCTTGGTGATGGGGCTACCTGAATAAAAATACATTCTTTAAAATCCCAACAATCAACAAAGAAAGAGCACATAACAAAAACATAGGCAATATTACAATATCAAGAAAAAATCAACCTATAACCCTCCACCCAACTAACTGATTAAACTAAAAATAGCCTGCGAATATATAACATATGTATAATCCATGTATAATCTGTGTATAATCAGCGTAAAAATCTATGAAATCTGCCTGACTATTTGTGTGAAGATCCCAGACCTGATTATCTAAACGCTGAAAAGGGTGTACAGAGTTTGCATTAGATTGCTCCAAACAAACTGAAATCAACACAACCAATCTCCAAAACACCATATTGTACTCAAAAACCCCAGAATTCATAAACAAACCCTTTTGATTTGGGTATCCAAAAATACCAAAAAAGATACCAACTTTCGATGATTTAAAGAGAAAGAGACAAAACCCAGAAAAGGGTTGACGGAGAAAAAGAGTGCAAAGAAGATGACCCCGTCAACTACAACGACTGAAGATACAAAATTCTTCAAACCCAATCAAAATTATTCTTCAGAGAGTAAGAACAAAAATCAAAATTAAGGGTTTATTGAAGATTTTTGTATATGTAGATAAATCTATTAGTCGTCGTCTTCTTCTTCTTCTCTCACATTTCACTCGTCAAGTACTTTACATAGTAAAAAAAAAGCGTGACTTTTCCATGGATTTCAACGTCACACACTCATTTCATATGGAAAGTCTTCCCTGACTTTTCACGCACATCATGCCTCTTCTCCTACGCCATCACCATATGAGCTTTTCCTCTCTTCTTCACTACTTCAGTTAGTAGCGGAGATAGAATTTTTATAACGGGTTAAAATATAAAGTGATATATAATTTTTGTAGGACACAAAATACTAATGAATGTTTTTATTTTAAATCAAATTAAATGATATATTTATGTATTATGTCTTTATTATATATGCATAAAAAAGAAACTAATCTTATATATAGAGAATAAATTTTCAACTTATACAAAGTTGATTCGTAACTAATAAATGTGGACTATTGGTGTTATGTTATTAGATTTACGGCTGATGAACAAATCAAAAATTTATAATTAACGATTTATCGATGAAAAGATATATTGTTTAATTTTCTTATCGAATAAACGGTTAATCTATTAAGAATTAATATTAGTGTAGCATAAAGATTTTGGTCTGTTCTTATTTGGTAAGAGATCTCATGAAATATTTTATGGAGAAAAAGACATAAGTTAGCTGAAGTAATGATGTGACTATTTTTGTTGTGATTTTAATTAAAGAAAGAGAATAATATAACAACAATTTGTGATTGAATGACAAAAGAGACCGTTTTCATATAAGCAAAATGAAATGGAGAAGTTTAGTTTAAATTTACTTTGGTCGTGAGATACATTAAGTATGGAAAAACTCTTTTATATTTAGTTGATACACTGTCCGATAGTTATCTCATAATCGTTAATTCATATCAGACAAACAAATATCTTATAATTAGTTGGTCAGCACATTTAAAAGTAGATATCCAATAAGTCAATATTTAAGCATAATTATCCATCCAATCTGTCCGATAAGTAGCCCTAATTGTTACACATGATTTTGATAATTTTGGTTCGAAAGAGAAATATCAAACCCCAAATAGGACAACAAAGATCTCACGTCTCTGCCTTTCTTTTGAAGTTAGCTTTAATTATCTCTATCCTAATTTACGTGATTATTTTAGATATTTCTATGGCTATAAATTATTTTATTAAATAAAATTTTTGAGTTAAAGTTGTTACCAAGTATAGAAAGATAACATTTTCTTTAATAAAAAAGAAAAATGTGTCACATTAATTAAGACAAAAAAAATAAAAATTCTTAGAGTTTAGCTTCTACCTATTTAAACCAAAGATTGTTCAAATTTACCTAACTTTGCCAAAAGGTCTAAAATTTGTCAAATTTACTTTTGTACAACTAATAGTCAAATTTACCACATCAAAATTTGTCAAAATTAGTTTGTTTACAACTAATAGTCAAATTTACCTAGGTCTAAATTTATCAAAATATAATTTGCTATAACTATTTTTCAAATTTACGAATGGTCTGGTTGACAAAAATTTAACAAATTTAGATTCACCCCTAAATTTCTTTTCTTCTCATTGCTTATTTATGATTATAATTTTTACGTATTATTTCATTGAATTCATATTATATATTCTTAAATCTTAATATTTTTAATTGATTTGACTGGAAAAGTTAAAAGAATATTATTATTGGATCTTTTTGTTAATTTTTGAAGGTTTAAGTTGGATTTAACCATTGAAAATTGATGGGATTGATATTAGAATTATGTATCAAATTTGAAATAAAAACGTATTGGTGAAATGTTTTACACCATAATTTATATTGATTAAAATTTCATAGTCAATTCTGATAATTTGTTAGGATTTGTTGTTATGGTTTTGTGTGACAAGGCAAATTTTGCCATTAATTAATTGTCAGAATTTGTGGTCAAAATAAGTTTTTATTGTCAATTTAAAATAGTTATTTTCTTAATGCAGTGAATAATAATTGTAATATAGATACTTATTATGCAACGAATAATAATAAATATATTGTTATATGAATTGCTTAATTTAGAAGTATTTTATCTTTAGATACTTTTTATTGGAGCAAAAAAAAAAATCATATTTGTAAGATCAAACAAGTCAAATTACTTATAATTTTTTTTGCATTAATGATGAACATGTAAAAAAAAAGTTCAAAAAAACAAAAACAAAAAAGACAATTGTAATATTTATAAATCACAAAAAAGTTAGTGTTAATGAAAATGAAATTTGAGGACGCTTTTCTGAAAATACTCCTTTAAAAGTTTAAAAAATTCTTTTTCGAAATAGTAAGTAAATAAATTAATGTCTGAATACGTAATTGTATAGGTTTTTTGCCCTTCAATTCATATTATTGTCTTAGTTCTTTTATTTATGTAGCTCTTGTATAGATCTTTTCATGTTAGTTACTAATGTTTCTATTTTACGAGCATTATGAAAGTTACATTATGTCTTGTCGCACCAAAATATTGGAGAAATCATATGAGCATTTTCTTATCGGCTAAATTAAAAATCGAACCGTTAAGTAGGGGTGTGCGCCATTTGGATTAAACCAACACATCAAATCAAATCGAATTCTATTTTGAATTGATTTTTTTGGTTTGCTTTTGGATTAATAATTTACTTTGTTTGGTTTGATTTTGGATTTAGAAAAATGAAAATCGAAAAACCAAAAAATTTGAATAGTATATATATATAATTAATTAAGTTGGAGTTAACTGTTTTTGTCTTTTTTAGTTATTGTCTTTCATTATGATTTAGTTTATTTTTTATGTTTGGGCATCTAGAATTGATATATACTTTTAAGTATTGTGTTTTACGTTTTACTTGTGATTTATATTAGAAAGTATATTTAAGAGATTCAATTATATATATATTATTTTTATTTTCAAATTGCACATATAACTTTGATTATGTTTCTAATTATTGACATAATCGAATAACCGAACCGAAAAAAAATCAAACTGAAAAGAGAAAAATCAAATCAAACTAGATTTATTTTGGTTTGAATTGAGTTACACTTTTTCAAAACCAAAAACTGAAAAACCTTAATCGAATAGTACAAATCCAAATCGAAAAACCGAATGTACATCCCTACCGTTAAAGACCAAAAATCGATAAAAAATATTTTATTTGTTTAGCATAGCCCACCTTATTCCTTTAAATGTTAGCTGCCAAATCTAGTTGGTAACTCTTTTTTATTGGGCGAGAAATCCGTCCGTGGCGTAGTGATCAATGAAGTGATTGAAAACCCTGAGTTCCTAGATTCAAAACTTAGCAAAAATAAAAACACTAGGTGATTTTTTCATATGTCCTAACCTTGGTGTACAAAGTTACCTAGTATATGTTGCTGGTGGGAGTTGACAGACATCCCGTAGAATTAGTTGAGGTGCATATAAACTGGCTCGAGCACCACAATCATAAATTTTTATTCATTCTCAGAAGTTCAAACTCGAGTCGAAAATCTCAATCATTCTACCACAATCCACGTTGTCACCAGGTAACTTTTATCTTACACGTGGCAAAAAATATTGTTCCAATCATTGTCGTGTGCGGAGACAACGTTACCAACTTTCTATTTCTATTACTACATTAACTACTTAAATACGACGTCGTTTTAACCATCTTCCTAAAACCCCTAACCCTTAACCATTTTTCCCTAAAAAAACAAATTTCATTTTGTTCCTTCAATCACCAAAAATGATGTTTTTCTTCAATTCAATTCTTCAAATTTTCAGAAATTAGCGTCTCTCTGGTTCAGTTTTTAGGGTTTTTTTTCTTCATTCAGCATCGCCCATGGCTTCTGAAGAAATGGGACTTGTTTCAGCTCGAAGGGTGGAAAATGGGCTCAATCCACAGCTAGTTTTTCATGAAAGCAGTTTCAGCTGCGGCGCACCACCACCACCACAACCTCCGGGTCGGGTCGGGTCTGTTACAGGTGATCCAGGTCCAAAAACTACAAGGGAGCTTACCGGATTCATAGACAAGTATGATAATCATCAACATCATTACTTTCTTAATCAACATCAACCACAAGCTGCTGATTTTCGCCGTCAAATGTTCGGTGACGACCGTGGTGATGGTGATTGGAATAGGAAGAGCCATGGCGATGGCGATGGTGATGGTGATGGATCGGAGGATGACGATATGGATGAGGATGAGGATGATGAAGATAATGATGATGAGAATGAAGTGGAGGGGATTGTTACAGTTGAAAATAGTAATCATCATCAGAATAATAGTAGTGATAAAGTTAATAGTAATAGTAGTAGTAAAGTAGTTGGCAGTGATAAAACGAAAAGTGTTTCTACATTTGGTAAGTTTTTGACGATTTTATTGTTTTTCTTGTTTTGGAATTGAGATATTGTTTTTGATTGATTGATTTGTTGAATAAGGTGTGAAGGAAGGGAATGTTGGGCCGTCGGGAAATGAAGGTGGTCTCGATGTGAGAAATGCTGTGACAATTGCTAGTGTTGATGGGGATATGTATTATAATCAGTATTTGCAGGGACCGGAAGGGTCAAATGCAGGGCAGAAGGAAATGGGGTTTGAGAATGGGTGTGGATTTAGTGGAAGAAAGGAAGCTCATTTTTCAAATGAATCAGGAGAGTCTTTGAGAACTATTCTTTCTGATCCAATTACGTAAGTTCCTTGTTTTATAATATGTTTTGTTTGTTCGCTTGTTCTTCTGGTTTAGCTGCTTGACATGTTAGATTGTAAGTAATGCATAGATTGTGTTTAGCCCCTAGTCTGTCTTAAAAGACTAAGTTATTACTGAAAGTTGTTTGCTTTCCCTGAGGTTCTAGTTTTGACTGCTGGAACAAAGAAAATTGCAAGGTGAAGTGACAAACTGGGTAATTGTGCAAAATAGCAGTTTATATGATAGAGGTTCCTTTTAGGTGAATGTATCAAGCTGCAGTAATGTGGAAGCAATTATAAGCAAATCATGTATGACATCATGTTGTTTTGGGTTAGCAAGCATGATCTTGCATTAGAATAGAAGAGTATAGGTGATTTCTCTACACTTGCTCTAGATTCTGAGTTATACTGTGGTGTGCTATGCCACTTCTTTTCTAGTTCTAGGAACAAGGGAGAAAAGAAAAGGGCATTTATGGGATGAAATGACTTTGCGAATTTTACCTAGATTACTCTTATAAGTTTTTTCCTGAATTTGGGATGGTTGGCATTATGCCAATCCACAAAAAAAGAAAAAGAAAATAGAAACTGGACTAAAAGGTGTGGTCTAGCGGTCAATGAAGTGAGTCCAAACCTCGGAGACCAGGGTTCAAATCGTAATAAAGAAAAAAAAACACTAGGTGATTTCTTTCCATCTGTTTAAGTCAATGTTACCTTATTCATGTGTTGGTGGGAGGTTGTAGGTACCGGTTGAATAGTGGAGTCAGGAGTGGGCACATGCTGACCAGGATACAAATCTTTATTAAAAAAAGACGAAACTGACAAATAGATTTGACATTACTCCCTCGTTTTATTTTATGCAAACCTGTATGACTGAGCATGGAGTTTAAGAAACAAAGATATTTGGGACTTGAGGTCTTAAACAAGCTATGGCATTTCTGTGGCTATAAAGTCATGACATTAGGTAAAATAGAAAGTTTAAAGTTAAATCTTCTAACTATTGAAAGGTATTGATATTTTCGGAGCTTACTAAAAAGGAAAATGTGTTGCATACAATAGAACAAAGGAAGTATGTTGTTAGTTTCTACAAGTTTTCATTAAACGAATCTTCCAAATGACCATTGGTCAAAAATATGTGCGCTTCTTGGAAAGCGGCTGATGTATGCTTTTATTTCTTCATTCTTCTAATGGCTGCATTATTTTTTAAAATTTTTAAAAAATATCTAATCTGAGATACCAAGTGTAAGGCTTATAGTAGAGGTCAGAATGTTATTATGATTATTTGCTTGTGTAGTTTCTTTCTATACATTATTTGCTGGTGTTGACTCATGCATTATTTTATTCATCTCAACTTATTATCATGTTCTCTTGTAGTCTCTTTCAATTTATTTCCCGTTGTTGATTCATGTATTAATTTAGCCATCTTGTTGCTTGCGGCACACTTGACATCATGCTACCATTTTTAGGGGAGAGCTTATGGATGATGCGATGATATTGCCTTGTGGACATTCCTTTGGTAGTGGTGGGGTGCAGCACGTAATTAGAATGGTATGTCCTCTGGAAGCCATTTGTTACCAACTTTTGTTGATGCATCTAAACTTCTTGTTAGCTCTTTCCTTTGAGTATTTTGCTATTCAAAGCCTGCCTAATCAACAAATTCTGTTTCAAGATGTATGAGATTGAGAGACCGACTACTTCATTGGCATAATATGAGAATATGTTCCTGAATTCGGGTTCGGGTTCTGGCTGTGGTTATTATGCTCTTTGATTTAAGCAAGCTTCTTTGGAAAAGCTACTCTCTGCTTTCAGTTTAAGGGAACTGCATTGCATTTGATTACATAGCGATAACCAAAAAAATGTTAATATTCTCATTTGTTGTAGAGATGCAAATATCAAAATCAAATGCAAGTGCGTTTAATTTTAGATTTGACATGGATAGGACCTACTGTTCTGAAACCATACCACCTGCAAAAGCTGTACCCTAATATTGCATGCTTAATCTATCAAATCTTCCGTTTCTCCTGTCAAATAAAAATAGTTACAGTAATCCTCTGTTTGCACTGTCATTTAATGTTTCTGCATAATGAAGTCTTAAGTGTTTATCTTTTTACCTTAGTAGGTACAGTTATTTAATGAAGTCTAAGTGTTTATCTTTTTACCTTAGTAGGTACAGTTACCCTAATATTGCATGCTTAATCTATCAAATCTTCCATTTCTCCTGTCAAATTAAATAGTTACAGTAATCCTCCGTTTGCACTGTCATTTAATGTTTCTGCATAATGAAGTCTAAGTGTTTATCTTTTTACCTTAGTAAGTATAGTTATGACATACTTGATATTTAATGAATGTGTACTTTCACATAAATGCACGAGACCAAAAGTTTGCATTATTTTCTTCTCCCATTTAAGTTGGCAACTAGGTCTTCGAAAGATAAAATAAATTTGCAGTGACTTTAGTCTGTGTACCTCTGGACTATAGTTCTAAAGTAAGTGTCTTATTAGCCTTTATGATGTATTTTCAGAAAGTTTGCTATATCTGTTCACAAGCGGTGTCCGAAGACTCTATGTCGCCTAATTTATGTAAGTATACATTCTGTACTTTTGGTAGCTTGAGTATACCATTTCCTCTGATTCTCCTAATACTTGATAATGCTGTCCAGTGAAAGCCTGTACATTTTCAAATGTCTGCTGCTGTATAAGAGATGTTGCTTTGGGGTTTCATAATTCAATTAAAACCAAAATACCGAATCAAACAAAAAGTTTTGGTCTTTTCTTTTTGGTAATTCAGTAATTCAGTTCATTTTATCCAAAAATGACCGAACATATAGAAATACTGAATCTTTATGATTATTGTATAAAATAATTTAATTGTTTATTAGTATTTGAATTTATATATGTATATATATTATTTGTAAGACCTTGTAATTCTATGAATACTTATATATAATAATTCAATTATGCAGTTATTTTATTTCAAAATTATGTTATTTTAGTGGCTCAATTTGAGAAGGTCCAAGTCCAATCAACCCAAAACCGAACCGAAGACAAAAAAATCAAACAAAACTGAATATATTTCGGTTTCAATTTTCTTAAAAAAACAAAAAACAAACTGAGCTGACCAATGAACACCCCTGTATATTGCCGTTCTCTTAATTTCATTTTCATTCTATGGGTTGCAAGTGTTGCAGGAAAACATTAATTAGATGACTACTTACCAGTTAAATAGGTTATAATGATTTCTTGTGCTGAAAAGCTACTCATTCTTGTAGCTTTGTGCCAGGGATCCTTGAGGATTCCAGGAAGACGAACTCTAATACAGAATTATGATACAAGCACATGTATGGACTATTTTCAAAAGATAACCGAGGGGTTTTAGTAGATAAATGAATCGTTAAAACCTATGTGGTAGCACCTTGTCATCTTAAACTCCTAAAACTTGGGGAGACTTCTCTGGTGGTGGCATGGACTCACTATCCAGGAAATATCACCATGGTTTACACTGGCCCTATCTAAGAATAATGATGTAACATGTCCCGATCACAGTACATATAAATGAACTATTGTCAAAACTAGTAAAAATTATTCATTGCCTCGATAACTTTTTCCTCCCTCTAACTATGTACACGACTTGACCTTTTGCATAAGTTCAAACAATGTCAGGAACCTTTGGCACCATTATGTACCTTGAAACCCAAAGCATCCTCACAAGCCTTCATGCCTGTCTCTTGAGACCTAGTTTGTGGAAATCATCTGCTACTGCATGACACTGTTGAGTACACGGCTTGAAGGTTCAGAGCAGGGACTCATTTCCTGACCCTCTTTAGGACAACACTTTTACCTTCCTGTGATTTAGACTGGTTTCCTATTTTAGCCTATTATTCTATGTTGATTCCTCTGGCCTTCTATTTCCCACTTCTGTAGACATCTCATCCTAGCAAGCAATTGCAGCTTGCAAGTTGCAATAAATTGACTTGCCGTTCAGACGTCCTTAAGAATCAGTGGATTATTTCACATGCTTCTTAGGTGTTCTTATGAGTGTAAAACATCTCATCACATACCATTGTCAAAAAAAGAAGAAAAAAGAATGGAAACATCTCATGTTTCCACTTTTGGAATATGCACCAAGTCTTCTTTCTCAACAATAGTATAGAAGAGAAATTACTCCTTTATCATGCTTACTCTCGCACTACTTTCGCACATTAAGCTGCTTTGTCTATTTCTGAACCACCATTTCTCCAGTGTACATTCTATGTCATCTTTATCATTTTCACTTCTTCAGATGAAGGAAACTCTTCGCTGTTGATTTCCAAACTAGAAGCAGCAAGGTTAAATTCTCATAGCAAACTGAGGATATCTAATTAACAACCCCCATGTTCTTTCACCTGTAGCTACAAATTTTACCCTTTGTTAAGAGCGAGAAGGGCTTCCAAACTCATTGCATTACTTTGTCAAAAAGTAAATTAACATTAAATCAACTGGATAAATTTCTTCTCTGATCCTCAGGGCTTTGTTCTAGTTATAAGAGCACAATGTCTGATGTGTGGGTTAGATGCACATAGATTGATTTTTATGTGCTTCATTGGTCCTTTCTGCATTTTAAAGGTTTTAAATGAGGCTAAGAGTAAGTTTATACAGTCCTACTTATCTTAGTTTTTTCTGATGATTTCTATTTGCCTTTCCATATATGTGTAGCTCTTCGATCTGCAATTCAAGCATTCCGCCGAGAAGAGGAGTCACAGCTTAATCGCTCTTTAAAAAGAAGAAAGGAGAGATATGATCAGGTTTGCCACTTCCATATTTCTAAACTATATCACTACCTGAAATGAGGTGGAAAGAATGTTGAACGTTGTTTAATTTAGACTAAAAAGAAAAAGAAAAAGTGTGGAGTATCTATTCTCGTACTCAAAAGATTGACTTTACTCTAAAATTTATGGTCTTAGTATCATATCTCTATGCAGGATAGAGGGACCTTTGGTGATTCAGCACTTCCGGATCATCTAAGAGGAAGAGGAGTTCAGTTTCCATTCGCTGTGACAGACAGGGTTATAATAAAGGTTCTTCCAGTTATATCTGAATTTTAATTACATTTCATAATTGGTTTTGAATGGGGTATCTAATTGAAATTATTAATTAAATAGGGCAACAAAAGGACACCTGAGCGTTTTGTGGGTCGTGAGGCTGTTGTTACAACTCAGTGCTTGAATGGATGGTACATCTCTTTCTTTGCAATATTTGCTTCTTGAATTTCATTACATCTTTTTGACTTTTTAAAGCAATTCAGAGTGATTTTGAAAATGTCCACTAAAATATCCTTTGTGCTTATGCTCTCAACATCTGAATTCTAAATATCTGTTAAGCCTAAAAGGTTAAAATCTTGATAAATCTAGACTTATTTCGGTTCACTGGAAAAAGTGCAGCGCATGATGTATGGGTTATTCACAATTCACAACTTTGAACTTTTCCATGGACAGAAGCCTAGTACTTAAGTGAAGGAGGGCAGAGAGGTGGGCCGGTTATCCATTGTGTTTCGAACCGTGCGCACCTGGACATCAGGAATTTCTTGTCTATAAAAGAAATCTAGACTTATCTAGCAGAGACATCCATTTGGGAAGTTGGAGAGTCTATCTGTGTCAAGCACTCCCTCAGCCACAAAATAACTTAAATCCATCTCAAAATACAAAACTTTGCCCATTTCAGCCCTTCACGTTAAATATAAACTATTACTTGACCACCTTTTCACATTTTATACCATTATTCTTAACTCCTCTGCCAGATTACATATAATTATATACTCAAGCATTTTACAGTTCAATCTCTTGTAGATAAATTATTTTGGGATGGAGGGAGTATGAATTAAACATTTATGCGAAGCACTGGTCACCACAGAAAGTTTAACTAGTACATTCGTGAGAATGAATGGAGAATTTTATGGGAGGGAAAGTAACAGAGGCAGGAAGAGGTAATTTCCTCATGTTTGGATAGTTGAGGGAGACGAGAGAGAATACTTTATCATCTAAAGTGGGCAGGAAGCAGAGAGTAAAGAGGGGGTGTATTCACCCTCATAATTGGTGAAAAGGAGGAAGTAATGTCTTTACGTCCCTTCTAGTTTTGCCAACGGAAGGAGCAAAAGATAACCAATGTTCCTACTATCCTTTACACTTCATTTACTTCCTTTATCCAAACATTGCGCAGAACTCCTGAAATTTGGTGTTATCTGTAAGCCTCTTTTGTTTTTTATTTGTTTTCTATACATAAATGTCTTGATTCCCCTTTCACATGAAACACACGCCTACTCTATCATATTGAGACTTGGATACAGTCCTCTTTAATAACTTGCGTAGTCCAAAACATAAAATGAAGTGTCGTATAGAGTAAGTCTCTTTGCCCTACCCAAGTAATAGTGAAAGGTGGTCATTCTTTGTCTATATTAAACAAGAATCATATTCAAAATATTTTACAACTCTATTCTAGATTTTCTCCTTCTCTACCGGAAAACTTTGGAGCATAGCCTTTTCTGTGGGGAATGTTGAGACTTTAGCCAAGTAAAAATTCCGTGATGACTGTACATGACTCATGTACAGTTTAGGGGAAAGATTTGATCCATATGAAGATTCTGAGTTCATGCACATTACTCAGATAAGTGGTATGCTCTATGAATTTTAAAATACTTTAACACAAGTTAAACATGCAATGCTTAACATATTTTATTGTATTTCATATCCCTGACCTTGAAAATCCATCTCAAAAATCACTTACCTTGAAAATGCTTACTTGTGTTAGTAGTTTATTAAAAAGATTTCTTCAGCTCAAGTTTGGAAATGTTAATCTCAAGTTTGTTGTATTTTGCTAAACCCTTCGAATTTTGACTCAGATTTTTGAACACATTGTCTCCATTGAACCTTGTCAAGAGGCTTCTGAGTTTTGCCTGTTGAGCACACTGCTGAATAGCTTATTCAACTCTTTCCTTCTCTCCTTTTTTCTTTGTGGAATATATCTCGATTTGCATCTATATAGATAATGCCGTAATTTGCTTCTTCCATCTTGCAGTATTTGATAAAATTCTTCAACTAGCCAAGTAATGACTCTTTATTTGAATGTACAACTTGTGCAGGTATGTTGTAAAGACATTAGATAATGCTGAGAGTGTAAAGTTGCAATACCGCTCCCTAGCCAAGGTTTCAGATAATTTATCAATCCAGCCAATATCAAGTAAGACGGCAGCCAATTGGCTGTAGAGATCCATTCAGCAGAATGATTCTGTCTCTCTCGTCCTAACTTATTGCACATACACCATGTTTGATACATATAGTCTAACTAGAACAAGCATTGTGTTTTTTCAGCTGTAATCTAGATCTTGTATCCGTTCAACGTAATTCTCAGGCTTAGGTGTTGTATATTGTATAGGTTGTCTTGTAGCACTACAGCATTGAGATGAGATCCCGAGATATGAACTATACAGAGCCACACTTGATTAAAATAAATGAATTATACAGATTCATTTCTGCTGGACTTTGTATCGACTGGTACCTATTCAGACATACAAAGATAAAAATATCTTATCTGCATTACCTTCTGAACCTCATAATGCTGGGTTCTGTGCATATGATATGTCAAATGTGCATGTGCATGTGCATCTAGCCAGGCACACACAGGTTTGGCCTATCGGTCAATGAAGTTCGTGAAAATATCATAGATTAGGGTTCAAATTCCAATCGAGGGCTAGATGATTTCTTCCCATATGTTTGATGGACAAAGTTATTAGGTTCTTGTATTGATGAAAGACCAGAAGGTAATAGGTACCTCGTGAATAGTCAAGGTGTCTACAACTTGGCCGTGGGACCACCATTACAAAAAGATGTAAATAAGATCTTGGACCCTAACTCGTTGAGACGTAATTGTTATTGTTGTTGAGACATAAGTGCAATTGACATTAAGTAAAATTGTCACGACCCAAAATCAGAAGTCATCATGGCACCTATGTCTCAACCGATAGGTAAGCCAACCTAGTTTCTTTACCAAATGAAAAGTAAGCGACAGTAAATATCAATCTGAGATAAAGAAATAAAAAACATTAAAACCATAACAATATGAATTTTGTCACAACCAACAACTTTTAAATTGTTTCATAGCACTTTCCCTAAAATTCTTAACTCTTACTAAACAAAAATGTGTACAAAATAAATCCATTCCTCTACCAGCTCTAACTCTGCTAGTCTTCAATAAATAACAAGCAGGTCCAGTTTGATCAATTCCTTTCCCCTGTACCATCACACCCCAAGATTTCGTCAACACTTCATCTGCATCTTCTTGTAATATATTGTGATTTTCATTATTTTCTTCATCTCGAAGTTCTTCAACAAAAATCAATCCATCTGGGGTTCTTGTTTTTCCACTTTCCCATTCATTTTTCATCATTGGCCAATTCTCAAACAGAGCTCTCTCTGTTTTGATCCAAAGTGGTGATGATCGTCGCGGTTCTCTATCATCATCATCCTCATCCTCATTCGCGTAAATGTGGACAAGTAATGGTGCTTGTTTCAAATTCTTAACAATGTCAACCATAGACGCATTCATCCAATCATCAAGATTTCTCGATAATATTATTTTTTCCTTTTTTCTATCATCATTTTTTGCGACCCTGTCTAAGGGTCGCGAATTTGATAGAGACAGAGATGAAGCAGAAACAACACCAACATGCTTCATTTGTATCATGGATACTGTTGATCTTCTCTGTATCGTTCCAATTTTATTCAGTGTACCTAGAGACACACTCGGATTTATGTGTAACGATGCCATTTTTTTTTTTGGGGAAAATCGTTACTCGTACCGGGGAATTAAATTAAGAATTATTTAATTCCCCGGAATGATTTGATTTTTTTTTTTTTTTTTTTTGGGTTGTTAGAGGGAATTGAGGAGTGAAATTTGAATAGAAATATTGAGAAATGTGGCACAAGAATGGAATAGGTTGAGGGACAAAAGGCACGTGTCTTATGTATGACATGTAACATTTGAGACCAATCATATTTTTTGGGGTGCTGAGGTGTGGCACCAATGATATTATGACACGTTTATAAACGATAGGCCTTGAAGAAAGAGATAGAGTTTCTCTAGAGCAGATAGGGCAAAGACCAAGATACACATCACAAAATTTGAGTTGAGACTATGGTTTTTCATGTATATATCTAATTGAATTATTTAGGTTTAATACCTAGATAAGTACTCTTCATTTAGACACTCGAACTATGATTTGATTTGTTTCAAATTGAGCATCTGAATACATGATAAATTGTTTTCATTATTAGATGCTTTTGGTTCGATTTTTTTGAATATTATCAATGTGATCTCAATTGTCTATTAATTAGTTAAGTCAACATTATTAAACGTGATCTCTTTTAGTTATATGTATCAACTTTAATTGAAATATGACTGAAATTTTACGATTTATTGAGATTAATATGTATAATTAAATGAGATGATATATTTTAACCAGTGACATTTGAGAATGTGGCACGAGCATGGAGTGGATAGTTTGAGGAAAGGCACACGTCTTACGTATGACATGTAACACTAAAGACCAATCATATTTCTCTATTTAATAGTAATATCAAAATCTATAAATTTAAGTTCTAGTTCTGCTTTCACTATGATCAATGTTATAACAAATGTGTATTTTAACTCTCTCTTTTTTTGTTTTTTCATCTGGTGTACGATCAATTCGGATTTGCATTGGGTAGGGCCTTATTCGTAGGGTAACACTTAGACCGATGATTTTTTTATATGCATGATTTGAACTCAAAACCTCTAATTAAGAGTAGAACAACCTCATCCACTGTACTACATCCTTTGATAGTGTGTAATTTTAACCTTATAGAAGTAAAAATAGCAAGCATGTTACTAGGACAGACATGCTAGCTAGGCCCAAAATTATGGGAAAATTGTATGAAATAACAAACTATTAATTCAAATTAAATGTTATAGCCATAGTTTATTTTATTTGTAATTCGCAACAAATATCCCATTTTTTGCCATCTGATTCGGTATACAATTAGCCCTTTTCGGTATACAATTAGCTATTTTATACATTTCGGTATAAAATATATAAAATGCGTTTGTATTTGTATAAAGCGAGAGAAAAGTGTATGTACAAATACAAATACATATATTTTCGTCATATACACTTATAATTATACAAATACAGATCTTATTATATAAATTACAATGTATAAATGAATATATACAAAACTGAACAATTTGTAAAAAATGAGATGTATCTAGCGAATTATACAAATCAAAAGCTTCATAACAAACATAAAATTAGCTATGGAGCGCAATTATGCAAACTATAACTATAACATACAAATATAATTTTTATATTTGCTATATGTGAAAATTGCTCAATTCTCTAATTGGATAATTTTGCCAATTTCCAGTCAGTTACAACCAAATTCTTGTGAAAATTTGATGAAATGTTTGACTATTTGACTGGTTAGTAAATATTTTTAAAGTACTTATATAGTATATAATATAATAAATAAAATAATGTAAAAGGTGTTCAATGAGACAACATGGCTTAAATTTAGTTGGTAAAAGGCGTGGTGGTTATGCAATAACAGACGAATAGTAAAGTTTGTTCTCTTTCTCTTTGAGCTAAGTAATGGAGTAATAAATACATATATTACTAGTAGGGGTGTGCACATATCGAATTTTAAAATTATTGATTTTATATCTTGATTTTAGAATTTCGCAAAATATAATTTGAATTTTATTAAAAAACGTTCAGATTAGATCATTTTTCAAAGTTTGATTTCAGATTAATTGATATGAATAATTCAATTTTTCAGTTTTGAACATATAACTAAATAAAGTTCAAGATGGTAAAATCATGGCATAACATATAACAATACCGACAATGACAACAATGATTTTTTTTTTTTTTTAAAAAAGAGTCATCTTGAAATTAACAAAGTCAAACATATATGGTTTATAGGCGAAAGGAGAAAGCATCATGTCTAAGTTAATATCAATAGAAAAAAAAATACTTTTAATTGATTCTGTTTGAGCCTCAAATGAACTTGAATTTAGTACTTGGTATTGAATATATGGTTTTTTTTGTTATTTTCCACTTGGAGAATGCATTGAAGCTTCAGTTAAATCCGGATTGCGCATGTAGGCCCATTCAAGAGTTCCTAACAAAATTTTCTTCATAATCAGAGTTGAATTTGAGATCTCTAGATAAGAATGAAATTGTTTTATCACTACACCACAACCCACGTTGATAACCTATGATTAATGTCTAGTATGTAGAGTATATCTGCCTTATTAATTAGATTAGGCATATAGATAATGCGTTTATGTCTAAATGATAGAAAAGAAAAAAAATAGATTCGGTGTGATAGAATGATAAGTACTTTTTTTTATTTTTAATTAAAAAATCTCGTGCTTAAATTCTAAGCCGTTTGTATATCATGTTCATATTTATTATTTTTATCCCACCGACAAAACGACGTATTTTTTTTACAAAATTGACACCTTACTTTCCAAATACTCGTGTCAAGCCTACCTTTTTTAAAGAAGTCTACTCATACCTAACAGCTCCCAATTGCTGGAAGGTAGATTGAGTGGTAGCTAAAAATTCTACAATTAATTTTATTTTCATTTATATATATAATATAAATTTATTTATATATAATATAAATTTATATATATTCCACATAAACTTAAACAAGAAACAAACTTACTTTCAATCATTTTTTTTAAGTCCACTTTCAAACTCTCTAAGTTTTCTCAATCAAGTTCAAGAGTAAGCTAATTTTTTTTCTTGAATTTTTATTTTATTGCTTTTGTATTTATTTTAATTGCTTATTTGTTAAATGTAAAAAGAGATTCTTGATTAATTTCTTATCCTAAATGTTTTTTTTGTGTAGTGGTAAAGAATGAAGTGATGGTGGATGAAATTCCTTTTCCTTCTCAATTCATGGTGAATAATAAGCCTTTACCTTTGATGGGCCATGGTAAAAAGAAATTTTTTTTTACCACTTCTTCTTGATTTTTATCTCTTCATATCTATATGCTGGGTTATAGTAAAATAAATATCGGTGTATAGAGACGTATTTAGAATTTTAACTTTATGTGTTTTGAATCTAATAAAAACAATTTATTAAATATTGGAAATATTATTCGACAGATTTAAAATTAGAAGTTTATGATTTTTTCGATAGTTTCAAGTTACTATACGAATTACGATAATAGTTGGTTCACGTTCAAATATACATGTATTCGCTATATTGGATGATAATTCATAAATATTAAGCAAATTTCTTAAAATAAATATAAAAGTTTAGCCAAAGTCTGAATTTTATCCTAGTTGATGAATGATTAAAATATCATATAATTTTTTTAATTTTTTTTTTTCCCTTTGTGGTGGTTAGTTGAAGATGATCCTATAAAACCCAAAGTTATCTAGAGGATCTATCCTTATGTAAATATTACTAAATTTTCAACATATTAAATTTTTGAAAAGTCAATTCGGATTTAATTTATAGATGCTGACAATAACAAAATGTTTAACTCCAAATTGTTTTTTTTTTCCAGGAATAACAGACATAGAGATACATTTTCTCCAAATTAAATTCACAGCAATTGGAGTTTACTTGGATCCAGAAATTGTGACTCATTTGCAACAATGGAAGGGAAAAACAGGGGAAGAACTAACTGAAAATGATGAATTCTTTGAGGCTATTGTTAATGGTAACTAAAATCTTCACTAATGACTACCTACACCGCTCTGACTTTCCAAAAATATTGTCATATTCATGTCAGATCTTCTAAATATGCATTACTTTCAAAGGATCTGACATGAATCATCAATACTTTTGAAGAGTCTGAACAACATAGATGATTAGGCATTCTTGTTTCTATAAAGTTGTTTACTTCAAATGTAGATAATAGTCCAAAACACGTTTTTGCCAGCTTTCTATCTGAACTATATGTTGGGTTATGAAGGTGAATAGGGCGTCATGCGGAAGCTTACAATTGCAAATCATATAGTAGATAAATCAGATGACAAATAAAGTTATACTAAAACATAATATTATTAATATGGTATGACCAATCGGCCTACATATGAAAAACTAATAAAAAGAAAATACTAAAACTGTTGAGGGAAAATCTCCCCATAAACTAAACTCTTTATTGACTACATTGTGGATGTTCTTATTATTTTTGTGTTAGAAGAAATAAACCTATATTTATAGAGTCCTAAAACCTTTTCTTACTAGAAAAAGACTAGCTACTCCAAAACCTTTTCCTAAAAGGAAAAAATAAACCAAATATGAAAGAATATTATATTTTTCTTTCAGAAAAAGTTAAAACATTTATGGTAATACTTTGACTTTACTTTTAGGAAAAAATAAACTTCAAATAAGGTAAGAAAATCAAGGCAAAACCCTAACACTATAAAATGTACACTTTTCATACATGAACTATCACTAACTATTTATCAAAACATACTTCAACTATCAGTTGTTTTCTTTTCATACCTGAACGATGGTGATGTTTCATGTTGAAAAAGTGAACAACTGATAGTTCTGATAGAAAACTCAGACAAACGTGATACTTCAGTTTTTTCTTAAGAAAATAGACTATTCATCTACCTTCAATGTTATACATTTGCAGCTCCAGTTGACAAGTTCTTGAGAGTAGTAGTGATTAAAGAGATCAAAGGTTCACAGTATGGTGTGCAGCTAGAGAGTGCCATACGCGATCGCTTAGCAGAAGTCGATAAATATGAAGAAGATGAGGAAGAAGCACTCGAAAAAATCGTTGAATTTTTCCAGTCTAAGTATTTCAAGAAAGATTCAGTAATAACATATTATTTCCCAGCTACCTCTGGGAGTGCAAAGGTAGGTACTAACACTTCTTTTCTCAAAAGATTTTGAAGTTATGATCGAGTCATTTTCTGATGTTTGGTTACGATGTTTTGAACAGATATCGTGCACGATAGAAGGTAAGGAAGACTTGAAAATTGAAGTTGAAAATGCAAATGTTGTAGAGATGATGAAGAAATGGTACTTAGGTGGAACTAGGGGAGTGTCACCTACAACTATTTCTTCTTTGGCTAACAACATTTGTGTTGAATTGTCTAAATAAAAGACATCATGTGTTGTGTTGTTTGTATTGATCTTTGTTGTTTTGGCCATGTTGGCTATTGTATTTGGCCTATGGAGACCTTTTGTTTCAAGATTTGTGTTTGAAATTAATAAATTAGAAGTTCATTTTAGCTTGTTTCCAACATTTTTTTTTCATGTTTAATTTCCTTTTTAGTCTCTAGAAATAGTTTAAGCCAAGGGTGTGTGTGTGTTTTGGTAATAACTTGGTATTCTTAGGGCTAGTTTAGACATGATTTCAAATCATGTTTTGAATACAGTTTTTGGAAACAACTTCTCTATCTTCATGAGGTAGTGGTAATATTCGCGTATATTCTATCCTCTCCAAACTTCACTTTGTGAGATTTTACTCGGTATGTTGTTGTTTTGAAATCGGTGATTTGAATTTGAAATTTTGTTTGAACATGCAATTTGAATTTCTTCAGTTGTATTTTTTCTAAAAAACATAAAATCCTACAAGTTGCGAAAACTATCAGAATTTTCTCAATTCTAATACTTATCTTATCAAATGAGTAAACCATGGTTCATAAACAAGATACTGGAATATTCTAAGATGCTGCATTGATTAGTCTCATATCTCCATGTTCCTTTTATAAATAAACGATTTGCGATTACAAATTTTCAAATGCACATCACTTTATAAAAGATTGTAACAATAGTTTTAACTAGTTGTACTTTAATATAATCTTTTTAAATGGTACATACAACCTCTTCACCCCATGCATGTGCCTTTTTTTTTCATTTTTTTTCCACCTAATTTAAATGTTGAGTCTTCTTTTACTAAATATAAACTTATAAATCAAATTTTACATTTAAAAAAAATTGAAATCACAATTTGAAATTTCAAATCCTACTTTTTGAAGGATTTAGTATTTGAAATTATCATCTCAAATCACTTCTCTAAATATTATTTTTATCTTAATTTCAAATCGCATGCCTAAACGCCTACTAAATTTGTCCATTTTAAGTTGCAATTAGGACATTTCTTAAAGAATTGTTTGATAGGACATGTGGCATAATTTCACAATCATAAATCTTGACATAAGATTTGTGAAGCCAAACAAATCACATTATTAGGTATTATGGGCACACACACGAAGCATTGATAAATCATAAATATATTTTAATTATGTGATCTTATACAAAATAATTATATACCATGTGTGAGGGATACTTGAGAGATATGTATATATGATCATATATGCCAACTAAAATTAATAATTAATATGATATCAAAAATAAAGATCTTGCATGTGTACAGAACATTTGAAAGATGCATAGTATCTAAAATTAATTAAAGAAAAAAAACTTTGACAAGTTTTTTGCACATAAATCTCAGTTTCTTTAGGTAAAAACGACAAAGTTGAAATTATATATGTCAGGAGAAAATAATATTTTGCAGTGTAATTAACACGATAAAGTTTTTGAATTTAAGTTAATACTTAAATAGTATATTAATATAGTAAAAATGTCTATGAATAGATTAGACCATTCACTCGAATGAGTAATAATACTCGTAATGATTAACTTTATAAAGATTCTATTGAATTCCAATCATTCATAGAACTGGTTAGCATAATTTTCAAACTTAAGAAGTCAACCGAATGAGTACTAATACTCGTAATGATTAACTTTATAAAGATTCTATTGAATTCCAACAGCTCGTAGAACTTGTCAACATAATTTCCAGTTGATCAAGAAGTTGGGAACGTTCCCTCGGCCTCTGACTTGCCTCTAGTTACTGAAAGTGAATTTATTTTCAATTATCCTATATATATATATATATATATATATATATATTTCAAAATCAAAACAATTCAAACAATTGCCGTCATTATTGTTTTAGTCGAAAGGAATTTTTTTCTTCTACTCTTACCCTCTCCTCATGTCGTATATCCACTCAACTCTTATATTTAAATCTTTTTATTTATTTGGACATGAATGAACCCGAACAGACTTTCGGCACTATGGGTAACCAATTAAAAATATTTACACTACCTGCTCTTTGAACTCGAGAGGAACGCCATGTTCTCTAAAACCTAAAATAGATACTCTTAAAAAAAAATACAATGTTTAATTTAAACATATAATCATGATTAGTGGATAATTAATTGGTATTTTTTTTTTCTAATTAATTAATAAAAGTTAGATATGAGTCATATGATTAGCAGTATTATTGGATCTGATTCCTTCCTACCTAACTAGCATAATTTTATCAAATGAAACAGAGAAATTATTATTTATACAAAAGGAATATAATATATGAAATTGCCATGAATAATTTTCACCTTATTCTGGAATTTTTTCCAATATATAATTATTATAATTTTTTAAAATTTGAAAAACTACAAAATACTATTTTCACTAATTTTTATTTTAAATCACTAATAAAAATTCAAATACACTTTAAATTTGTATTGATATAATTATGTTCAAATATAATTTTGATTCTTAAATATTATTTTCAACTTAAAAATATATATATATTTTTAAATTTCACAATTTTTATATCGAAACGTCCATTAAATATTTGAGAAATGCATGTGCTTTTAGGATCTTATATAATTAATATACATCAACTGGTGGTTCAATTAGAACAACTGTGCGCATGCGCATGTTTGATCGTCGTTTTATGACCATGTCAAATGTATTTTATTAATAAATATTAGTAAATGATTAATAAAATTTAAATAATAAAAGGGGAAGAATCAATTAAATAAAGTAATAATAAAAGTTAAAAGACAAAAAAATTGGTTAATTCTAGTGGTGTTCTCATTTAGAAAATTGTGCTATATTTATATGAGTTTAGGTTTTAAGTATTGATTGACGGTATAAAAAATAGAGTAAATTTTAGGTTTAGCAAACATAAAAAATTATATTAGCGCTCTATAGTTATAGTTTTGCTATTTGCGTTTGATAGCAAACATATATAGTTTGCTATGGGGCATCTCATTGTATAAATTGCAGGCAGACAACTCATTTGTATAAAAAGCGCATCGATTGTATATGTATATCAGTTAGATAATTGTATATATGTAACTATTATGTATATGAATCAATGATTGTGTTTGTATATCTGCATAAAATTTGAATTTGTATATAATTGAATCGAATTAAAACATTTGTATATCAAATCTCTCTTTCTCTCGCTTTATACAACACAAATTATACATTGTATTTTATATAATTTGTGTTTGTATAAAGCGAGAAAGAGAGAAAGACAAAAGAGAATTGGACAGAGAAAGATTTGTATAGTATAATTATAAGTGTATAGACGAAAGTGATATGTATTTGTGTTTGTATATACAATTTTATCTCTCTTTATACAAACACAAACACAATTTATACATTTGTGTTTGTATAAAGTGAGGGAGGCGAGGGACAGTAGCGAGCGAGATCACGGAGAGTGGCGAGCGAGATTTTTGGAGAGAGAGACGAATGACAAAGTGTTTGCTACGGATTAGAATTAAATGAAACTGTGGTTATAACATTTATTTTGAATCAATAATTTGCTAGCTATTTTATACTCACAATTTTCCCTAAAAAGTATTTGCACATTAATCAAATTATTTAAATGTTCATTACATATAATTTAATTTGATGGTATTAGCTTATAACTTCTAAACGGTTAAATTACACTAATAGTATATTAAAAAAATACTAATTCCTTTATCTTAAAATATTTGTCATAATTCGTTTGACGTTCAAATTAATCAAATTAGTTTTCGAGAAATGAAAAGTATCATATATTTTAAGACGGGAAAATATATATTATCAGTGTATATAACTTAAATTGTGCGCTTAGCTTCTCCATACCCCCACAACTATATATATATATTAGCTAGCTGCTGCCACTTAATTAATTAGTACTACTCTCTAATCCTTTCTATATCATTAACTTAATTACTTTGAGAACTTGTTCATTATCAATAATAATGGCTGCTTATTATCCTCTTTCAACATTTTCCATTTTTTCTCTTCATGTCATCTTCATAAGCTTGTGCTTCAATGAGAGTTTTGGTGATAATGGAGGCTGGCAAAGTGCTCATGCTACTCTTTATGGAGGGGGTGATGCATCTGGTACAATGGGTATGTCTTTTTTTCTTTTTTACTTTTTTCACGCGATGTTCGGTATCTGCATTGGAGTCTAACTATATATTTCAAATTTGCGCCGCGTAAAGCTCCATTCGTGGGCAAACACTCTCTACCAAGAATTTTTACATATTCAGAGCTCGAACTCAAAACCTCTGATTAATGGAGGAGCAATTCCATCCACACCACAACCTTTGCTTTAATCATTAATTGTCTTATTTTATGATGGATTATAATTTTTAGTCCTTCAACGAAGTGCTGAGTTTCCCTAATTAATTACTACATCAACGAATTTTTGTCTCAATTTATGCGATATTTTTTTTTTGTCAATTTCAACAAAAAAAATGACACAATTTTATGTTTAGTAATGCTGGATTATACATATTTTCATTCTTTCTTAAAGCTTTTGCTAAGTCAAATAACATCACATAAATTGAAACGGATGATGAAGTATTTATTATGCAACAAAGATTGTGAGTGGAGCGGTAAATACACCTCATGTTTGAATCCTTAAAATGGAATCACTTTTGATAGGAAGTGGTATACCTCCAAAGTAGATCTATTTTTTTTTTAAAATCTCTCAACTAAACAATAAGTACTCCTAATTAGACGAGAGGGGTTGCTCGGATGGTAAGCACCCCTCACTTCCAACCCGAAGGTTGCGAGTTCGAGTCACCAAGGGAGCAAAAGGGTGGGAGCTCCTAGGGAGGGTAAAAAAAAAAAAAGTACTCCTAATTACTAATTTGCAACAACATTATAGTAGAATGGTAATTACTTCTCCATTTCTAATTAAAGATATTGCATTCAAGTTTTAAAAATAGAGTCGTCTTTGATAAGAAGCGTGTTTTACTTATCAAGTGAGATTTCCCAATCTGAATCAGGGTCCTAAAGTAAGCCGATGATCTATCAGAATCAGTCTCTCTACCCCTCAAAAAATAGAAATAACTTATGCATACACTCCACTAGCCTCCTCCGATCCTACTTATGGAAACACTGAATATGTTATTGTTATGGTGTACAACTAGTGACTCAATACTCTATAAAGTCTTTGTAAATAGTACTAATGATTCAAAAAAAATATGCAGGGGGTGCTTGTGGTTATGGTAATTTAAACAGCCAAGGTTATGGTACAAACACTGCAGCATTAAGTACATCCTTATTCAACAATGGATTGACATGTGGTGCTTGCTACCAACTCAAATGCAACAATAATGATGCCAAATTGTGTCTTCCAGGAACAACAATTACTGTCACAGCAACAAATTTTTGTCCACCAAATCCCTCATTACCTAACAACAATGGTGGTTGGTGCAATCCTCCTTTGCAACATTTTGATTTGGCACAACCTGCCTTCTTGAAAATTGCACAATATAAGGCTGGTATTGTCCCAATATCTTTCCAAAGGTAAACTTTGTTTTCCTTATTATGACAGAGTTTGCATTTGACTGTATTTGACTGAGCACGATTTAACTTGAATATATCGAAAGTAATATCAGTTATGCTATTAAACTTACGGAAAAATGTTTGAAATGTGTTTAAACTATGTGAAACTAAATAAAAATGTCCTCAGTTAGTCGTTTGGTCTAAGAATATCTATATTATTACTTAATTGATGAAAATGTGCTTTTTTCCTAATAAATATCTTATTTGTTTTCTTTTTAAAACATATTTTAGTCTGAATAATAATGTAAACTTTCATATCAAGGGAATTCCAACAAATCGTACGAGTAATGGTAAAATAAAATTAACAAGATTAAATAGTTATGGAATACAAAAATGTTATATTCTTGTTGAGATATAAACTATATAGTAATATATATGATAGAGAAAATAACGCCATCTTATGGTGAAAACTGAAGTGATAACTATTCCTCCATTCTTATGTTTTGGATAAAAGTCCTAAGAATATCATTTTTGGGTAGGAACTAGGAAACACTCCTCTAATGATTAGCATTCTGGCACGACTTTGAATTAGTTGAATTTTTAAAAGGCACCAAGCACCAAATGAGAAATCAAAAAAATATCGTATAGAATAAGAAACACTCCCTCAATGCTTAGCATTCTGGAGCGACTTTGAATTTATTAAATCTCAAAAGAGTATCAAACACCAGACGAGAAACCAAAAAAATATCACATATAGAATGGGAGAGAAGTAATACAAATGAAAGACACTTCTTGTTCAAGATAGTACATACAAATATCACTAACTTGAACTTGATTGAATTCATATACTATACAAGATATATATGTTATAAGTAATTTCTATTTATTGATATGTGATTTTTTTTTTCATAGGGTACCTTGCATGAAGAAGGGAGGAATAAGGTTTACAATAAATGGCCACTCTTATTATAACTTAGTTTTAGTGACCAATGTTGGTGGTGCTGGTGATGTTCATTCAGTTTCCATTAAAGGTTCTAAAAATGTATGGCAATTAATGTCAAGAAATTGGGGCCAAAATTGGCAAAGCAATGCATATCTCAATGGACAAAGTCTTTCATTTCAAGTGACAACAAGTGATGGAAGAACTATCACAAGCAACAATGCTGCCCCATCTAATTGGCAATTTGGACAAACTTTTGAAGGGGCTCAATTTTAGTTTTTCATCGTCGAAATATCGTCTACTGATCATTTTTCAGTCTCATGTAGTTTTAAATTTTACAAGTGAAACTTCATGATAATATTATAAATCTAGAGTTTTACCTGTAGAATTCAAAACTTACATGATCATTGTTATTTTCATTATTAGAAAAAAGTGGTTATTTGTGAATTTTATCCTATTTCACCACTTAAAAGAAGGCCATGAGAAAAAGAGAAGGCATAAAGTATAATACATACTAATAGTGTACAAAATTGTATTGCTCCTATTAGAAATAAATACCAATACTGAGTGTGGTTTAGTAACCTAAAAAATAAGAGAAATAATCTATTGTACTTCTACTAGATTACAAGTTGCATTTATTATGTAAAAAATTGTTTTGTATCGACTCTCTATGTGATTTACAAATTGTATACGTAAATTATTAATTTCGTCTTTAAATTATTGACAGTCTTAAAAATATTTTTTATTTCACCAGTTAAATTTAGATACACCTCTGATTTGCCACATGACATAACAAGTGATCTCAATCTCTTGTAGAAACATGAAATTCTTAATAAAAAGTCGAGAGAAGTATTAAAATCTCCCTAAATTTGATGAAAGTTTAAAGGCATATTTCACTCATGTTGCATGAATGAGGGTGTATTTAAATTCAGTAAATCAAGTAAATAGATGTTTTTAAGGCTGTTAATACTATGAAAATGAGATTAATAATTCGCGGCAAATTCATTTTACGTAAAAGAGAAAGCTCAAAGCTTGTGTTAGAACTACGAATACAAATATATCATTGCAATGCTTGTGATGAGATTGTTCAATTTCACATAGTTTAACGATATTTCGGATACGTATTTTTCTTCAAATATTTTCACACTATCGACTCCAAAGTCAAAAGTGACAATCAAGTAGACAAATGAGGCCTCCTTCTGCAACTTATCACAAACTCTGTTCAACGCTCTTACGATATCTTCCTTCCCTTAATACCCCTCGAAACTTCCAAAGCTCACACTTTCAGTCCTCCAAAAACTTCTACACACTGAACCCTACTACTGCCATTCACACTTTCATCAGGCCCATTTCCGTCATTTCTATTAGTCCTCCGCAGTTGATCGCCGTCGTACGGGGCAGAAGATCGAGTATCGCCGGCGTTTCAACCATGGCCAGCGGCGAAGAAAATTCAGTTACGTTTCAGTTAACTCCGTCGAGCTTGTTGAAGATTCAGAAAGGTGATATTACTCGCTGGTCCATAGATGGATCCTCTGACGCTATTGTAAGTATTATGTATCTCTGCCTTTATAAATGCGTTTGAATTTTAGCTGAATCATTTCTAATTTGAATTTTTCAATGTGTATTACGGTATGTTGCTGCACTTGTTTTGTATTTTGCTATTTTGCTGTCCTATTTTCTCACAGTTCTGCTGCGGATACTGTTATGAACCCATGTGTACTGTCTGATTCAAAACCAAATGAGTATCTTATTGATATTCAACCAAAGTGCAAACTGAGGTGGCTTTTGTTTGATAAACTGGTGGATTTAGTTTTTCAAAATTTTGTTTGTTTGTTTGTAGAGTTTTATTCTAAAAAAGGAACTTCCTTAGTTTCAATTTATGTGAATGAAATGCTTTTGAAACTTGCAGTCTTAAACATTACATAACATTTATGTGGCTACAAGACTATTGAATCTTGTCGTCTTAGATATATCATAACCAGAGGTGGAGCCAGGATTTTTAGTTTTTGGGTTCTGGAATACAATTTTTCTTGCTTATTGGGTTTTGAATAGATTATTTATTCATATTAAATGACCTTTTAATGCAAATGAAGGATTTGAACCTAAGCTACTGGGTTCTTCAGAACCTGTAACCACAGTGCTGGCTCCAAAGTCCAACCTTGTTCATAACATTTGTGTAATTATAAAAGCTTGTCAGTGTATTTAATATGAGAATTAAACTATTGAAAGCTTGTTAGAGATGGATTCTTTCATACCGATAGGAAAACTCTCTAAGGAGTAACATTTCAACTGTTCAAATAAAATCTTGGTGGAAGTAGAGTCTCCCTGACTAAATTATAACCCTTGAGAACAATGGTGATCTCTAGGATGGGTGTTGTTGTTATAAGGCCAACAGTAAAAAGGAGGCAGTGGGTTTGTTAGGTTGTTAGCTCATATCATTAGGGATCAGTTACTACCACCTACTGAAGCTTTAGCTTGTAAATCTGTTTGTCAAAATATATCCTATGTACATTTTGTATGGCTGTGATGAGCAACTATGCTTTTCCTCTTTCTACCTCTGTCTTTTTCTCTTTTGACTGTAAGTTCTCGCCAATATTTCTTGATCTTGATAACCTAGAGCAGAATAAATACAGAGAATTCATATAGTCAATTCAACAAATTTGGGTTTGAGTGATTAATTAGACACTGGACTGGCTCTATGTTAAAAAAACAAGACTGAATTTCTAACAGCTTTGAATCTTTTGTTGGATTCAGTTTTATAATTTAAATGTCGAAGCTGGAATGGTCTCACTTGTTCTGGTACCAGCTGTCATTTTGAGGCATCAAGAAGATGCATAACAAACATTTGCAAGAAAAAGGAAAGTGTCTGCTCATGTACAAAAGCTAGGCTACAACTAAGGAGCAAACACGATCCAAAGGAGTTCACAGCTAGATATAGGGCTCCAATTGAGCGTCACCAGCGGTCATCATTGTATTTCTACGTGCCATGTGCTTGTGTCTGGCTTTGAAATGAAATCAAATGCTGCTACGTTGCCCAAGAACCTTTTTGCTCTTGAAATGAGAATTTTGCTTTGAAGTATACAATATGTTACGATGTTTAAGTCTTCGACCACATTCTTATATGTTTTGTTTCTTAGAGAAATTTAATCATTCATTGAGGAAAAGTTGAAGATCAGATAATGAAACAAAGCTGGTTGGTTATTTCAACAGCTTACCTAACTGAATAATAATAACTTTAACTTTGTACTCAGCTTGACTTCAGATTTACTTGTTTGTAAATTTCAGAAGTACTTTGGATTCATTTGTGAACTATAAACAACGTCAAGCACAATAAAAGAGGAACGCAGAACCCCTATGTATTTTCAAGAAATAAAATGTCCAACAGACCTTCTCTATTAAGGCTGATAATATTTTCAGTTCTGTTATGATCCTTCTTTGGGGCGTATGATATATTTGATTCTGTCTATCCTTCTTGATATTGTGGTGTTTGATTGTGGCCTTCATATTTGCACCATTTTTATACAGGTCAACCCTGCGAATGAGAGAATGTTGGGTGGTGGTGGTGCTGATGGAGGTAATTCTCTAATTTACTGCTGAAGTGCTGCTTATTTCCATGATCTATGTAGTCTAATTACAATTTTGCCCATTTCTAGCCATACATCGAGCTGCTGGTCCAGAATTACGAGATGCATGCTATAAAGTACGAGAGGTGCATCCTGGAGTTCGCTGCCCAACAGGAGAAGCAAGGATTACCCCGTATGTGCTCAGTCTTTGACTTTAATAATGCATTAGAACGATATGTTTTTGTTGTATGTTGTCACTAAACTTACATTGTGGTGGGAAAATATTGCAGAGGTTTCAGATTGCCAGCTTCTCATGTAATCCACACTGTTGGACCAGTATATGATACTAACCCAAATCCTAAAGCCTCTTTGACAAATGCATATAGGTTTGTGAATGATTGTTTAATATTACTCGTAAGTTGGTTTTGTTGTCATACCTTATTTGATTCTCTTTTCTGTCAATTATACTGCAGAAATAGCCTGCGTGTGGCAAAAGAGAACAACATTCAGTATATTGCTTTTCCTGCCATATCATGTGGGGTCTTTGGGTGAGTTCACATGGATTAACCATGCATTTCATGTTTATAGGAACTTGAGCTTATTAAGCTATGCTTTTGATGGCTACTTCTCCAAGCTAAATAATCCACCAGCTATTGAGGATGAAATAAGAATATGTTGGGGATACTACAGAATAAGTTTGCTGCGTTATCTGACATTTAAGTACCTAGATAATGCTTGTCTAATTTTTCTTTTAATGTTCTGTAGGGGACTGACTAAAGTGAAAACTGTTGCTATAGTGAACTTACATTAAAAAATGAATTCAACTGTTATGTTATTATCACAGCTTACAAATTCTGTCTTCTGAATCTTTCTTGTTTCATTTCTCCACTTAAAATCAGCCAACCCTTATTTTTCTTGCCACAAATTGTCATAAAAATTGCAGTTTCAATTTTGTTTTCCTTTTGTTTCATTGTATGTCATGCACTAATAAATTTCTATATCCTGGTGATTTACGTCGACTGTTGAATGAGAAAATTCGTTTAATAGTCCTCAGTTTGAGCATATCAAAGAACTAACCTTTTTAATATGACTATGTTACAGCTTTCTTAGGCTACCGGACTTCCATTTCATGAGTACTACCTGTGCTAACTTGTTTGCATGTTAGTCAGCTAGGAAATAAGATTTGCAGTATGATCACCTTTTAGGAGCAATATAAAATCTTACCTGCTATGGACGGTTGCCCCTGCTTAATCTTAATTTTTTTGTACTTACCAGATATCCTTATGATGAAGCTGCCACTGTCGCTATATCTACTGTCAAAGAATTTGGCAGTGACCTCAAAGAGGTATTATTATTATCTGCTTATGATTTTGGTTGCTCAGAACTTGATTGCAATATAGGTCACATAATCGTTGACTATAAAATACTTCATAGTGTTCTTATCTTATGTTGGTGAAATTGTCCGCCTGAAGCAGAAATATTGATAATGGTAGATGTGGCTCCACAGTTGCTGATAGTATGTTGGCATCTTGTTTCTAGTTCTCTTTTATTTTTCCTTTTTGCTGATAAATATAGATAGAAAATTACTTGCATCTAGATAGTACCCAAGAAAGTGATGTATATAATGAATTGTTAAGGCTCAAGCTCTTCATGGAACAGCCAAAGCATCTTCACTGCCATACAGTATTCTTACTGAAAAATATAAAGAAGTGTGAGAAAACACTCCTAATATTTTGGAGTTAATTTGTCCATGATTCATCACTCTGAATCTCTTTTATTTTCTATACAAAGTACAAAAGGCGCATGGGGATAACACTCTCTTTTAGCCCATACATGAAATTTTTTCTAGTTCTGGAATGAAGATGACTATATTTGCCCAATCTATTTTGTATCCAAACAATGAGAACAGAAAAAACCAACAATAAGCCACTACCTTGAAATGCTACCTGAAATAAACCTGTGGTTTTTGCCCACGAAAAACTGGCTAGTGAAAAAGCCCCCCTTGGTGTCTATTGGCATGTTTCTCTGGAGGATTGAACTTGTTAAAATTCATGGAATCCTATTCTGTATGCTATTTACTGCATAATGCTCTGATTAAGATGAACAATTTAATAACTAATTGAAGTATAATGTTCATAGTGTTACCATTTAAATGTCATGTGGTATGAGTTGTCTCCGGCAACTTCAACACTATTATTTCCCTTGTACTAGACTTGACAACTAGCAATATAAAAGAGCCATATCTAGTTTTTTTTTTTTTTTTTTTGAAACAGAGCCATATCTAATTGTTGAAACACTGCAATTGCTTGAATAACTACTCTGGTCGTTCTTTCTTAGTACTAATACTTTGATCATGACATGTCTTCAAAAAAATTGTCTGAAATCACCTGATACCATTTTTAGATGAACTAGCTGAGGGACTTCTTGAGTTTCACTGGTAGGTGAAACAAATTCTTGGTGGGTTGGATATTAAGAGTATCTCTTAGTTTGAAGTCAAGATGTTTTCATTAGGAGATCTCCTTTATACTTTTTCTTCTTTTCATTTCTGGCACACATTTTTGTTGTTGTTGAGAAAGGTAACAATGTCATATAGCATCACAATGGTTGTGCATAAACCATAGTATTACATTTCAATAGAAACAAAATATTCTCCTTGCTCTTCTTTCAAGGATTCTATGATATTTTATGAGAGATTCAGCATCATCTAGGAGGTGATCTTTGCACCAAAAAATAAAATAAAGACCGACAGTTCATCTTGACTTTCTCGACAGAGTTGTGGGTTCCTTCAAAGCATTTTGTGTTTCTCTCCTTCCACACAATCCACCATACTCAAGCAGGTATTATTTGCCACCATTTTTTCTGTCTAGCAGTACGTACAGTGTCATTCCAGCATGCCAACTGCTCTCTATTCTTTGGCATAGCCCACCTGATTTGTTTAAATGTTAGTTGCCAATTCTGGCTGGTTAACTCTTTTTCTTATGACCAAGAATCCGTTTGGAGTCAACCCCTTGGACCAACTGTAGCCTATGAAACTGGGGCATGATGGGCGCGCCCCTTTATCCTTCTCCTAAATACCAAAGCTAATTCTCTTGGCGCAGGGCTCAAACCGTGACATAAGACATAAGTTTCTCAACCTTTCCCAATTGAGCTAACCCCTTGGTGTTGGAAGAGATGATTTATGCTGTCAGAATCTTTTTCACACAAGAAAGACTTAGAACACAGCTGCAGCCCTCTTCCTCAATAAATTTTCTAGCGTTAAGCATGCTTCTTAGCTACTAGCCAAGAAAAACATGCCATCTTGTAAGGTTTGACTTCCCATATTTCCTTCCAGTGTCATTTGAACCCTGTTACCCACTGTGACTGAGTATTGCATTCTAATGTGATACGTCTCCTACCTCTGCAAATGATTTTTAATGCTATTCAAATTTAAACTGATAACTCGTTTCGTACTTTTTCTTTAAATGTAACGGTGTTATTAAAACCATATTTATTCTAAAATAGAATGTATATCTTTGCTTTGAGCATCAGTACATTTTTCTTTGGTTCCGGCTGTTAGGCTGAGTGCTGACTACAATCGTGTCCTCTTACATTTGTCATAATTGCAGGTACACTTTGTGCTGTTTTCAGATGAAATTTATGAGGCATGGGTGACAGCAGCGAATGAACAGTTGAATTAATTACGAGTATCTGGAAGATGAAGGTTGCGGCGATGGACATCGGTGAAGTATAACGACATACTCAGATATTGAAATGTCAAAATATATGATTCTGCTGAATAAATATTGAAAAAATCAAGCCACACATCTATTTAAGGATTAATATAACATTTTAATTACAAGTATTAATAAATTATTTTAAATTTATAAGTTAATTAATTACATTTTATTACTATTATTCTTTTTATAATTATATTATTATAATTAATAGGTGAGAGAAATAACATTAATATTGATATTAATATGAGAGAATCAATGGTAATTATCTATTACACATTTTTAATATTTAAATCAAACATATTCTATTTTATAACATTTGGAATGATAAGTTTATGAATAGTAAGAGTCCATTTAGAATTAAAAGTCTAATGTATTTTCAAATTTAAATATTTTTGATTTTCTTTCCTTAAGTATTATTATTATTTAATATTTAAATTTAATGTATTTTATTTTATTTTTATAATATTCAAAAATGATAAATTTATGAAATAGTAAGAGTTTATAAAGAATTCTTTTACTTATGAGTTTCTATTTTTAAGCTAACTTCTTTTATTTAAATTTGAATTCAAATATCATATCAATTTTTTTAAATGTGGATCTTTTTATTATTCTTCCTTATCCTTGATTTTAAATACTATAATATCTTTTTATAAGCTATATATTTAAATTGATAGAAATATTTAAAAGATTTCCACCCCCAAACAACGTTATCTCTTAATCCTCATTTTTCTTATTTTACTATTATTTTCAGTACTACTATTATTACTTAATAACTCTTGATAAATTTTATTTTTTTCTAATATTAAATTTAAATATGTTGTTCACTATATATATATATATATATCTTTATTTACATTTATTTATTTCCTACGTTTTTCTTTCTCTTCCTTCTTTATCTTCATTTTTTGTCCTTTCTTTAGATTGCTATTTTTTATTTCATACCGTTAATAAATAATTTGAATTGTATGAATTCTTGTATGAGTAATGATTTGTATGAATAATGATTTAAATTATGGGTGTGTTTGGTATGAAGGAAAATGTTTTTCTAGAAAATGTTTTCCAGGAAAACAAGTTGATTTTTGACTTATTTTCTCATGTTTGGTTGGTGAGTAGAAAATATTTTCCGGAAAAGATATTTAGTGTTTGATTTATGAATGAAAAATATTTTTGAGAAATATCTTTTATTTTTATTAGAGTAGAAAATAATTTTTGAAATTGAAAATAGTTTTTAAAAACAAACTTAAATTTTTTTTTGGGGGGTGGGGGGTGGTAGGGGGTGGGTGAAGGGGGGGGGTCGAGTGTAGGGGTGAAAAAATGAAATTTTGAAATTGAAAATATTTTTTAAAAACAAACTTGAAATTTTTTATTTTTTTTGGGGGTGGGGTGGGGGGGGGGGGGCTGGTAGGGCATGGGTTGGTGGGGATCGAGGGTAGGGGTGAAAAAATGAAATTTTGAAATTGAAAATATTTTTTAAAAACAAACTTGAAATTTTTTATTTTTTTTGGGGGGTGGGGGTGGGGGGCTGGTAGGGGGTGGGTGGGTGGGGATCGAGGGTAGGGGTGAAAAAATGAAATTTTGAAATTAAAAATATTTTTTAAAAACAAACTTGAAATTTTTTATTTTTTTTTGGGGGTGGGGGTGGGGGGCTGGTAGGGGGTGGGTGGGTGGGGATCGAGGGTAGGGGTGAAAAAATGAAATTTTGAAATTGAAAATATTTTTTAAAAACAAACTTAAAATTTTTTATTTTTTTTTGGGGGTGGGGCGGCTGGTAGGGGGTGGGTGGGTGGGGTCGAGGGTAGGGGTGGAAAAATGAAATTTTGAAATTGAAAATATTTTTTAAAAATAATTTTTAATAATTTTTTGGGAGGGGGTGGGGGTAGGGATGAGGTCGGGATAAATAAATTGAATTTAAAAACAAACTTTAAATTTTTTATTTTTTTGGGGAGGGGTTGGTTGGGGGGTGGTTTGAGGAATAAATTGATTTTTCAATAAAAAATAATTGTAATTTGAAGTTGGAAGAGAGTTTTGGAAAATGTTTTCCTTAAGTTTAGAAGGGAAGTCATTTTCCTTAAATTTGAGGAAAATGAGTTGATTTGGAAAACATTTTCCAAAACATTTAGCCCAACCAAACATGAGAAAATTGGAAAACATTTTCCGGAAAATGTTTTCCTTCATACCAAACACACCCTATATGTTTTCTATTTTTCAAAATTATATATCTGCTAAATTGTATGAATTTGGTATGAATTATGATTTTAAAAATAAATTGACCTACTCTATGGTTTTGGTTTAAAAAATAAATGAACCTATTGTATGATTTTACTATGAATTTTGATTTTGTATTAATCATTGTAAAAGATGGTTCATGCCGATCTTATATCATTTATATATCGATTGTTTTGGTATGAATTTTGTTTTGAATTAATCATTGTAAAAAAATGGTTCATACCGATTATATCAATTATATAGATCCATTTGAATCCACAATTCATACAAAATATAATAAACCAATATGTAGTCATTATTTTGCAACCATGGTTCATACAAAAATTATCACTTGAATATCATGTATTTATATTTAAGTTTCATACCAACCTAATACAAATATCATATAAATTATCTCACTTTTAATACATATTATAAACACAACAGTCACCAATTATTCATACCAGTATCATGCCAAATAGAATACCAAATTAATTCCAACATATAAATATTAACTATAATTTCTTATTTAAACAGTATACCAAATTCACACTATATTCAAACCATAAAACATTGTAGAATAAATTATACACATTTCATACACTTTTTTGTGGCACATATTTCATAAATATATTAGCATTATATGCAATTCTCTCAATTTGTAGCACCTTGTGCTAGACTTTGTGATCTTGATTAGCCGAAGGATTATAAGTTTCTTTATAGTATATATGCTCTTTCATTTCCTTGATGTATATATTTAAATAAAAATAGTAGTTGTTTTTAAATATTTATTGTTTAGAATCTTTCGGGTGGGCTAGTAATTTGAGCTTGAGACTTTTATATTGGAGATATTTTTTCAAAAATTGTTTAATATATTTATTTTCGTGTAAACCACTCACATTTCTTAATATTTCAAGAATATAATCGTATAAATTATAAAAATATACTATTTAAGACTTTTATTAACAATATATACACATACTTTTATTTAATTACAAACATAGTTTATAAATTACCTACATAGAAGATTAATTATTTTTTTGTTTTAATTTAATTATTTAATTGCATTTTCTTCTCTCCTCTTTTTGGGATTATGTGTCTTACTTTATCTCCCCAATTACAGTTCTTAATATAAACGTTCTGTCTTTTCAAATATTGTTTTATTTTCTTTCTTTTTTATTCAATCAATGTAAAGTAAAAAAAAAATTATGTTTCCAATAATTCACTTTTTTCTAAATTTTCATTGAGAGAAATTTCAGTCATTGTCTTTCTCTCTTCTGTTCATATTCATCGGTTAATCACTTGCACCATTTTTTTTATTTCCGCTTAAGTTCATCATTCAAGATTATATTTTCATAGTTCGGTTAAAATTTGAGGAGGAAGCCCATAAAAAGTTCTAGGCTTAACAAATCAATTATAGTTGTTGGTTGAAGATCCAATGACAATTGTTGATGAATCAATGTAGGTATATTGTATTTATTTAATAGTTTGGTACTATAAAATGTTTGGATTCTGATTATTGCTCTATTTTTTTCATAGTGATTGTGGTTTGAATACTTATGCTTTCACAGAGTTTGTTTATTGAGGAGATAAGAATATTTCAATGTCAATTTTTTATGCTGCAGACTTTCATTGGAGATATGAAGCATTACTTTGGATCTACGAAAAGAGGAAGATTGACACTGATACTGTTAGTGAAAGTGAATCAACTGAAAGTGGCAGTCAGTTGATTCGGAAAGGGAGGGATTGAAAAGAGCATGTTATGTTAAGAAATAATTTTATAAAATATGGTTATTGAATTGTTGTTCTTTGTAAAATGTTATTATTACACTTTTGGATATCAGCTTAATTACTATTTTCAATGAGTTTTGGTGTTTATTTTGTGTTGAATTAACTCACAAATACTTTAATTGGTATTTTCCATCAGATTTTGGTGTTTTTTTTTTGTATTTCGATATGTTTTGGTTCTTAGTTGTTTGTAAATATTGTCAAGTTTAATAGTTCATTGTGTGAGGTTAGTATATTATATCAACAATTCAACCATTAATATAATAGGCAGAACGGTAATGTATTTTCGATCAGTTTTGGTACCTATATTGTGTTTAATTAACTAAAAGATACTTTAATTGGCATGTTCGGTAATTCTCTTAGATTAGTTTTAGTGTTTTTATGTATTTTAATCAGTTTAGATTCTTAATTGTTTGTGTATATGGTTTCAAGATATTGTGTTCATTGTTGTGTCAAACCACCTCTTTTAAGTTAATTAGTTGTATAGATATCATTGTATGAGGTTGGTATATTATACCAACAATTCAGTCATTAATATACTACCTCTTACATTTTACACTAATATTACGAAGAATATTTCAGTTTGGTGCTTATATTGTGGTTAATTAATTGACAGATACATACAATTTTGTTTATGTATATATTGTCAAAATGTGCCATTGTGCTATCAAAATATTTTGTTTAAGCTAATTAGTTGTTTTACATATTCATCATGTGAGGTTGATATATAATAACAACAATTTAGGCATTATATATCACCAATTAATTTAAACATTAGTATCTATGTCACCAAGAAAATAACAATGTATTAAACCAATATACTATTACCAATGTTACAACAGTAATTACACCAATATTATGAACTGAGCCATTGAACTAGCCAATCTATTTTAAATATTACATTAATATTACGTAAATCATACAAATAATAGTTTGCGCAACAACTTTTTCACAAATTTTTTTTATAACAAACAAGTAAACACCAACGATCAATACACCAATAATATGAATTTGCCAATCAACATTAACCAATATTGTTTAAACTGCAATTAACATTCATTAAAAGCATTTATATTTCAACAAAAATCCAAAAGATTCAAATGTATACTTGTTTAAACAAAAAAAACACCAATGTTAATTTTGAGCCGCAAATTTGGGGCAATTTATTTTGTTATACCCCGATGTACCACATTTATTATGAGTGACTTTACACCTTTTGAATTTTCCTTCGTTGAATCTCTTCTTACGATCGTTATTTGATGATTTGCCTGGTTGTTTTCTTGCAATTGGTGGTAACATTGTCTCTTCTATAACATGTGATGGAATATTCAAAATGCTTGCAATTGTTCAAATGAGATTGCATAAGTATCTTGATAATTCTTATTGCTATAATAGGTTGAACAGTAATCTTCACGATGTTGTTTCTAGTAGCAACTGCATGACTACAAGAAATCTCATCATGCTGAAATCTTCCACAACTACACATTCGAGTTTAGACATACAGTAAATCTTTTTGCACCATTTATAACTCTACAAGATATTATGTTGATGTGCATACCTTCATTTGAAACCATGCTAAATTAGTAATTATAAAAATTAAACATTCTATATTAATTACAGCAGAAAGTAGATATATATAAACACCATAAAAGTTGACGTTTATATATTTCAACTACACAAGAAAATACACTATCTAATATACAAATACATGAACTCAAAAACTAACACGTTAGTTGGTGTTTATACAACAAATCACATACACCATATAAAATACCAATAGATGAACCACATAAATAATAAGTTAGTTTGTGTTTACATACATCACTTACACCAGAAAAATACACTATCAATTACACCAAAATTACATCCACTGTCTATTACATCAGAAAAATAAACTATCAACCACACCAAATCACACACTATCTAATATACCAATATATGAACCAAAAAATGAATACATTAGTTGGTGTTTACATACGTCAATTACACCAGAAAATACACTATCTAATATATCAATAGATGAACAAAAAAGAAACACGTTATTTGGTTATTATATACGTCATAAAATATATAAATACACCAGATCATAAACCAAAAAATAATAACGAAATTTGGTGTTGATTAACAGTCTATATACACTATCAATTGCATCAAACCAACTACAATAAATACAATATCAATTACACCTAATCATCTACTAAAAAAGTACTCACTAAATTTTGGCATTAATACACCAATTTCGTCAATACACCAACAACAAATATAATATCAATTTTACCCATTAATACACAAAAATAAAATCACGAATTTCATTTTATAATCAATTAATACCATCACAATACACCAAAACAAATACAAACAGATTATAACAACGTAACTTACGATATCATTACACAATCATATACAATTATAATTTGGAAATTGGGACCCGACTATAATTATTAACAAAGTAATTAAACCTTCTAATCAACCCAAATCTAATCACACAAATTGGTTTTGTTCAGTGACATAAAATACACCATCATATACAATATTAATAGGTTTAGATTGCAGACTAAAATCCATTCATGATTTATTACATATACCTGACGCGTCCCATCATTCGTTGTGTTGAATTAGAATCGAAACACTATTGGTATTCATAATTGTACAATCTTTCAAAATAGGGAGGTAAAGAGTTTTGTTTTGATTAAAAAACCTTCTTTTTTTTTAATTTGAGAGAATTGTGTAACCAATTTGAGTAAATCATGGAATGTAAAAGATTGGGAGAAAATCAGGGAGGTTGAGAATATCGTGGCTCATTAATACCACGATTTCTGTTTTTTTATTTATTTATTTTTTAATTAATATTATTTCCTATTTTTGAAAAAAACTATTGCTATGTTGGTGAAAATTTAAACTATTGTTATGTAGTGGTAATTAATGTACTATATTTGTATAGTTCAGTTTTTAGCCCAATATAATCGCACTTGTGAAATTTGTGCATATAAAGTTACACCTCCATTCATTTTTTTACCCTTTACTAGTAAATTAAAGTAATAATAACTAAAATATAGTTGGATAGACTTGCATATCAATATGGATATGCTATATAAAGAAAATTTAACATAAAAAACTTTTGACATTTATATTAGAACTCTCACATTAGATCAATTTGATAAAATGTTCTATATAATAAATGAAGAATATAGATTATCCATATATTTTCATAAATAAAAATTAAGTTTCTTGAATAATTTCATAAATAAATATATTCAATTATCATATATTCTTTAACAAATAACAAAACAAGAAACAGCAAGAACAAAAAAAATAATAATCAACAATTCAAGTGAAAATTGAATAAACTACACTAGGTTACTAATTTTCCCCATGTTTTCTGCAGCTGTGTATCATAACAGTAGTTTGTTTAAGTACGATCATATCTCTTTATAACAGTCATCCTCTATAAATATATTTCACTACAACAATTATGCTTAAGTACGATAATTATGTTGTTACCAAAAGAGATGTGCAATAATCAAGTGTGGCTATCACAAAAGGTCATGAAATAATTCACTAACATAATTTGAGTCTCTAACATAATTACTAAGTTAGCATGTTCCTACAATGATTAACATGCATTCATAAAACATATATATGTGTTAGTTCACCTCTAAGAAAAAAATTAAACATTTTCTTCTCTACTTCTTCTTCAATAAGAAAAAAAAAATGTCTGGTAGAAAGAAAATAAAATCCAGTTTATTGTTATTCATAATATTGTTCATATGGTTGGTATTTGTTGGAAAATTTGTAATAGGCTGGGCCAGCCCAATAACAAGTGGTGGAATAAAGCCCAAGAAAGTTGTTGATCAGAGGTTTAATGGAATATTTTCAAAGGATAATGATAATATCAAGGCTAATGAGGATTATGGTGGAGATGATAATGGTTTTGATAATTTCTATAGACAACATGAAGATATTCCAAGCCCTGGTGTAGGTAATTAAAACAAAAAAATATTGTACGATGGTGTTAGGATCAGTTTACGTGTATCGTAACTAATTCTATCAGATACATGCTCTGAAAATACATTTTATCATGAGAGCACATACTATACTTAATGTTTTTGTTTTGTTTTATTTCTTTTCCACATAATGTGTATTGGTAAGTTTGGGAATTTTCACATTTGGTGCTTTTGTACCGGATGTTCCCAAGATATTGTCTTCGATTATTGCAACCGTAAACATTTGTCATTTCGATTGTTTTGTTCTTAAACATTTCCATTACTTTGTATTTCGTAAGTAAACTGATAAGGGTGGAGGTTGCCGACTAGAGGATAGTGAGGAGATAATCAGTATAAAATATCATTTATGAAATTGATTTTCTCTATACTCATTTAAAAAGTCATTTTTCTGATTTTTAAGATCCTCGATTTTCTAAAACATCAACCAAAATGAAAAAAAATAGTCTTTCATACCTAACACACCCCTAAATGAAACTTAAAATGTTAATTAATTGTCTAGATATCCTTTCTCCCTTAAGCTACCCATGTATAACAATTTTCTTTTGCTTTCCCCCCTCTTCTAATGTTTTAGTGGTTAGCCATAACTACATGATATATCACCACAATTACACAAAGCAGAAAAATTATTAATTAGCTTAAAGAGATGCTTATCAAGGGGATTATCTTTTTAACCATACTTTTTTTGTCATTAAGAAAATGTCTTCCACTAAGTAATCAAAGAACAAGTCCTCATTTTGACTTTTATATTATCTTAGTGGGCTACCATGAAGCCATTTCATATATATATATATAAGTTTTACATTTTGCTATATAAAAGCAGAGGTCCTTAACTATACAAAACAAGTCTTGGTTCTTCCTTTCAAGTATAGAATTGGTTGCAAAAACAAAAATGGGAAGCTTTGGGAAATTGGGGCATTGGCCTCTACTTGCATTTACTTTGGCAATTTGCTTATTAGCCAGCACTGCTGTTGCTGATTATTCTTATGGTTACACTTCTCCCTCTCCTTCAAAGTACTACAAGTCCCCTTCTCCGTCAAAACATCAAGTGCCCTCTTCTTACTACAAGAAACCAATAAAACCTGTTGAACATTATCCATCACACTACTACAAGTCGCCTACTCCATCAAAGTACCATAGCCATTCATATAAACATTCTCCATCCCACTATTACAAGTCGCCTGCTCCTTCAAAGTATCATAGCCATGTAACGGTCACTTATAAACATTCTCCATCACACTATTACAAATCACCTGCTCCTTCAAATCACAACTACAAGTCTCATGTTCCTTCAGTACCATACTACAAACCATCTCCATCTTACTACAAATCTTCTCCACCTCCACCACCAAAATACATTGAGAAATCACCAACTTACTATAAGTCACCTCCTCCAGCGTACTACAAACCATCTCCATCTTACAAATCTCCTCCACCTCCACCAAAGTACGTCGAGAAATCACCAACATACTATAAATCACCTCCTCCTCCACCATACTACAAACCATCTCCATCTTACAAATCCCCTCCACCTCCACCAAAGTACATCGAGAAGTCACCAACATACTATAAATCACCTCCCCCACCATACTACAAACCATCTCCATCTTACTACAAATCTTCGCCACCTCCACCAAAGTACGTCGAGAAGTCACCAGTTTACTACAAGTCACCCCCTCCACCATACTACAAGCCATCTCCATCTTACTACAAATCCCCGCCACCTCCACCAAAGTACGTCGAGAAATCACCAACTTACTACAAGTCACCCCCTCCACCATACTACAAGGCATCCCCATCTTACTACAAATCCCCACCACCTCCACCAAAGTATGTTGAGAAATCTCCAGTTTACTACAAGTCACCCCCTCCACCATACTACAAGCCATCTCCATCTTACTACAAATCCTCTCCACCTCCACCAAAGTACGTCGAGAAATCACCAACATACTACAAGTCACCCCCTCCACCTTACTACAAGCCATCTCCGTCTTACTACAAATCCCCTCCACCTCCACCAAAATATATTGAGAAGTCACCAACCAATTACAAGTCACCCCCTCCACCGTACTACAAGTCATCTCCATCTTACTACAAATCCCCTCCACCTCCACCAAAGTATGTTGAGAAATCACCAACCTACTACAAGTCACCCCCTCCACCATACTACAAGCCATCTCCGTCTTACTACAAATCCCCTTCACCTCCACCAAAATATATTGAGAAGTCACCAGCCAATTACAAGTCACCCCCTCCACCATACTACAAGTCATCTCCATCTTACTACAAATCCCCTCCACCTCCACCAAAGTACATCGAGAAGTCACCAGTCTACTACAAGTCACCTCCTCCACCATACTACAAGCCATCTCCATCTTATTACAAATCCCCGCCACCTCCACCAAAGTACATCGAGAAGTCACCAGTCTACTACAAGTCACCCCCTCCAACGTACTACAGTTCACCACCACCACCAACAAACTACTACAAGCAAACACCCACGTATGCCTCACCTCCTCCACCGGCAAAGTACCAACAATCTCCTACCTATAGTTCACCTCCACCCCCACCCCCACCAACCTACTACTGATTTTAAAATCACCTTGCCTCGATAATTTTCATTATTCCCTTTGCTTTTAACTTCTTTGCATCATCCTGTTCAGAGCTTTTTCATTTATTTTTCTACTTCAATTCTAAATTATATGTATTCTTGCAGAAATCATCAAGTATTAATTGGTGTTTTTATTTTTATTTTATCATTTAAGTAAGATTCTTGGGATCTCTATTGATTCAACTCATTGTATCAAGATTTTTTTTAATGTAATTTTTCAAGAAATCTACTTCAATTTGTCTACTTCAATATTATTTGTGCCAAAATACTTAATTCTTTCTTTGGCCTACAAAACATATAACTAGCGGGGAGAGTGACCGAAAATCAGAATAGATTTTTTGATCCCTCGTTCTAAATATAAAAAAAAGGGATTACTCATACAAACATTGTTCAACCAAAAGATAAGGTTGCTTGAGATTGTTTAGTCGTGTCTATGTCGACTTCTAGATACGCAGTTTGTAGGTGTGAATCCATGACGTAAAAAGGTGTTAAAAGAGGACATAATAGACTAAAATCACATGGAAGAAAGTTATCTCGTAAAACCTACAACCCCTTAAATTAAGTGCAAATCTTGCAAACACTAGGGCAGAATGGAAGAAAAAAGATATACATATGGAATATTAATTAGATTGGGACCAACCTGTATTTTTTAGGAACCTTTTATTCATGTGAAAGATTTATATGTAAGTAGAGAATATAGAGAACTTCTAGCACTTTTATTTTTTATTTTTTTTCATTTTGTTTTGTATTGAGATTTAAAGTTGCAATATGATTAGTTAGGATTCATATAGCCAATTCGAAAATGCTTGAAATTGTGATGTGTATGTAGTTTTTGTTATTGTTAAGAAAAAAGTTAAGCACATCTTATTTCCTAACAAAAGGATAATAATCAACACACATCTGGAAATATGTTACAAGTCACCTGCTCCTTCAAAATACAACAAGCCACGAACACGAATAAAATATTAAAAATCACCAGTTTACCAGAGCAAAGGAACTCAAAAATTTAGTAAAACAAGTTCTCTATTAAGCTTAGACGGATGGCCAAAAACAGGCTGATACATAGTAAATCGACAATTACAACAAGAACCAAACGAACAAGTTGAACGTTAAATACTGATACTTAAGTGAGATCAACTTACAGAGTAAACGTCACGAGATCAGAAGCTCTTTCTAGTGTCATCTACTAACGATTTGCTGGCTGCTCGCCTTGCCAAGCCCAAACAATTTCCTCCAGAGCAGGTCTTATAACTTGTTTCAGCATCTTTTGGTACTCTACCTTATCACCATATGACTTTTTCAGCTCAACCAAGTGGAAGGACGGAGTAATTTCAGATATTTCAGTATCGATAGACAAAGTCCCATATCTACCCTCACCCGATCCCTCTAATCTCATAGATCCAGCTTCTTTCTTCATTACTTCCAGCTTTAGATTCCTGCCAACTTCCTCAAGTTTGGATATGATAGAAGAGGCAGGTTTTGCGGAAATGAATTGCAAGTCTTCCTTCTGATCCTTTGTTATGAATAAACCGGACAAGTCAAATCCATTTGAAAGAGAGATTATATCAAATGCATTTAGATTTGACGGTTTTAGCAACTCTAGCTTTGACACAGAGGGAGAGATACTGTTATATGTACAATCTTGAATAGTAGCGTTGGCGTCTAGGCTAAACTTTTCCTTTTCTTCTACTTTGGTTACCGCGTTTCTAGACTCCAAACCTTTCTTAAACCATGAGCTTTCCTTTATCTTTGCTATGGAAATCCTTGTACGAGGGTTTGGATCAAGGATTTTAGAAAGTAATTTCCGCACTTCTGGTGGGAACCAATTAGGACATTTGAACTCAGCCTGCTTTATCTTTCTATAAATCTCCATAAGATTTGAGTCTTGGAATGGAAGATAACCGGCTAGCAAAACAAATAAGATCACCCCACAAGACCAGATATCAGCTTTGGCGCCATCATATCCTTTTCGAGTGATCACCTCAGGTGCAACGTAAGCTGGGGTTCCACATGTTGTGTGGAGTAAGCCATCCTGCCTCTTAGACTCGGCCAAGGCGCTTAATCCAAAGTCTGATACCTTAAGATTTCCATTCTCATCTAGAAGCACATTTTCTGGTTTCAGATCACGGTGATAAACATCTCGACTGTGGCAACATTCAACAGCGCTAATCAATTGCTGAAAGTACTTCCTAGCTAATTTTTCCTTGAGCCTCCCCTTTGTCAACTTTTTGAAAAGCTGACCGCCTTTGGCATGTTCAATGACTAAATAAATCTTAGATTTAGTTGCCATGACCTCGTATAGCTGTAGAACATTTGGATGTTCAACTAGTGCCATAACAGATATCTCTCTCTTCGTTTGTTCAATCAGTCCGGCCTTAAGAACCTTCTCTTTGTCAATTACCTTAATGGCTACACTCTGTCCCGTTTCAAGATTCCTTCCGTAATAAACCTTAGCAAAGTTGCCTTGACCTAATAATCTCCCCAAATCATATTTTTGCATCAGTACATTTCCTTTTTTCTCCATTTGAATCAACAATTCTTGTAACCACTAAACTTACTTTCTCCTGCTGATATGATACTCGATTTTTTAACAGGCAGGAGAGGCCTTGTTGCAGAGCTTACCCGGCTCCAACAAGACTGTGCTTCAGCATGTCGGGATGTTTAAGGGTTGTGGCTTCACTGTTCATTATCTGGCACGAGAAGTTAAGAGTATTCTGAGCAGCATCATTGAGATCACTACGGATGAAACAAACTAATTCCAATGCACATGGAAATTCAGAAGCCTCCAATAGGTAATCGTTGTTGTACAATCCCATCTTTCTGCATCCCAATTATATTGCTTTCATAAATGTCACAAGCACTGAACGTCAACAGAAAAAAGGGAGAGAGTCAAGAAGTATCAATATAAGCTTAACAATTATTGCCTAAACGAAAAAATTGATGACTATGAAAAATGATTTGCAAATCGAAAGTAAAAGATATAAAGGAAAAGGGGTAAAACAAAAGAAAAGTATATCAAGATGAATATCACATTTTAACTTACGATACGCTCTACCTCAAGAATATAACAGCAACGAAAACGGTTCCAGATTTATGATTCTTTTTCCCTCAAAAACTATGAAAATCAAACTAAAGGGGCATCATGTTCCATTACATTGGACAAATTTAATTCATCAAGGACAGAAATGTAGCTAGTATAGTCGTTTCATATTCAGATCTACAACAAAGTTTGAATCATCCTGGACTGGCATACTAATTGTTAACATGTATACGTCAAGCAAGGAAAAGAAAAAGAAATTTAATCACCCTTTTTAACTCTCACCAAACAAAACAAAAGATGCAGAAACTCGATACATACAATACGAGCTAATGAAACATAAAAAATACTTTTCAGATCATATTGTGAATTGTCACAGACACATTCAGACAAAGAAATGTTTCTTGGAAACACCCTACCTCCAAGGGCAAAGCTATCGGTAGGGTTCAGACAAATCCATTAGCTTTTACTTAAACCCAATAATATTTGTTATTAGGAGCTATGGGCTTGGTGGTAAGTTTAGAATTCATAAACTTCAAATTCTGGATTTGTCTCTACCGACCTCAAAGATAGACCATTGTCACCCCATCCACCAACACAACACCCCAAAGAAAGGCAAAGGGCAGCCCAGTGCTCTAAGCTCCCACTATGCACGGGGTTCAAGAAAGGGTCAAACTACAAAGGTCTGTTGTACACGGTTTTACCCTATAATTCTACAAGAGGCTATATTTCCACAGCTCAAATAGTAACCTCCCGATCACATGACAATAATTTAACCGGCTACACCAAGCCTCCCCTTCACCCTAGAGAAAAACATTACTAGGAAACTCAATAATACATGATTAAAAAAAAAATCTCCTCCATCCAACAGCCAACATTGATGCATCCATGCAAATATACCCAAGAAAAATATTCAACAAAAATACAAACACCTTAACAATCCTTAAACATTCATGACAATAACCAACACCAAAATTCACAAGAAATATATGCAAAATGGACCAAAACTAACATGCAAATTACCATGGGGATCTAATCAATTAACTAACATATTCGACAGAACTCAATAATTACGAAAGAAAAATCACTTGATAATATATACCCCTCTATCTCAATTTATGTGACACTTTTCATTTTCCGAGAATCAAACCGTTTAAGTTTTATCGGAAATTTGGGCAAATAATCTTCAATTTTTTTTGAAATGAAATTCATATATTTGTAAACTACATAAAACTACTATAAATCACAAGAATTCACAATTCAAAATAATTAAAAGATATATGATAAATTTACGATCAAAGATAGAGAATCTCAAAATTCAAAAAGTATCACATAAACCATTCCAAATTATATTCATATCCAAACATAGCTCCAATATACAAATATCATTTTCAACTTTTTATTCCAAATACATACATATTTTTGTCCTGATCTGAACAACGATAACTTTAAATTTTAAATTCGTCCCTACGAATTCATTAACCGAAGCAAGAAAAAATACCTGTTGGCCAAATAAAGGGACTGTTCTGGATGGATCCGAAGCAGAGAAACAGAGAGAAAAAGGTTGAGATTTATAATCTGATTTTATTTTTTTTTGGGTGCAGAAAAAAAGGTGTTTTAAATACAGGCAAAAAGTATCTGTTTGGTGAGAGAGAAATTTTTGTATAAATTTGGTAAAGTTTCTAACAATCGACCAAACACAGACCTACTTGTGTGTGACACGTGGTAGGTGCCTCGGGAAATGAGCTGATATGTTTTCATGAAACAAAAAAAAAATGGGAATCAAAAGAGCATCTACGGGTAGTTTATTCCTTTTGGACTATTGAGAGACAAAACAAAAGAAAAAACAATATTATAATTAGTACAACAGTTGAGAGTGATAAGTATTTTTTCATCTTTAATTAAGAGATTTTGGGTTCGACTTTCATTGGATATAGAGTTATCTTTGTTAGGGAGTGGTTTACCCCCCCACCCCCACCAATGTAGGATTTTCTTGGGTATGAAGTCACCTTTTATAGGGAGCACTGTACCTCCTCCAATGTGGAATTTTCTGGCGCGAATTTAAATATTGTGGGCTCTAATATGGATACCGAATACCAAGTGGGAAATCAAGAAAATATAGTATAATTAGTTCAGTTTTACGATTTATTCTTATCATTAGAAGATAGAAATATTGTTTTTAATAGGCATTCAGTATCAAAAAGATCAAGTATGTAAAGTAAATACTATAACAAAGAATCAGAAGAAGAAAATAGTAGCAACAATAAATTATATGACAATTACTGAAGCGATTGTTGGATATTTTGTAATATATATAGAGGTCTTAATATTGAACAAACACATTTGTTCATGAATAAATATGACCTTTATGAAAAGTCACCTATTCATGAAAGAACGTGACTCTTATGAAGAGTTATCTCTCAATTTCTATAAATATAAAGACTCTCTAAAAGTAGTCTAAGAGAAATCTGCATGTATAAACAATGGACTTTGTTGTATTCTTGAATAAAATTGTTTGTATTACCCCAATATATAAATACGCAATATCTCTTTAAAGAAAGTGATTACACGTCTCAAAACCGCCTCCTTCTTCAATTTATACTTCCTATTATTTTTTCTAACAAAAGAAACAACAAGTAATAGTAAAATCAAAGAATTTTAATAACAATAGTGAAAAGGAAACTACCTTAACTATTTACTAACATTCTATCTTATTCTTCGATCTCTCTATATTTCTATCTAGACAAATAATGCAATCCTTGAGGGCATTATTTGAAAAGTTTAGTAAGGTCATAGTTTAGTTTGACTATAAAATGTGTGCTTCTGGTCATATATATTTCGTAATAAAGAGTGAGAAATTGAATCGGACATAATAAATGTTTAGAAAATTGTAATCACTTGTGATGATATTGATGAGATTGCAAGATTGTAATCATGTCCCTGATTTGAAAGAAAAAACTGAAATGTTAGAATTTGGAAGGCCGCAATTAACAAATGGTAGAAGATTAATATATATATATATATATATATATTACCTTAAAAGCATGAACTCCTAACTTGAATGTTAAATTACTATAATATCCCTAACTTAAAACACTATCTATATGTATTTGAGTAACATATGTTCTTTTGAAAGGTTGTGACTTTTTCGATGAGTTGTGACTTTTCTGATAAGTAGTGACTTTTTTCAAAGGGTTGCGATTTTTCGATGAGTTGTGACTTTTCTATAGAGTTGTGCGTTTTTCAATAAGCTGTGCTTTTCCAAAGTGTTGTGACCTCTCCGACAGGTTGTGACTTTTCAAATAAGACACAAAAACACTCTTCATACTACCTTCTTTTTTTTACTATAAATAGAGGGACTTCCTCTCATTTTTCAACCACAAATTTTTTTAATCTTCTACTCTTCTTCTTCTTGCATTTTAAAAAATTTCGTTTGATTTGTCGTTGATTAGTTTGAAGTTTAGCGGAATGAGGTACCATTATTCTGATGAAGTAAATCATTTTATCCTAAGAGGATATATTTCATAACCTCGAGTACTTAAGGTAAATAATTTTTCAATGATATAATAATTTTTTTTTGCTTAATATATATAGTAGTATGTAATGTTCCAAAACATGAAGTTAACATGATGTAGTCTAAATTAATTTGTTTTTTTAACAATCTCTCTTGTGATGCATATATATGCTTCTGAATATCTTTTTCTAAAATTATTTAAATTCTCAAGAGTCAGAGAATTGTCACGATTTATTTTGTTGATGCTCAAGATATAACAATGACAAAATTCATATGACTTGTAATAATGCCACTTGAAGTTTGTATTAGTTTAAATTTTAATATTTATTTTATAGATAATATTTATGAGATGAATATTTTTATTAATGCAAATGCATATCTATTTTAAATTAATTTTTATGATATATATATATTTATTTATATATTTGGGTAGGTATTTGTATTTAAATTAAAATATTATATATGTCACAAATGTATTATCAAGTTAACAAGATCTTCTAACTTCAAAATATATTATTTTAAAATGTGCTGAGTTCTTTTTTAAAAAAAAAAACTCACAATAAATGTAAAATATGTGAATATATATGAATCATTTAAAATTTATCATTTACAAAATAAATTTTATATTCAATAATCAGTAATATGGAATAAACATTTTCGTTTTGTCCCTGCACTAAATTAAAATCTAATAACTACATAAAAAAATAGTAACAATAATTAAAATTCCTATTCATCTATGTAAGTATAAATTTTTAAAGAAATTCAGATATTGCACTTTAATTCTTTTATCATAGCATTATAAATTAACTTAATTATTACTAATTATTCCAAACATTATTCACACTCTTTTACAATCTTTAGTTATAATATTATGAATTCACATAGTTATTACATTAATTATATCTATCTTTCATCTTTCATTATATTAACTTTTGACCAATAAATTTTCATATTACCGCTCCTATATATCTAATAACACTGTATTGTTATTTATCCATGGATGAATCATGCTTGGTTAAATAAATTGAAAATCGTTTACAAGGATATGAACTATATCTTTGTTGGGTGTGAGGTAAACATGTGATTATATATGATTTCACAGATAGAATATATTCTTTAATTTTTAGTTTTAGTTTTTTCAGTTTAAAAAAAAAAGGAAACCTTTCTCAGTCAATTATGGACAGTCAAATAACTATCTTTGATTTATGTGTATAGTCAATCGTGAAGTCAAATATGAGAGCCAACAAGAAGAACGTCATATGTTATGTTATAACTTATAAAATTAAAATTATTATACAAAAAATAGTTCTAAAAAATATAAAAATGTAGTTCTCTTCACATGTTCATATGACATCTAAACAATTAAATGTGGAATGCACGTGCAAAGCACGAGTGGTTAGATGACAAGAAAAATACATAACAAATATCGTCTATAAGGTAATATTAGTGAGATACGACTAATTACATGATTGGACATCTTCAAATTGAAAAAAATAAATATATATATTGTTGCATTTAACTAATGAATTTTTTCATTGACTATATTCATAGGTTCGCGTGAATACGAGATATATATGACAATCCACATTGAATATTCAAAAAAGAATCTGCAATATTATTTTGTGCAAAGTTAATTATTCAAATCTTCGCTTAAATAATCAATACTATCTACTATAACATATATTTTCTAAATTGGTAATCACGTGCAACACACATGTCAAAAAACTATATATATATATATTGATTCAAATTATTACTTCAAAAATTTTAAATTATTTTTTTATATTTTAAACTTAATGTACTTTCCTTAATCACTTTCTATTATCTTCCATTGCCATGTTAAAATTGGGACCCAAAGAAACTTGAAATGTAATCTATGCATAGTCTATATCTGATTAATCAGTATTATTTTCATCCTCATTTATGTAATATTTTTTGATTATCAAGGATTAATTTGATTAATATTAAAAAATAAATTGAGTCAAATCAATCGAATACTTTAAAATTAACATTCAAATATAAAACTAAAAATATTATTTATAAATTACAATTTTTCTCATTTCAATATTCGGACAAAAACAAATTGTCTAAGTTTCCAAGGCAGGCAAAGTTGGCCTAAGTTTAGTTGTCTATTAAGTAATTTTTTGTTCGAAAACATGGACCACTAATTACTTTAATTTGTTTTTTTTTATGCAAGTCAATTTTGTATGGCGCTGAAGAAGAAGACATCAATTACGGTATTATGAGCACATACAACTAAATTTAATTTGTTGAGTTTGAAAAAAATTGAAAAATAAATTACTAAAAAAATTATTGATGTAATTAGACATTAATCAAACCTTGAAAGATTGTACAATTAGGAAAAGGCTTTTTTTCCCCTTTTTTGTGGTTAAATAGAAAATTTGTCGAGATATGAACTAAAAAAGGATGTCAAAATTTTTACGTATACGATTGTGTCGTTCCTGTTGTTGCATAATGTCATGCATTCTTATTTTAATGATAAACTTACAAAAAAATTAAGGCACGAGGTAGAAAAAGTGGGATAAAAGATAAAATAAAATTATTCAATAGTAAATAAAGACAAAATAAGAAAAAATTATTAAAGTAACGATAACACACCAAACCAATCATTACACATAATGAGTTTTTTTGTTAGATTTAATTAATATAAGACAAGAAAATTTAAGTAGCAATATTGTATTGTGTTGTATCGTGTTGTACTGTGTTGTGTTGTATTATTTAATGAATACAACATTTTGATATGTTGTATGGTTACCCTCCTTACATAATTTCACATACAGTAATTTGAATAATAATCCTAAAAAAAAAATAGTTTATTGATAGAGCTATTATAAAAAAGGTAGGGTAAAGAATAAATATTGAATTATTAAATAATAAGTAAAGATAAAATGAGAAAAACTATATTAAGATAATGACGTGATCACACCAAATCGACCGTTACATAAAATAAGACTTTTCGTCATTACCTAAGGATAGATTTAAACAATTCGATATAGAAATATTTAACTAATAATACAATACAATACAATACAACGGATAACAACGATCAAATTTAAAGACACTGAAAATAGCCAATTCTGTGTGACTTGCCTCCACATAACCAAATTCCTTTTCAGTCCTCGAAATACTTCTCCGGCCGTCCCATATCGCGCGATAAAAAAATCTGTAGCTAAATAGTAAAATTTTGTCACGAATTTCGTGATAAATTAGCTACCAAAATTTCTATTTATACACAATATTTGTAACTAATTTTTAATTTCATTTTACCTTTTTTGGTTAGTGTATTATTCTATTATTATAAGTGGGCTAGCTTTTGGGTATATATAAGAATGGTAGAATTTGAAAGAAAAAAATAGTAGTTTTTTTTATTTTGAAATAGTGTTTGAACATAAATATTAATTTGCGCTATTTTTGAACTTTGTGAGTGATTTAGAATTGAAATTGAGAAAATATTTTCTTTTTGCAGTTTTACTAATTTCTAAAAATTTCAGAATCCAACTTCAAGTAGAATTCTAAAATATAATAATGTCCAAACAATTTTTTGAAATAATATTCCGAAAAAAAGTGAAAACTCTCAATAGTGTCAAAGCTCCATTTATATAGGGTGGGGTGGCTTTGGAGTAAATCTTACTAAAAATATTTGATCATGAAAGATTGAAATCTATAGAGAATTATTCAAAGTGTGAAGTGTATATATTTCACGTAATATAAATATATTCTCAAAATTCAACAAGTTCTTGTACTATAAATCTGGAGCACATAAACTAACTAAGATTCGGAGAATATTTTCTCTATCTTCCATCCATCACAAGAAGAGAATATATAGTCAAGAAAAATTATCAGCATGAAATATTAAGATTAAAGAATATTTGGTGTTGTGATAATCAAAACAATTAACGGCTTAATAAAATAAGGTATAATTAAGGAAAATAAAAAATCTATTTCAATGTCAACATTAATAACTATTACGAAGACGTTATTTTTCAGACTCTTGAATATTCAATGGTGATTAATATTTATTTATCATAGCTAGTAAAAGATAAAGAATATGTTGTAATATTTATTAATCATGATTAGTAAAGATTAAAGAATAAATATAAAATGAAAAAAGGTCAAAAATGTCTTTAAACTACGTAAAATAAATAAAAATGTCCTCGGTATGGTTTGGTCCAAAAGTATCTTTGCCATCAATAGTTTGATCCAAACTGCCCTTATGGTTATTTAAAGAGTAAAAAATGCTCATTTTCCAAATAAATATATCATTTATTTTCTTTCTAACACATTCTTTTTCTAATAATATTTTATAAAATTAGCAAATGTTTATCCTACTTCAATTCAAAATAAAATAAAAAATAAAAATATTTCTTATTTTATTGTAATTATTTTTTATCGTTATATAAATAAAAATTAATGATGGGTATACTATGATATTATATATATGACAAAGAGTACTTGAAGTTATTTTATTTTAATTGATAAAGTGAGATTTAGAAGAAAAAAATTATTTCCTACATTTTCATTTGTTGAAGTAATTTTAAAAGAAAGAAAACAAGAATAGGGTTCTTTAATAATATTTTAATTAGGAAGAAGATATGTTTTTTTTTTTTTTTAAATAATATATTTATTCGGAAAAGAGCATTTTGACCCATTTAGTAACTATAGAGGCATTTTTGGACCAAAATATTAACTGCAAGAGCATTTTTTAACCGAATATTGACAGCATGCCCTTTTTTAGCCAAACTATAAATAGAGGACATTTTTTTTCATTTCACACCGATTAAAGATATTTTTGACATTTTTCCCTTTTATATTAGTTTTTTATCCTTTATTAGCCATGGTTAACAAATATCATAACATATTATTTATCCTTTACTAGCTATGATTAATAAATATCAATCATCTTTGAATATTTCTAAAGTCTGAATAAATGTCTTTATAATAGAGATTTAATATTGTTGTTGAATATTTTTAATGACTAGTCATCTTGGCACGGAAACAAATTGTGTATTGTCCTTTATATCCTATTTTACTGCTTTGATTATCACAACAACAAATATTCTTTAGTCTTAATATTTCATGATGATAATTTGAGTTCTTTGACCTAATATTCTCCTTCCTTCTGCTGGATTTCAATTAAAATAATTTGTGCGCCGAATTTACAGTAGAAGGAATTGTTGAATTCTGAAAATAATCTATATCAGATAAAATATTCTTATGGACGATTATCTTTATATATTTTATGTTGTAAATTTTTTTTTATAAATTTTGTGATCAAGTATTTTTCGTAAGATTTACCTCCCACCAGCCACCCCACCCATACTACCCAAGGCTTTTCACTAAAGATTCAATATTTATTTTATAAACATACAAAAAAAAAAACTAGAAAATAACTTTTTAGACTTGGATAAATTCCCTTCCACCCCTAATACTCACATAAACTTAATTTATAAGTCTATTAGCAAGAAGACAATCATGTCAAATAGCTATTCAAAATGGAAAAGTGTTATAGCAAAACCATGAAATTCACCAATGAGATTATTCTTTTATTTCTTTAATCAGATATTTTGAGTTAAAACTTTAAATATATAAAAAAAAATCTTAAAAAATGCTTCTTTCTTAACTTGGTCGTATATAATAATGAGAATTCAGATATTCAGTATTTCAATATAAATATCTGACATCAAATAAGAAGATCAAGACAAAATGAAATTCCAATATTTGATAAATACCTTCAAGTTCATTATCATCGATGTCATGTGTTCTTCACAAAGTAGTACTCCCTACAACATCAAAATTAATATCAATACCAAGAAACAAAACATATAATTAAAACACATGGATTTTATTCAAGAATAATAAATTAATAGGAGATACCATTTGCCTATTAATTGCTTAGCTCTCAATTAAAGAGTGAGAATATTGGGTACAATTAACTAATTAGTTTGTTCTTATATAATAGATGCATTCTATTTAGTTAACTTGCTGGTAGGTAGACACGTGGAGCTCAATAATGCAAATTAGGGGTGTACAAAATTGAACCAAAAATCGAATCAAAACGCAAATCGAGTCAAACCGAGAAAAAAAAACTCAACTAGTGGTTGGTTTGACTTGGTTTGGTATTGAAAAAAAAAAAGCCCGACTATATTTGGGTTGGTTTGGTTTTAACTAAAAAAAACCAACCCGAGATCAAACCAACCCGACATTATATATAAAATTTTAAAATTTTATTTTATACATAAAAATATTTACTTTGATATAATTTTAAAATATTTCTTATACTTTTTCATAGTTTTTATCTTTTAATATATTATTTCAAGTTTTTAAACTTAGAATTTTGAATGGTTCAATAAAGATTATAGTCCACACATGTTGGTAATTATAATAAAGCTTAAATCAAAATCAAATTAATACTAATGCAAAAAGAAAATCAATTCAACACTAACACTCTGTTTGGATCATTGTTACCCATTGTTTCATAATGTACTGTAATGTATTGTACTATATTGTACTGTACTATATGGTAGATACAATGTTTGGCTAGACTGTATTGTTTGATAACATTTTTATTGTTTGGTTTGACTGTATCGTACTATATTGTAATTTATAAATTTACTAAAATATCCTTAATTATTCTAGGGTAGGAGGTTTGACTAGAATTAAATAATATAGGGTAAAGGGTAAAGAAATATTATGCCATGATATAATTGGAAAAAGAAATTAAGTAACAATGAGAACACACCAAATCGGTTGTTCCATAAAATTGGGGTTTCCATTGTTATGTAACAACGAAATTTAACAATACAATACAATACAATACATTTTAAGTAACAATCAAAACAAACATTGTAGGTATGGTAACGATACAATACAATACAATGGGTAATAATGATCCAAACATAGAGTAAGAATGACAATAATATTGAATATTTATTCTTTGATTTTACATTGATTTAGACAATTCAAATACATAATCTAATTTTAATTTCCTTTAATATTTAGTCATGTAACTAATACTTATTAAACTTATTTTAGCATGATTTCGTACTTTTAAATTATGATCATTTTCATTATGACTTGTTAATTTGCAATATTTGTTTTACGCGATTTCATTATTATTATTTTTTTGTTGGATATTTTATTGTCATTACTCATATCATATTTTGTGTTATTTTCTTAAGAAACACCTTAGATCGTTGTATTTTGGTAGGACTAAAGAAATATTTGAAATACAAGTAAATTATATGTCTGTATGAATACTTTATCGAAAAAACCCAAAAATCCGAAAAACCCCGAAGTTGAAAAACTCGAGTTTATTGGTTTGGTTTATAGATTTAAAGATCCGACACAAATGATTTAGTTTGATATTTGAAAAACCCGAACCAACCCGATCGTGTACACCCCTAATACAAATAATAAGTGACTTTTTGAAAATGGCCAAAAAATCAGAATGGATCAAAAATAATTTTTGGATATTGTACGTACATATAATAAATTGACTCGTAAATGGATGAGAGGGGAGGACAATAATGATATTGGTCAATTCACTACTAAAAAATAGTATGAATTTTCCATCTACGTCTTATCAAAAATTGGCTCATTGTTAGAAAAATATTTCGACAAAAGTCCTATTTATGAAACTATCGATAAAGGAAAGAAGGGGTTTAAGAAAGAGAGAAATGATTCACAGTAAAAGGAGTAATCATGTATTGGTTTATCAGAACTAATGACTTTTGTTGAAATCACAATATTTTTTTGTTTATGTTTCGAACACATTAAAATAAGAATTCACTTATAAGCTTTGAAATTTTTTTTTTTAGAAGACCAAATACACCCTAAGTAAGTCTAATATATGACAATCTAAAAAATAATAAAATAGCTTACTTTACATACTAAATTATACTCCCTCCGTCCCATTTTATGTGAGGTACTTTGACTCAGCACGAAGTTTAAGAAAGGAACGAAGACTTTTAAAACTTGTGGTCTAAAATGAATGATAGAAATTTGTGTGGTTGTAAATCATTTCATTAAGGGTAAAATGGACATTTTATAGTTAAATTGTTACTTTATATAGAAATGTGTCATTTTTTTTTTGGAACTGACTAAAAATGAAAGTAAGTCATATAAATTGGGACAGAGAGAGTATAAATTGACGTGAGAGTGAAGGTTTTGTGCAAGATTTGGTTTCTCTTTTAGCAAGATTTAGGTCTAATAATTTGATAGTACGAAGAAGTCTTATTGGACCTATATAGTTGAGGAGATATTGAAAATGACATAAGTTTATATATATATATATATATATATATATATATATATATATATATAAAATTTGTATATTTGGCTAGCGACTGTTATTATTACGATTGATCCGCTAAATGTGTAATTTGTGCTCTTATATAAAATTACACATTAATTATGTATATTATATGATGTATACTCTCCTAGTCCTAATTTACGTGGCTTATGGGGATTGCAAAATCAACCTATAAAATTAAGATCTGCCCGATCCGTTTAGATTTCAACATATTAAGAATCCACACATTTCATTAATTAAGTTTATTTTGATTTACTTAGTTCACCTTATTTTAAACTGGCTGATATGTAACTCAGATGGACTCATTAGAAATTTTATCTAAATAGTTTTAATAAAGACATTGTTTATATGTGTAACGACCCATTTGGTCGTTTTGAGTACTAGAGCTTTTTATTTCATAGAATACTCTTTCCGAAAGATTGTAAATGGATATTTTGGACTATTTGTAACTACATTTATAGAATTAATTGGATAGTTTTTAATAATTAATTTAGTTGGTGATTAATGAACTAAGTCCATAATAATTTATTTAATTAAATTACTATATGGGCCATGGATAGGAATATATAAATTAGAGGGTTTAGTATTTATTTAATTATTAGTTGAGAATACTTAATTAAAAGAGGAGACAAGAGGAGTTACTCTTTACCTGCGGCGGTGAAGAAGAAGCAGCAAATCAGGTAAAGAATCAACCTTGGTATATTTTATATGTATGAGAGAACATATATATATATATATATATTGTAGGATTAATTATTTAATAATGGGAATGATCATTAGAAGTATAGTATAAGACAGATTTTACAAATACATGGTGGTATCATGTTATATAATTGTATGGTTATAAGAGTATTATATTGTAAATTATTAGTGTAGTTTGAAGAGTACTATATGTGATCAGTGGCTTTCTTCAGTGGTAGGATTTGTACGTACTGACTGGTTCAGAGGTAGTGCCACTGGTTTCGTAACCAGTTGCCTCAACTTTAATTATTATTATATTATATTATATTATAAAGTGGAAGTGTGCATATGTATAGTATTTGATGTTAGATGAATGCTGAGAGAAAAGTTAATCAGGCCACAACATTAATCATGTAAAGAATTGGAGTATTAAAGTGTAGGTGTATATATAGGTGGAGGTGTTCAGTGCCACTGGTGGCTTGAACATTTAAACATTAAAATGTTTTTATCTTATTATGATGTATTGACAAAGATAATTAAATATTAGGTGTCTCGTATTATTTAAACTTCATTAAAGTTATGCTAATTGGAAGAATTTAGAAAAGTCTTAGGCTTGAACTTTAGGAAATTGATTATAGTTTTGGGTGTTTATATACTCGTTAATTTACAAATTATATAGATTGGAAAGGTTTGGAGGCATTGAGGAAAAGAAAAGTAGCTTGCTTGACTTCGGCTCTTCGGTGGAAATAGGTTATAATGGTTTATTCTATTTGATAGATATACTTTTAATAGTGATTGATATGGATTGAATGATATTATGAAGTTCTCTATGTACTTGATGGTGTGATTGTGTAACTTGGTTGTGTGGTTTGTGATTGGTCTGAAATCTTGAGACTGTGAAATTTATAATCTTGAACCCTCTCTATCGAAGTGATGCCTTGAATAAAGAAGGCTTGATGAAATATTGTTAATTAATTGAAAAGTGGTGATAATAAATGATATATTAATGATATTATTGGATCGGAGTGTCACGTTTCGACACGGTATTCTTGGATCGGAGTGTCACTTTTCGACACAGTATTATTGGATCAGAGTGTCACGTTCCGACACGGTATTCTTGGATCGAAATGTCACGTTCCGACACGGTACACGGTATAATTGGATCGGAGTGTCACATTTTGACACGATAACATTAAAGGAAAAAGATATTGAATTAAATTAATGTACTCTATCTCAAAGAACCCATTTCCCAAATAAGCGTGGTGTGGAGGCATGAGTCTCTATATGTGTGATGGATATTGAAATTGATTGTGCAGTGGCTTCCGTTGTCACTTGTTCATGATGTTTGTTGCTTGTCACCTGCTAAGTGTCATAGTTGATTTTATACTATTATTCATTGCATATTAGTTTCTATTTTGGGTTGACCGATGATACCTACTAAGTACGTGTTTCTTGTACTGACCCCTATTTGTGTTTTCTTCGTTTTTCTTTTGTGGAGTGCAATAAGTGTACCACTGACTTCGACTCGCCCTCAACTTTAGCCGGTCTCCAGAACATCAGATTTCAGGGTGAGCTATTCCTTCTAACTCATGCTGGATTCTCTAGTCATGGCAGGATGTCCTTAAATTTCAGACATGGACCATCTTATTTACTTATTATGGTGTCTTTAATACTCTTATACTTGATATTTTGAGAACAAATAACCTTGATGTGATGACTTTCAGGTTTTTGAGATAATGGATAATAGACTTTAAAAGTTGATTTGATTGGTGCATTTAACACGTTTTGAGCTTCCGCATTTTATTGTTTTTCGTGGTTAAATTATTAATATATGTTGGGGTTTGAATTTCTTGGCTCGCCCACTTAGGAGGTTAAGTGTGGGTGTCACTCACGACTCGTTTTAGGTCATGACAAACTTGGTATCAGAGCCTTAGGTTCGTTGATCTCATTACACAAAGACATGTCTAATAGAGTCTTGCGGAACGGTATGGGTACACCTTTACTTTTCTTCGAGAGGCTATAGGACTTTAGGAAAACTCTATTCATACTTTCTTCCATGCTATTACTGGAATCCAATTGGTATCTAGGTGATACAAATTGGTATCTCATCTTCTTCACTCTATTTCAAACATGGTTAGTACTAGAGCAGAAGAAGTGGAAACACTAAAAAGAGATAATGCATCCTTGAATATAAGCATATTTTCCCAATTGACTATAAGGCCTGTAATGACTAGTGGCCAACATGAGTTTTTAAAAAAAAAATTAAGTTCTTAAAGTTTAAACTTCTTTCTTCACGGGCTTAATATGAAGATGTCTATTATCTCCTTGTTGATTGTTATGGTCTACTTCGTAAGATAAATATAGTATAGAGGCTTGTTGTTGAGTTTGTGACATACAAGTTTCAGGGAGACGCCAAAATATTGTGGCGGTCTCATGTTGATTGTCGACCAATAAGGGCATTACCTATGACTGGGGCAATTTTTTCTGGCTTCTTCATGGAGAAGTATATTCTCTGGATTTTGAGAGATATGAGGTAAATGGGGTGCAGCAAGATGACTTTGCCAAGGTGACAACATTCAAGAAGTTCACAAGGGACGACTAGATAATGAATACCATTACTTTGGAAAATACAGTTAATAAAGTTATCATAACATATATGGGTTGCTTAGCGAATAATGAAATTATGTTGAATCAATTGAGGGCATAATCTCTATTACGATTTCATAGGTTGAGCGTATATCAAAGAGGGTCACGATACAATTACTACAATAATATTGATGCTTACTGGGTTTAAGTTATGAAGTGTGTTATCTTTGTTATCGACCTGATCTAAGAATAAATTTGATAATGTTTTGAATTTATTTAATGGATAGAAATGTGTTAGCTATTGGTGTGCGATCTTCTCGATAAGTATAATGTGTGATGGATCTAACAGACTTTCACGATGTGGTTCTAGTGTTAAATGGAAATGAATACATTGATTGTCAAGTGGGAATACTAACTACTTAAGGAGTTATCAGTTGTATGAGATGTTCAGATAATAAGATTTAGTGTTACATTCACATTTGAGAAACCAACTAGTTTGTTACTACAGATGCTTGAGTTAAACATTATTTTAAGGAAGTTTTTAGTGGTGGATCGTTGGTACGGTATTAATGTATTAGGTAGTGAAGTCTATCTTGAGGGCTCTAGGACTAGTGATTTTATCTTAAGCTCCAAATGAGTAGATTGATACCGGAATGACAAAATTATGGATAAAGCAAGTTAGTGAGTATACTTGGACAAATGCAATTGAAGATTTTAGTTAGAGAGTGTGTATAAAATTTGGTTTAGTCCTTTGGATCTGATTGCTATAACTGGATTGATGTGTCATGTCGATGAAAATGTTGACTTCATAGTGATGACATGGGCTTACTGAGTATCATGGTAATACGAGTTAGTGATGGATTGTAATTGAGATGCAACTATTGAATACAAATTGTTGGTTACATAATTTTTGTATGGTAGTTATGACTTGTGAGTATCTAAGGTTGCGATTTTCTACTATTTAGTGAGTAATGTAGTTGTGTGGAAAGTTTTGAGAGATATTGGGGCACCGCTCGAATAAAATTTAAAGGAGGTAGAGTCATAATGAAAATGAAATAAAATTAATGGGATGAGTGTAGCCTTCGGAAAGAGGTGAGAGTAAGAATATTTTTCTCCGATTGCAAGGTATCTTAAATGGGATGAGTGTAGCCTCTCGAAGAAAAGTTAAGGTGTACTCATGCCGTTCCGCAAGACTCTACTAGACATGTCCTTGTTTAATGAGATCAACGAACCTAAGGCTCTGATACCAAGTTTGTCACGACCTAAAACGAGTCGTGAGTGGCACCCACACTTAACCTCCTAAGTGGGCGAGCCAAGAAATTCAAACCCCAACATATATTAATAATTAAATCACGAAAAACAATAAAATGCGGAAGCTCAAAACGTGTTAAATGCACCAATCAAATCAACCTTTAAAGCCTAATACCCATTATCTCGAAAACCTGAAAGTCATCACATCAAGGTTATTTGTTCTCAAAATATCAAGTATAAGAGTATTAAAGACACCATCATAAGTAAATAAGATGGTCCATGTCTGAAATTTAAGGACATCTTGCCATGACTGAGAGAATCCAGCATGAGCTAGAAGTAATAGCTCACCCTGAAATATGATGTGTTGTAGACCGGCTAGAGCTGAGGGCGAGTCGAAGTCGATGGTACACTTGCTGCTCTCCACAAAAGAAAAATGAAGAAAACACAAGTAGGGGTCAGTACAAGGAACACGTACTGTGTAGGTATCATCGGCCAACCCAAAATAGAAACTAATAAGCAATGAATAATAGTATAAAATCAACTATGACACTTAGCAGGTGACAAGCAATAAACATCATGAACAAGTGACAACTGAAGGCAGTACACAATCAATCACAATATCCAGCACACATATGGGGACTTGTGCCTCCACACCACGCTCACTTGGGAAATTGGTTCTTTGAGATTGAATACATTAAGTTAATTAAATATATTTTTCCTTTAATGTTACCGTGTCAGAACGTGACACTTCGATCCAATTATACCGTGTCGGAACGTGACACTCCGATCCAATTATACCGTGTCGGAACGTGACACTCCGATCCAAGAATACCGTGTCGAAACGTGACACTCCGATCCAATAATACTGTGTCGGAACGTGACACTCCGATCCAAGAATACCGTGTCGGAACGTGACACTCCGATCCAGTAATACCATTAATTTATCATTTATTATCACCACTTTTCAATTCATGAACAATATTTCATCAAACCTTCTTTATTCAAGGCATCACTTCGATAAAGAGGGTTCAAGATTATAAATTCCACGGTCTCATGATTTCAGACCAATCACAAACCACACAACCAAGCTACACAATCACACCATCATAGAGAACTTCACAATAGCATTCAATGCATATCAATCACTATTAAGAGTCTATCTATCAAATAGAGTAAACCATTATAACATACCTCCACCGAAGAGCCGAAGTCAAGCAAGCTACTTTTCCTTTCCTCAATGCCTCCGAACCTTTCAAATCTATATAATATGTAAATTAACGAGTATATAAACACTCCAAACTATAATTAATTTCCTATAGTTCAAGCCTAAGAGTTTTTTAAATTCTTCCAATTAGCATAACTTTAATGAAGTTTAAATAATACGAGACACCTAATATTTAATTATCTATCTCAATACATCAAAATATAAGATAAAAACATTTTAATGTTTAAAAGTTCAAGCCACCAGTGGCAATGAACACCTCCACCTATACACCTACACTTTAATACTCCAATTCTTTACATGATTAATGTTGTGGCCTGATTAACTTTTCTCTTAGCATTCATCTAACATCAAATACTATACATATGCACACTTCCACTTTATAATATAATATAATATAATAATAATTAAAGTTGAGGCAACTGGTTACGAAACCAGTGGCACTACCTCTGAACCAGTCAGTACGTACAAATCCTACCACTGAAGAAAGCCACTGGTCACATATAGTACTCTTCAAACTGCACTAATAATTTACAATATAATACTCTTATAACCATACAATTATATAACATGATACCACCAAGAAATAATCAGTAACTTGTATTGGAGAACAACGTACATAAGCCAAAACTACCCAATTAATTCTATAAATGTAGTTATAAATAGTCCAAAATATCCATTTAGAATCTTTCGAAAAGAGTATTTTATGAAATAAAAAGTTCTAGTACTCAAAACGACTAAATGGATCGTTACACATACAAACAATGTCTTTATTAAAGCTATTTAGATAAAAATTCTGAGTCCATCTGAGTTACATATCAGCTAGTTTAAAAATGAATTGAACTAAGCAAATCAAAATAAACTTAATTAATGAAATGTGTGGATTCTTAATATGTCGAAATCTAAACGGATTGGACAGATCTTAATTTTATAGGTTGATTTTGCCATCCCCATAAACCACGTAAATTAGGACTAGGAGAGTATATTTAAATGGAAAGAGAGGGAGCCATAATTTGAAAATTTTAGAGGCGACAATGTGTTTTCTAAGTAGACTTTTATACGAGTGACAGTTTGAGAGTAAGGTAAATGGAGGGTGTAGTTATGATTTTTGTTAGTATTAAGAGTGTTGGCTTCAATGGAGTACTGTGAGAAGTATGTAGGGTTGATAAATTGAATTTGTGTATTATTGTAATAAGGACCAGACTGGTTGATTGTGGGTGGCTAAAAATCAAGGAGATAAAGTCAGATGAATAGAAATGTTTGATGTGAGCACTATGTAAGGAGTATCTTGAGTTATTCGACCTTTATTCTGAACATTCTTATGTGACCACCTATTTAGTCTGGGACATGATTTGGAGTATGATTCACTACCTATTCTCATGCATGTTTTCAATTCTATGAGTGAGACCCTAGTAGTGGATCGGGTGTACCAATTATGTGATTGTTTTCCTGGTAGGGTGGCATCTTTGGTTAGACTTGCTCATTTCAATTATGGAAGATTTGGTGTTGTTTGGGATAGTTGAAGTATACTAGTAATTCTACACACACCGTTGCTTATGAGAATTTATAGTAGAGGTATAATGAAAATTTACAGTTGTTCAATAGACTTAAGATTTATCTCATCATCGTATCATATTTTGGCTATGTGTGATTGAATGTGGTGACCATGGGGTCTAGTTTTGTCATTCTTAAGGTTTGTCTATAATAGCTACTGATTTAGCATTTCAACAGTGTTGTTAGAGGTTATGTATGCTTGGGTGTATCACTCGAGGGGTAGTTACTTGATCATTTTCTTCTTTGGGTTAAACAAGTTTAATTCTATTGATGAGTACTTGATGTCTAAAGATCAAATTTTTATAGCTTAAGCTTGTGAAAGTTTATGTTATGAGAAGAAAATCTTAATAAGATCTATGGTGGTTTGTGCATTATGAGTGTGGTGGCTGGTTCAGGTTCACTCCTGATAGTAGCCAATATTGATTCAGGATTTTATCATGGTTATGGTAGAAAATATTTGTCCTGATGGTTGTGTTAAGGGTCTAGTGGAAGAATCGGTCAGTTGGAGAGTCCACTTGAGAATAATTTTGTTGTTAGTTGAGTTTACATACAACAATAAGTTATCATTAGAGTATTGAGATGTCCCCATTTGAGGCATTGTATGGGAGGAGGTGTATATCTCCAATTGGTTGGTTTGATACTTTTGAGATGAAGCCTATTGGGTACTAACATTTGGAAGGAATCGCTAAGACATCTGCCTTTTCTGCCTCGTCTTTCTTTTGATCTTTCGAGGACGAATGATTGGTAAATTGATAACTAATGTAACGACCCATTTGGTTGTTTTGAGTACTAGAGCTTTTTATTTCATAGAATACTTTTCAAATGATTCTAAATAGATATTTTGAACTATTTGTAACTATATTTATAGAATTAATTGGGTAGTTTTTAATAATTAAATAGCTTACTTTTTATACTAAATTATATTGACGTGAGAGTGAAGGTTTTGTGCAAGATTTGGTTTCTCTTTTAGCAAGATTTAGGTCTAATAATTTGATAGTACGAAGAAGTCTTATTGGACCTATATAGTTGAGGAGATATTGAAAATGACATAAGTTTATATATATATAATTTGTATATTTGGCTAGCGACTGTTATTTTTACGATTGATCGGCTAAATGTGTAATTTGTGCTCTTATATAAAATTACACATTAATTATGTGTACAATATGTATATTATATGATGTATACTCTCCTAGTCCTAATTTACGTGGCTTATTGGGATGGCAAAATCAACCTATAAAATTAAGATCTGTCCGATCCGTTTAGATTTTCACATATTAAGAATCCACACATTTCATTAATTAAGTTTATTTTGATTTGCTTAGTTCAATTCATTTTAAAACTGGTTGATATGTAACTCAGATGGACTTATTAGAAATTTTATCTAAATAGTTTTAATAAAGACATTATTTATATGTGTAACGATCCCATTTGATCGTTTTGAGTACTAGAACTTTTTATTTTATAGAATACTCTTTTCGAAATATTCTAAATGGATATTTTGGACTATTTGTAACTACATTTATAGAATTGATTGGACTATTCTAATTAGTGTAGTTTGAAGAGTACTATATGTGATCAGTGGCTTTCTTCAGTGGTAGGATTTGTACGTACTGACTGGTTCAGAGGTAGTGCCACTGGTTTCGTAACCAGTGGCCTCAACTTTAATTATTATTATATTATATTATATTATATTATAAAGTGGAAGTGTGCATATGTATAGTATTTGATGTTAGATGAATGCTGAGAGAAAAGTTAATCAGGCCACAACATTAATCATGTAAAGAATTGGAGTATTAAAGTGTAGGTGTTCATTGAAACCAGTGGCTTGAACTTTTAAACATTAAAATGTTTTTATTCTATTATAAATTATATTTTGATGTATTGAGATAGATAATTAAATATTATGTGTCTCGTATTATTTAAACTTCATTAAAGTTATGCTAATTGGAAGAATTTAGAAAACCCTTAGACTTGAACTTTAGGAAATTAATTTTAGTTTTGGGTGTTTATATACTCGTTAATTTACAAATTATATATACTTAATAGATTGGAAAGGTTCGGAGGCATTGAGGAAAGAAAAAGTAGCTTGCTTGACTTCGGCTCTTCGGTGGAGGTAGGTTATAATGGTTTATTCTATTTGATAGATAAACTCTTAATAGTGATTGAATGATATTGTGAAGTTCTCTATGTGCTTGATGGTGTGATTGTGTTGCTTGGTTGTGTGGTTTGTGATTGGTCTGAAATCCTGAGACCGTGGAATTTATAATTTTGAACCCTCTCTATCGAAGTGATGCCTTGAATAAAGAAGGTTTGATGAAATATTGTTAATGAATTGAAAAGTGGTGATAATAAATGATAAATTAATGATATTTTGGATCGGAGTGTCACGTTCCGATACGGTATTCTTGGATCGGAGTGTCACGTTCCGACACGATAACATTAAAGAAAAAGATATTGAATTAACTTAGTGTACTCAATCTCAAAGAACCCACTTCCCAAATGAGCGTGGTGTGGAGGCATGAGTCCCTATATGTGATGGATATTGTGATTGATTATGTACTGGCTTCCGTTGTCACTTGTTCATGATGTTTGTTGCTTGTCACCTGGTAAGTGTCATAGTTGATTTTATACTATTATTCATTGCATATTAGTTTCTATTTTGGGTTGGCCGATGATACCTATTCAGTACGTGTTCCTTGTACTGACCCCTACTTGTGTTTTCTTCGTTTTTCTTTTGTGGAGTGCAACAAGTGTACCATCGACTTCAACTCGCCCTTAGCTCTAGCCGGTCTCCAGCACATCAGATTTCAGGGTGAGTTATTCTTTCTAGCTCGTGCTGGATTCTCTCAGTCATGGCATGATGTCCTTAAATTTCAGACATGGACCATCTTATTTACTTATTTTGGTGTCTTTAATACTCTTAGACTCTGTATTTTGAGAACAGATGTCCTTGATGTGCAGGTTTTGGGGATAATGGGTAATAGACTTTAGAGGTTGATTTGATTTGTTACATTTAACAAGTTTTGAGCTTCCGCATTTTATTGTTATTTCGTGGTTGAATTATTAATATATGTTGAGGTTTGGATTTCTTGGCTCGCTCACTTAAGAGGTTAAGTGTGGGTGGCACTCACGACTCGTTTTGGGTCATGACAATATGATATGTTTTATAGAGTCATAAGATAAGGAAACAAATTATCAGGTACTCAAACAAATAATATGAAAACAAACTTTAAATTTAAAACATAGTAACGCACTCATTTGATACTTCCTAGTGACACAATTGAAATTTCGGAATTCAAACTTCTAAACTTTGATCATAATTCGTACATGAAAGCCTTAAGATTTTTGAATTAAAATGTATATACTTAAAAACTAACTAAGAAGTACAATCAATCACAATAATTTACAAAAAAATAAAATTGATTGACTCTCGAAAAATAACAACTTCCAATTCTTTTGTACGATTATGATAAAATAATAATAATAATAATAGTCAAGAAATGAAAACTTAAATTAAAGTTATGATCTATCAATTTCCAACATAAAAAAAACTTATAACTTTAACAAATCTCTCACTAAATCATCTCGAGCAATTTAAGAAACTACCAAAACAAGAACATACAACATCAAAATAAAAACATTAACATATAATGCAAATAGCAATTAGAAAAAACAACATATATATATAGCAATTTAAGAAACTACCAAAACAAGAACATACAACATCAAAATAAAAACATTAACATATAATGCAAATAGCAATTAGAAAAAAAAAACATATATATATATATATATATAATAGCGTTTCATAAAAAAAAAATCAAGCTAACAATCTTTTGAAATATATAAAGCTGGAAATAAACAAAAAAATCGAGTGAATTACCTACTTGATTAAGAGAAATTGTTGATTTGTTTCGATCAATTTTGTAAAGAGCGGCGGATATGTTTTAGGATTTAAAATTGACTCGTTATTTCCTAAGTTAAAAAATGAACATTTCACTAAAATGAGGCTTATGTTTTTGGGATTTACATTATATACAATGTATACCTAGGGGTAAAAATGTAATTATGATAATTCTTAACGGGTTAAATGATTTACCCGATAAGAAAGTAAGTAATTCGCTCCGCATCAATAAACTACTAATTATAAAATTTTAATTTGTTCAATAATTGTTAGTCAGATTACCCAATTTAAATAAGTTAGTTTTGCGGTTGGATTATCAATAACGTTTGATTATAAACAATCTTAGGAGAAAGTAATATATATAGTTATCGACTTTTATTTTGATGGACAATTATAAAGCGTAAAAATCCCTAAAGAGAAGGGAATCCCATTACTGAATCCTTTAATGACTCTTGAAGTGGATGGACATCTTCCAAATAGTCTCCCCATCATATTAGTTGTTAGATTTCATATTTTGAGAGTATTCAATTTGATTATTTCTTTTCCAACTAAATTGAATTTTATTGATTTGACATTTTTAAAATTACGTTTTAGATATTTAAGAACTATACAAAAAGTAGTTTAAGTTATAGTTCTTCTCATATCAATACGATAATGAAATATTCATTTTAAAATGTTGATCAAAATTCATGTATATAGTTTAATAGTGAAATTGAAACATGACAAGTATTTTGAATGAATGGAGTAAGAGATTTTATTTATAGACTTCCTTATATCTAGCCATTCTTTCAACTAGGGGTGGACATAGTCTAGCGCAACTCAAAATTCAGATTGTTTGCATATTTGATTTGAATTTTTGGATATCTGAAAATTTAAATTTTATTGTCTTATATTTGCTCCTACCAATATCAATGCGCCAAATTCTAGTAAATTTACTTCTCGAAGATCCAATAGATTAGTACCCCACGATCCTACTTATTATAGTATTAAGTTCAATATGAAACTATACCGTATGAGTGAAAAGTTAGAGGCATCAATCCTTGTTTATTGTAGAAAGTTATATTGTAAAACCTCACTAAATTAATAATCTCTCTAAGATAATATTTTTCTTCGATCCCGATTTGGGCCAATGGAAAAAATCAATTATTTCGATAAGATAATAAGATAATATATATTTTTTTTGAAGACCCCTATATAAATATATGGTCTCATTAATATTATAAATTAATAATTCTTTAAAAGTACAAATATATCTAAGACAATTTAGTGAAATGTGATTCTATTGTGTTTTATTTTTTTGTTAAACTTTAAATCTAGTTGAAGCTCATCTCTATCTTTTCTTATTGCATCCAAAAATTCTGGTGTTGTCTTTTCGATCTGCACCATAAAATTGTGAAAAGTTCTAGATACGATAAGTGTTCCCTTACACGACACTGGTTCCAAAGGTATTGTATCATCTACAACTTCATCATCAACATTGTTTTTTATGGTATCCACAATTTCTTCTAAACTCAGGACCGCTGAATATATATCATTTTCACCTGGATAATTCGATAAGTTATTGACGTCAATTTTATTGCGGTAATCGAGATCATTAATCATGACATCAAGTTCATGGATGATGTTTTCACATGTGGGTTTATTCAAATTCTTTGAGATTTCATCCTCCAAACAAACTTTGCAGTGTCGAAACCAATTTGTTTTTGTCTCTTGCTTGTCAAGACCCAGTCCGTCGTGATTGGCACCCACACTAATCCTTCGGTGGGAGAACCATTACTACAACCCAACTAAGCAACTTAACGAAAAACTAAACATTTAAAGATACGGAAGCAGGTTTAAACGATGGATAGAAACAGAGTTCCCATAAACTCCGAATGTTTTAAATAAAAATTAAACAAACTATTGCGAAAGTCAACCCCTAGAACCTGAAAGTCATTGTACCAAAACTCTACCAATCAACAAGTCTAAGGAAAGGGGTGCAACCCCGGAACTAAACATACGAATAAATCTAACTATAGAGTCTGAGTCCGAAAAGAATAGACTAAACAATAAAGGACTAATGGCAGCATGGAAGAACTGGCTCACCCTTGAATTCGGTCTCGATCAATGATCTCCTAACTGAGGTCTGTCAGTAGCCGCCCGAAGATGCCCTGTACTCAATAAAAAATTAGCAAGTGCAGTATCAGTACACAACCACAGTGTACTGGTAGGATCACACGGCTACTCTAGTTAGCGAAATACAAGCAGGAAATTACAACACAGTAAACACACATATACAGAATACATAGTTCAATTAGCTTTTCAGGAGCAACATACAATTTCTCAATATCAATGACAGGTAGACATGAACATAATAATCACAAGTGTTTCTCTCATGGAACCCATACTCAAACTGTTAGTGTGTCGAAACGTGACACCCGATCTAATGTATGTGTCGGAACGTGATATTCGGTTCAATATATGTGTCGAAACGTGACACCCAATCCAATGTATGGGTCGGAACATGACATCCAATCTAAATCACCACAACCACAATCACAACCACACTATAACGAATAATACATATATCACATGGTCAAGTAAAAGTTCATGGCATGTAGTTGTTCGCACATAATCATTTCATTAGATTCAATTCGCATACACATATGCATACAATGAAACAATTATCCGGCATATATCACACAAATAGGAAATCGAAGTATCACATACCTCGAAATCAAGACTGAATAGTCCTAAGACACTTGAGCCTTCCCTTTCTGAAGTCTTTCAACTTGTTCTTGGTCTATAAACAAGTAATTAATGCAAGGATCAATAAACAAGGTCTAATTTACCCGGATTATAACAAACTTATCAACCCAAGATCAAACCCATAATCCTAATATTCAACTAGCTAGGGGTTTTCCCACCATCAACTTTAGGCCAAAACTCCCTCCTAACGATAATTACCCAAGATTCTAAGTCATAGAAATCGAAATACGGATTAAGGGAGTAATTTCCTTTACCTTTAGCACTAGAAGTCGTGGAAAACTGTCAAGAATCGCCTTGGGTCGCCTCCTAGCTCTCAAGAACGAAGTTTTATAGAAAATAACGATTTTGGGGTTTTTCCCGACTTAAGTTGGCGACTGGCCTGCCACGGTGGACCCCATCCCGCCACAGCGGCCCCACCTTGGCAGGATTAATCCTGCCCTGGAGGTTTGCACAAAGACAAAAGCTTGGAGTTTGAGTTCCAAGCTTCCATTTCACATCACACCTTCAATTCGAGACGTTCTAAAACTACCCTTTCATGCCAAGGTCAGTTTCGGGAGTTTACTCGCTCGAATTCGATTTCGTAAAGCCGTCAGGCTCCTTAACGTCTTGGCTATCCATTCATGTGATCAAATTTATAATTAGATCCCCCATTCATTACCATATTTCTCTAAACCTCACCTGACTCAGATTTAGTTCAAGTCTGGCCTAGGCTAGAAATTTCCAAGTTACTACTTAGAAGTTTTCTGGCCCAAATTCCTTCCCCATTGGTTTTTTCATAACGACGAGAACCTGTCGTTACAGTGTTGAACATTTTTTCGTCCAAGCCCGGATTATAAAATTGATAGCATCCAAAGTTTAATCTTTCCTCGATGAGTTTCATGTTCCACTTCATAGCCTTCTAATATCCTACGATAAAATTTGTTCCGATAATACATCTTAAAAGCTCTTATTATCCCAGCATCACAAGGTTAAATTTCAAAACACTCTATAAATTAATAATTATTAATTTATCGATTAAATGATACCTCTAAAATATAATAATGTTTTACGGTCCCAACTATATTAGTTTAGTGAAGTTTTACTGTAATGTTTCCTCCCATATTAGTTTTCCACGTGATAAAAAATGTTATCCCAAATTACTTGTCAATTTATAAAATCAAGATAAAATTAATTACATTTTTCTGATTTTATCCTTACGATTAATTCTTTTTGAAAATGTAAACAAGTTGTAAAGTTCCAACAAAGTTTCTTAAGGGTAAATTAGTAAACTTTCGTATTTATGAATTATGATTTCTTAAAAAAAGCGTATTGGAGAAAGAATCCGCCTCCTTTTCATTTCTCTTATATTTCTACATTTTCCCCAACTTCCTATCTAGATTTATCATACTTGTCGTATTTAAATATCAATGGTGCATATTTTTATAATCAAATGTCTAAATTTTATTCCCTCTGTTCATTTTTTATTGTCATGGTTTCTTTTTTACAATCAAACTATAAAAACTTTGACTAACATTTTACGATGTATTTTTTCATCATAATGATATGCAAAAAAATCACAATTTATAGTACTTTTCGTATAATTTTTGAATATCTAAATTTTTTGTTTAAAATATCAAATTAATATAATCTAATTTAATTTTAAAAATTAATCAAATTAATTTTCAAAAAACACAATATGACAATTAAAAGTGGACGGAAGGAGTATCTTTCTAAATGCTGTCATATTAATGGATTGTTGAGTCTGATGGCATTACTAATTGAAAGGTTACTCCTTTATGTAATTAAATTAATGTGTGATTTTGTAGTATTTATCTTAGTAAAAGGTGTCAATTGGGCCGGGTTGACCTAGTTCCAACCACATAAAATTTGGACCGATCCCGTACTGGACTGGATAGACAATATTTGGTCCACCAGTGGTTCGGGGATGAAACATATCAGATCGGATGTGTATTTAGGTTCAGTTAATCAAGTAGAATAGTATTTTAAGAATATTAATAATTTGGGGACGAAACTAATAATTCATACCAAATTCAAGGGTGTTTTCAATACTCCCCACTACTAGCGGACATAAATACCGGAAACCAAACAGAATCGAACTAATTCGGTTCTTCGGTTTCGGTTTTTCGATTCAGCGTCGGTTTTATTTTTTTAAAAGTTCGGTTCTTCGGTGCACTGAAGAATGCCCATATATATGGGCATTCTCTAAACTAAAAATAAAAGGTCAACTAACAACTAAATCATTTATGAACAAATCAGAGTAGCAACAAATTTACAATTCAATAATTAACTTCAACTATTAATCACCAAGAGGAACCCAAACATATTTTTATCAATGTACATAGGAATCCGTCTTCGTCCTTGTTTTTCTCGAGAAATAGTTGGAGGCACAATGTTCTTGACAAAGACAAATATAGTCTTTTAGTTAGCACAATAAGTGTTCCATGGAGAAACACATCATTCCTCAACAAAGTTTTAAATTTTTAAGTATCTTATACTTTGATTTTGTCCTCATTTATTTATCATCCGCACCAAAAAACCAATCTAAAAACACTGAAATAAATTGAACTAAACAGAACCGAACCGAATTAGTTTGGTTTGGAATACGGTGCACATTTTTCTAAAATCGAAGAATCGAATCGAAGTTTGATAAAACCGAACTGAAGAACCAAATGCCCACCCCTAACTCCCACTGACCCGAATTACTTGTTCCAATTTTCCTTTTTTAATTATCCCTTTTTATTTGTCCATTTTGACAAATAAAGAAAAGACATTTGTTTTACCTATTATACCCTCAATTAATTATTTTGAAAAATGTAGAACTTATTGAAAATTTTAAATTTATAATTCATCCACTTCATAATTAATAAGTGTGTCAATTCAAAAGTAGATACTCCCTCCGTCCCTATTTAGTTGTCCATATTTCCTCTTTTAGTTGTCCCTATTTAGTTGTCCATTTTGACAAATCAAGAAAGGACAACAATTTTTTTCCTATTATACCCTTATTTAAAGTGAAAAGTTGTCATAAATAAAGTAAATAAACTTATGAACTCTTAGCATTGATTAGTTATTTTGAGTGAATTTATTTTGGAAGTAAATTGTACTATAAGGGTAAAATTGTAACTTCACTATGCTAATTATTGTTGTCTTAATATGTGTGTCATTTCTAAAGTGAACAACTAAATAGGGACGGAGGGAGTAAATAAATAGAGATAGATAAAATACTTCTCTCAGAGTTTAATTCTATTTAAGTAATTCCATCCATTTTCAAAATTTTGGAAAATGAATATTTTTTTAACAAAGTTGGGAAACTTAAGTACCAACATCTCGTCTTTTAAACATGATTAATTAATATACTTCTTTTCATTAAGAAATTAAACTAATTAATCAAGACCTTTGATATTTAGGTAACATAGGTGTCCGTTGTCACACATCTAAATAGAAACTTGGGAGAAATGGGCAGAAGAGAAATGAAGAGGAGTCAAATATAAGGAGAAAGTGGATAATCAAAACCAAAAATTTGAAATATCCAAACTGATTAATACAAAACAGAACTAAATAAATCAAAGTCCATCCAAATTTATTTGAATTATCATTTTTCCAATTCAAAAATTAAAACTTCAAACTAAAATTTTCACATCCAATTTGAATAACACAAACACCCATCCCTAGTGGTATGTTAATACGTCCTCATGAAATGAAAGAGATGTCTCTAGTAATTTAAAAACCATAACACGTTGAGCAAGTAACATTTTTATTTTAAAATTCGTAAATTTTGCATATATAGTTAATGTATTTGGTTTTAGATTCTTGTAATTGATGTGTTATGTCTAACTAATTCATTTGAAAAGTCTAAATGCCTTTTTGGACTTCAAAGTTTAACAATTATTCAGTTCGGCCACGAGAAATTGAATACTCAAGTTTTTTTATTAAATGAGTGTGTTATGTCTAACTAATTCATTTGAAAAGTCTAAATGCCTTTTTGGACTTCAAAGTTTAACAATTATTCAGTTCGACCACGAGAAAATGAGTGTGTTTGGTTCGAAGGAAAATAATTTTTATTTGATAGTATTTGATAAATAAATTAAAAAATTATTATTTCAAGAACATTTATATGTATAATACTCTAGAGAAATATCGTGGGGTTATTTTAATGGAAATGTGAAGTCTTAGTATTGAAATTAAGTAAACACATGGTACATTAAACTTTAAAGTCATGTTTCTAGCAAGTAATGATAATTATTCAGTCAATTTCATAAAATAAAAAAGAGACAAGATAGATTAATTGATAGTGATTGGTGATTTAGAGATACAAATAATTAAATTGAGTGCTTACAGTGAGTGACTTAAGAATCTCTATTGAGTTCACACAATAACATATTCAGTGTAATTTCACAAGTGAAGTATGAAAAGAATAGAGTGTAAATAAATCTTATTATATCTCATAGAGGTTGATAAACTGTTTTTGAAAGAACCTCGACCCAATTGAAGCAAATCAAAATAGTTATAAAAAGAAAATACAACAGTGAAGAAAACAAGAAAACTAATATGAAAAACCGTACAAAGCATTTAAAAAAAAACAGTAACAACAACAAAATAATGTGGTAATCCAAACACAATATAGACAAAATAGATAGTAACAAATATCAAATGCAAGAAATTACATGAATAATGCTAATACTACGACAAACACAGTGCTCTAGACTCCCACAAAACTTAATCTCCAAAAAACGAGACGACGTTTAACTACCTACTAGCCTTCTATTCTAATCAACAACCTTCATACTCTTCGTCTATAGAAATTAGGGATATCAATTATTTTTTAACAGAAATTAGGGGTATTTGTTTGATCATTTTGTCTAGAAAAAGTCGCCATCAAACATAAAAGTAATTCATAATGGTTAGGTACAAATAATTATGTTATTTATAGACTATAGTGTACAAATAGGTATGTTTATCAATTGTTTATAAAAGTTCTTTGCTACCCTTGATGAGGAAACTCTAACAACTTGTTATGTATAGTAGCACATGACATTGAATACTAAGGCCATGAGAGGCAAACTTAAAATTTGAAAATTCCGGGGGATCAATATTATCTTAAGTTAGGTGTTAGCGATACTTTCAAGTACAATTATCGGATAATGTAGTATTCAATTGATCACTAATATCTTGAACTATACTAAAAATATTAAATACAATATATAGATTAAATATGAGCTCTAAGCTAATACTTGTAATAAAAACAACAAAATAGGGTTCTAGCCGAGATAGAACTCTGGTTAGCAGGTGGGTGCTTTGGCTTGTACCAGCAACCCAAGTGCATTTCTATGCTCCTCATAGTGCACTGTTCAATATATTTTAGTATCTGTCAGTTTTTCAAGATGAATATACATATATACACATGATTTTTTTTGAAATTAACGGATGCACGTGCACCCCAACCTATACATGTGGATCCGCTTCTGGCCATGTCAATAGAAGTAAATCCAAAAATTTTAGTTAATGAGTTTCGAATCATAATTTTTTCCCCTTACTTGGTTCATATGGTACATTATTATATATATTAACTAAAAATTTTAATATAAATATAAAATTTTGAGATAAAAATATTAAATTCTGCCAAACTCTCATAATCTTTATTATGACTCTGTCCCTAACTATAGGGGCAAAATTATAGTTTATTTTATGATACATATGAGTTTAGCTACGAACTATTTCACCACATATTAACGACAAAATTCATAGTTAATTTCATTCTTTTTTATAATGCATACCTTTACTCTCCAATCAAATCTCACTTTTCTCAACTAACCTGACGTATGTACACCCTTACTATTGAGTCAGTCAACTATGAAAATATATCAACTTTTCTTTTTTCTACTATCAAATCGCCAATAAATAAAATTAAATTTATTTAAGTAAGATGCTTTACTAGTTATAGCTACTGGCCAACAGTATTAAATTTCATTAAACTAAAAAGTACGTGACATACTAACTAATTGACACACAACAAAATGCACCATGCCTTACTTAAATTAGTTTAAATATTGAATAACTCAACATACACATAATTAGTTGAAACGTTGTGTTCAATCGATCTCTTCTATAAACATCACAATTTCTTTGACTCATTCAATTCAATTAACACCCCTCTAAATCTTCTTAATTATATTTGCATCAAGTTGACCAATTATGGCATGATACAAAAAATCTTCTTAATTTTCCTTCTCCTCTAATTCATCCAAGAAACATAGAGGGTTGGAATTATCGATCGAAGCAGAATATAATATATCTTGATCAAATTCTCGATCGTTCTTTGATCCAAATGGTGATGACTAATGATGGTGCTGATAATGATCGTCGTCCACAATATTTACAAGATTTTCTTCTAATTAAAGATGATGACAAATTCTTTTCAAGACTTTTGTCTAAGGAAAATTCCAATAAAGGTGAGTCTTCTTTTAGGTTTTATTATTATGGAGGATCTTCTTCATCTAGTTCAATTCCATTTCATTGGGAATCTGAACCAGGTACCCCTAAACATAAATTTTCAAATTCAACTTTATTAAATCCTCCACTTACTCCTCCACCTTCTTATAATAATAATATTAATAATCAATCCCTTAATGTACATTTAAATTCTTTGCAAAAATTACGATCAAATAAACCTAAGTTTTATCGCTCAATTTTCTCCAAGAGAATCACTTCTTCTCCATCAATTGCTTCCCTATCTCCCTCCTCATCTCGTTCGTCATCATTCTCTATGTCTTCCATGCCACTATTCGCGTATAGTTCAAACTTAACGAACTTCGAGAGTAATCCCCACGTGGCAATTGATGATTCGCCAACGTCTACACATAAGTGCTTTGGTTCGACACATGAGAATAAATCCAGGCGATTTCGAGTTAGCTACTACTCTATGAGGAAAGTGAAGAAACTATTGTTGTCCTTTATTGGGATTCGTGCTTCTAGGAATATAAAATGACGAACAGGTTAGTTTCATAAATGATCACTCAATTTTTACTTTATTGCACTAAAGTCATCATATTATTTTTTGTAACGAAAAAGTCAGTTCACTTATAGAAAACTCACGGAAGTCACTAAACAAATATCACTCAAATTTGCCCAAGTATCACAAAAAGGCATCAAGAGGAAACACAAGAGACATTTTATATGATACTTAGGCAAATGAGTGATTTGTTTGTAACAAAATTAGTTTATTGACTTTCGGTGATATTTAGATAAATTGAATAATTTTCTTTGTTACGAAAAATAGTTTAGTGACTTTTATTGTAATAAAATAAAAATTGAGTGACCATTTGTGAAATACTTCAATATGATTGAAGCAAATTGAATAACATCGACATGATGAATTTCGTCAGTGTACCCAAGTATTTTTATGTATACTATATAGTTCGAGCCAGAAGCAGTGAATTTATCATTTGAATTTCTATGGTGTTTATCAGATTTGAATAGTTTTAATTTGAATTAATGGTGTGTGAAGTGTGTGCAATGTTTTTTTTTTCTTTCTCATTTCCCAGTTTTAAGTTTATGTCAAGATATTTTTTCCCTTTTTTTTATTGTTGTAATTGTAATGAATACTGCCCAAGATAAATTTTATAATATATATTTGTCTGGCTCTCAAGTTTTTACCATTTTTTATTTTATTTTTCCATTTATTTTCTCTACTTGAACATTGAGTATTTTGATTTAATTTTTTTTAAAAAAAACCATGGATGAAAAGTATCAGCAGAGTTAAGAATATATATTATTATTTCTTTTTATTTATTTAATTAATCCTGCAGTCCAATATAATAAAATAAGAGTTTGCATTAATTTGTAGGTGGAAAATTAAGTGCACAAAAGAGTGGGGCTGTTGAATACCCATCAATTAAAAAAAGTTGAAAAAAATAATATATTGTGGTTCTTATAGGTGTGAGTATAAGATATAAGATTTAAGTTATGTATACTAACATGATAAAATCAATTTACATTTCAATGAAATTTATCATAAAAAGTTGTTTATTTGCTATTACATCGATATTTTTGTAAGTATATAATATATAAATACGTATTTTAACTTGATCATAATTGACAATTAATAATATTCCAATATTGAAAGCATATCTAAGCAATTCAACTTATTTTCACCGTGTGTCCAATGAAGACCTCATGTTAACATAACACATAAATTTTGAAGGTGTCTAGATGATCATTTTGTAAGTTGGAGTGTTCAACTCAAGGGCGAATTTATATGCAAAATATGGGGAAGATAAATCTATAATAATCTATGAAACTAGATATTTTTTTATATATTTTTTCTAAAATTCTGATATCAATGCTAAATGGCGCACTCGATTAAATGTTGAGTCACGTACCTTGAGGACTCGGGGATCAATTCACCCTTAATACATTTTTTCCGTATTAAAATGTCAAGTGATTAGTTATCAGTTGAGGCCAAGTTAAAATGTCTATATCCGATAATACTAATAAAAGATTTGCAGTAATCTTTGACTAACAAAAAGTGTGTTTAAGTTATTCATAATATTCCAATAGTGATACAAATACAAAATGCTTTAAGCCTTTAACACACATTGAACTATCATATTAAGAAAGAAAACTTTGACTAATTAAACTATATAGTAAAACAAAATCACACGTCTCAAACTCAAAATGGGCATTTTCCACACTTAAAACACACACACACACACACACTTAATACCAATATTCAACACTTAATTTCTTCTACGACAGTTCTTCCTAATTTCACCATTCGATCCAGTAAGTGGACGAATATCGCCCATCTTGATCATAGCAGTCACAAAATCAGAGTTGAAACTACTAGGATTATTGATGTAAGACCTAACGATCGAATCAGCAGATCCCCCATTGAATAATTGTTGATCGGAATGTAGAAGACCCTTTTTATTCACGAGATTCTTGAAGTAATTGTTATCGAATTTCGAAGGTGTTTGAAGATCTAGAGGCGCTAAGTTGTTGTCACCTGATCCTGAGTTTCTTGGACAACTATTTTGCCTTGTTCTTGCAAATGATGAATCTATGTTGTTGGTCTCATTGTATATACGTGCCCTAAATGTTGTGCATCTTGCTTGTCCAATTGTGTGAGCACCTATGAAACACAAACATAGAAACAATCAAATTTTATATATGAAATTTCCTCTGTTTTTGGAGGGTGGAGTGTATTCAGGGCGGATGTTCAGTATTTTTAAAATTTGATTTCACAATTGGTAATTGAAAGTAGATACTTATTAAAAAAACAAACTTTCAAAGTTCAGTAATACGATAAATTAAACTTCGATTCGGTAATTACATATTCGTTCATAATTTGTCCAATATTTGGCTTATTAGCTTTTAGAGATATCACTAATGTTAGATCTTCATTCTCAAGCCCTAATATTATGAATTTGTCGATATAGGTCAATCAAGATACCCAAATCACCGTAAATGTTATCCATAAAAGAACTTTGTTTAAAGTAACTGAGGTCGGAGGCAGTGACGAAGTCAGAAATTTCGTTAAGCATGTTCAAGATTTAATATATATGTTTGAAAATAACTTTTGACCAATATATTTTGTATAATTTTCTTTCTATATATTTTGACAAACTGGATACCCTAAGCTATATGTGACTACACTACTGCAGGAGGAGTATGGTGAGATAGATCAAAAACGAAATTACACCCCCACCCCCCGGCCCCCTAAGTGAAAGTCTTGAGTTTGAAATTTTGTAACGGTAATCCTCCTGTTAAGATATACTTTCCCCTTATGATTTTTGACTAATAAGTCTTGATGTGCATAGTTACCCAATAGAATATCTCTACTTATGTTAGGTACTAGGTAGTATCAGAAAGAGTGCAAGTTGATTCGGACACGACCATCATTATAAATAAGAAAAAAAGTAGGGGAAAAAGAACAAACCAGATAAGGCAACCATATCCTTGGTAGAAAGGCCAACAGCACTAAAACTTGAGATGAGTCTATTTAGGTTAAAAGTAGGAGCTGGAATGCTGCTGTTGGCAGCACCTTGGCTTGCAGTCCTGGCATCTCTTCTGCCCAATTTTACATTCCAATTAGGCCCTCCAAGCTACATAAGTCACAAAAATAATTAGATGAAAATAAACTTTAAAATACATTTGTTTTACTTGAAAAGTCAATCCTTATAATAATATATACTACCTCTATTTTAAGGTGGTGAAAGTTCAGGTAACCTATCAACCGAGCTACTAAAATTTCTAATATATACATATCAGCATATACATTGATAGGCACTGCTATTGTATATATAGTGTATAGATATGTATATTATATGTATATTTAGTATAAAGTATATACTACCTATAAACTTTGTACCTCTCTGTTCTAATTTGTGTGATGTAGTTTGATTGAACATGAAATTTAAGAAATACGGAAATACTTTGCAATGTTCTAAAAATTATCCTTAAAATAAATAAATTTTTAAATAAAAGAATACACTTTTGTGGACTTTTTACCAAATAAGTGGGACCCACTATAGATAAAATGTTGAGACTATTATTAAACATTTGTCAAATAAAAAAATGACTTTTTTAATCGACTAAAATGAAAAGTATGTAAACTAAACGATAAATGGTTCAGGTCCGTAATTATCTCAAAATTGAAATTGGGAAGTAACTAGGACTTACAATGACAACAGAATCACGAGCCGTAACAGCTAAAATATCAGCACAAGAAACAACGCCGGGGCATGCCTTTTCTACAGCAGATTTGATGTTGTCAATGACTTCAAATCCTCTAACAGAGTTCACATTTGGAGCAGCCCTTTTTTCTCCAGTAAAGCTTGATGTGTCATCAAGGAGTAGTGATCCATCACATCCCTAAAAGAGAAAAAAATTGAGCAGTAATTTAGATAACCAAAAAACAAAGTAGTAGGGGCTAACTATTCAAAACTACTCACTACGTTAATTTTTACTTGTTCAATCCAGTATTGACCTAACATATCTTTTAAGGAGTAATAAATAAAATGACAATTTTACTAGTTATAACACTCTTTAAGCTTTGGAAAATTAACTATAGTTACTAATAATAATAAATTAAAAATTAAGTAATAAATCATCTCTTGACTTCTTCAATTTGATAAGTAAAACTGAACATATATTTTTAGTATAATAAACAGACAAAATATTTTTGTAAGTACATATAATAACAAATGAATGATACATGTGACCAATTGATGAATAGTATGTATACCTATGTGAAAAGTTTCACTAAGGATGTTAACTAATTCGATTTATATATATAATATATTTTTTTGATAAAACGTTATTCTAATATAACTGACCATACTTCACTCTATGAGATTTATTATATTGGTGCCAGATATGAAAAGTTTTTTTTTTGGACTACAATATAATAACCACCTTACTATACTAATGCATAAACGTCAGAGTCAAAACAAAGAAAATTCTATAAAATAATGAAGAAATAAGAAATTTAACAAAAAATGGTAGGGATATTTTTACGTTAACGAAGCAATCATGGAAGAAAAGCCTAAGAAGCGAAGCGCCCATTCGGGTTTCTTTTTTGATAGCTGATTGCACTGTTGATTTCACAGTTTGATAAAGTTTAGGACATGATTTTGAGTAAAAACTAGTTGAAAGTTGTGCTGATGAACTTCCAATTAGTAAGGTCACAAGCAAAAATAAAAAAACCATAGTATTATTTTTTGAAGAAGCCATTACAAAAGTTGACTAATATTTAGAGAGTGGAAAATATAATAAAAATAGAGAAGAATAAAGTGTGGTGTGCACAAGTTATTGAGAAATGTCTAAGTATTTATAGGGAATTTTTCGTAAATTATTGGATAGAGAAATTAATTAAGTTGGCTCAAGGTAATTGATTTGGGTAGGTTACCTAACATGTACGAATTGTAGATTAAATTGATTTGCATGGCATTCCAAGTTTGAAAAAGTATTAATTAATTAATTAATTAATTAAAGGAAACAAACCAATAGTTAGTTAGTTATGATTAGTACTATATGAGTTCAAGTTCAATGCATTAATAATTAATATACAAAATATTTCTATAATTATCATGTAACTCATAATAGTACAATTAAAATCTAGTGAATTATCATGTCACTTTTAATAGTACAGTTAAAATCTGATTGTAGTGGTAGCATTCGTTTGAAATTTCATAATTATTATAGTGATGTATTGTTATATAGGTAGTATCCTGACATATGACGATTAGATCTCATTTAACTATAATAAATAAAAGTATTAAAAAAAAAAGTTTAATGATATTGATAATACAATTAAATAATAAAAGTGTATTCTCTCTAACAATTGAAGATTTTTAATGAGATGATCACACATTTCAATATGATATCAGAGCAAACAGTGGTCTTAAGATCGGATTTCATCGCCACCTATATAAAAAAGAATTCCCACTTCAACAATCGATGCTAATCAACTATTTTAATTAGCTAACATGTCTATATCATGCTTGATATGGATATCGAACTACAAGTGTTGTAAGTCAACTTACCGACAAGATCAGTTGTGATGAAATGGTAAGTACTCCTTTATTCTTAATCAAGAGATCTCGGGTTTGAGTTCCCTTTGTTAGAAGGCGTTTTACCCCCAATGTGAGACTTTCTGACGCAAACCCAAATTTAGTCAGACTCCAATGTGAATACCAGACACAATTACTCGATAATTAAATAGTCAATAAAATTGAATAATATACATCAGATCCCAGTATCTAATATTAACTTATAAATGTGTGAAGAAAAGTAGAAGAAATTAAGAAGTTAAATGAGTAATTTACTACTTTGTCAAAGGATGGGACCCAAATAAACACAATAATCTTATAATTTGGTGAAGACCAAAGACAATTAATGGGGGAATAATTAAAGGTACAAATTGACTTCTGTTTTGTTTGGATAAAGAAACTACCTTTAGTTACAAGTGTTTTGAGAATCTTTGAACTAGAAAATTGGCAAAGACAATAAAAGATTGAACATAATCTCAAACAAGTTAAATTGTATATTATATAGTAACTTATTATTTATAATGGGGGAATAATTAAAGGTACAAATTGACTTCTGTTTTGTTTGGATAAAGAAACTACCTTTAGTTTTACAAGTGTTTTGAGAATCTTTGAACTAGAAAATTGGCGAAGACAATAAAAGATTGAACATAATCTCAAACAAGTTAAATTGTATATTATATAGTAACTTATTATTTATAAGAACTTACTATTACTTACTCTCAACGACTCACTTTTTACTGCTGGAAAATGACATTTCTATATTTACAAATAATTTTTATATCGAGTAAATTCTAACGAAATGATGTGATTTTTAGCTAATAAAAAATTGTCATTTTATTATTTGTTTAATCAATGTCAAGAAATATTATTAAAAAATGGAAAGAATTGTTTTTTTATTGAGTGCCAATAGGGATTAAGATAATTAACAAAAAGTGCCAAAATTGTATTACCTAAACATAAGAATAATTAATTTAAGGAGATTAAATTATGTAGTCAATCAAAGAGCAAAATGAAGTGAAAGATTTGATTTGTCAACTAGAAAATTAATTTACTTCACCAACTTATATAGTTGTGCATTTACTTTCCTACAGAGCCTAAGGTTCACTTTATAATTGACTTAGTCCACCCAGTGTCATATTAAAAAAAAAGTTCAAAATATATGAAATTAGAAAAATATCAACATAACTAAGTATTAAAATAACTATATAAAGAATGAAAATATTAAAATAACTAAAGAATAAAAGAAGGAAAATGTGAGCCGTTTTATTTTATTTTATATATTATGTTAAATTTAATATATAAATATATTTTGTAACATTTTTCAAATATAAATATAACTTAGGTCCTAGACCTCTGATGACTAGGCGATTTTGGGTCTTTGCTTTTTAATTAACTTTTACTTAATTAGGTTTAAATTAAAAGATATTGTAATAGATACTCTATCAAACAATACAACAAAACCTATCCAAACACTCCAATTAAATATTTAAGATCAGACAATATGACAATAAGGGTTTACATTCTTATCTTTTTGGTGAAGGATTAAAGTGCTTCTTCAACAACATATTTGTGAAAGAAATATATTAATAGTAGTATATTTTGAAGTGATATTTTAAGAGTTAAAAAATAAAAAATTAACCGAACCATACGATACCAAAGAGAAACCGATATGAGTGAGACGATTTTAAAAAGTCTAATTTTGGTTATGTATTATAAAATACCAAAAAAATTGAAATGGTATAATTTTGAAAAAATAACCGATCGAATTGTACCATTAACACTCCTACCGACAACATTTTATTTTGGTTTCATACAAAAATTATATGCCCTTTTCAAATTTTTGATTAGTTTTATTTCCATTTTGGTTCCAGACTCCTTTACTTATGTTTCACATGAATCACTAAACTATTTTATGTAATCAAAAAGTAATTCAACATTGCTTAGAACTCACAAAAAAATCATTAAAGATGAAACAAAAAATATAGTGTTTTACCGAGGAATGTAGTTGAGTGGTAAGTACTCTTCATCCCTAATCAGAGGTCTCGAGTTCGATTGTTTTGGGTACGAAATCACCTTTATTAAGGAGCTCTCTATCCTCAATGTGAGACTTTTCCACACGAATTCAAATTTAATCGAACTCTAATATAAATAACGTGAAACTTTCTATGAACACTAAATGAGAAAATAAAAATTACATTAATCGTATTTTATATGATACTAAGATAAAACTGCGTGACTTTTTGATTAAAAAAAGTTAGACAATATCTTTAGCTACACTTGAAAATTACTTATTGTGATAAGGACTAGAGACTCATTCAAATGAGGCAATTTTTTCTACTGGTTGGTAAACAACGTGGAAAATTCTGGTTGCATGGGCCTTTTAGGCATTAATTAATTACTTTCTAGCTAGTCAAAGTTTGTCCAATTATTATTTAGTTGAATTTAAGTTTGGTGTATGGATAAATGTATAGTGTTTTTTTTTACACTATTAGGTTAAGTTGACCAATTATTACAATAGATAATTCTTTATATTAAATTTGATATTGTAATAAGGTGAGAACCTAGTTATGTAGATTTTTTATTTTTTTTTTGTTTTATTATTGTATAAAAAAACTTCAAATCTTTTATTTATTAGTTTCGTTATATTTTGACCCTTTCTAGTACGTACTATAGTAAACAAATAGGTAAAATCAACCAGGATTGCATGTGGTGGAGTGGTAGGTGCATCTTTATTCTTAATCAAATGTCTCAGGTTCAGATCTTCGAGCGTTTTACTTTTTGGCACGATTTCCAATGCAACTCAAAATTTAATCAGATTTTAATATGGATACTGACACCGAGGGGAAAAAGGCAAAAAAAAGCAGAAAAGAACCATAAGAAACTTCCAAAATACCTTCACCCTTTCCATATATACCAAAGTAATAAGTTATGTCATTTTCCCAAAACCTTCCACTCCCCCAACTAATTCTAATTGATGTTAAAGTTAGGACTTTTTGAAAAGTTGTTTAACCTTTATTTGTTGGAAAGTAATATGGTTTTTGAACTCTAATATTTGTAATTATACGTATTTAGTGAATTTGTCAACGTAATATAAAGTTATTTAAGATAATGCAAAGTTCAAATCATAGTTATTGAGTTTATTCGAACCTTTTAAGTCTTTAACTATACATTGCACATCAGGAAAATAATAATTCTGGTCCTCAAATTATTGTCTTATTGCGATTTTGGTTCTTGTGTTATACGATTTAACATATTTGACCTTCAGTTAGTTAATATGTGTTATTTTAATCCCTAAAGTTAACAGATTTGAGGATTATTATCTAAAGCAACAATATATTTATTTTCGAATATCTTTTTACTTTTATTGACATCCAATTATTGAATTTCCGTGAACCTCCACACATACAATGTTGGATCGATCCGTCGCATCCCTAGATATATAAAGTGTGAATATTGTTAAACTTTTGGCCTAATATAACTTTAATTTCATTGAAAGGTGCATGCATGAGATTAATAATTACTAAGTAGACAAGATACAAGAATCATGAAAATTTGGAAGATAACTTTGGATGAAGCATATTTCATTTAGGTGTGTAAATAAGTAGATTTAGTTATTGAAAAATCTAGAAGATTTAATCACCAAACTTAATTATAGCTTCCTTTGACTAGCTAGGATGTAAAGTTTGAAAATGCTATCTTTTAGAGGAAACATAGATTATTGAGGGGCCATTTTGGTTGGAGATTGATAAATTAATAAGTTATCCCCTGATTATAATGATGGGGTGTAGATATATAAAAATCATTGAATTTAGTTCAAATAACTTTTGGAGTAGAATCTAAATTAGTTGGGTCAAATAATCAATTGATTTTGATTTTATTAATTATATTTATTTTATGTTATGCATTTGGTGACATGATATCTTGTCTAATTCAAGATAAGCAAAATGATGTTACGTATTTAAATGATTTAACAATTTCTAGTTAAAGCAAAAATCAATTAAAAGCCACAAAGTGGCCAAAATGACATGTCTTAACCAATAACATACAACGTTATTACATAACTTTTGTGATAGATTTGATGACTTACATGACTTAGTTAAAATTATACAAAGAGAGTTCATCTACACTTGAACTACCTACCCGTTCAACTATATATTGATATGGGTACTATATATCTCTCTTGGTCAATCAACATAGGTCTTCCCGGAGATCAACTAGAAACGATGAAGTAGTACTATCCAACATAATTTCCATAGATCAAATACATCGCAAAGAGGATCATAACATTCGAAGTATATGTGCAACCTTCCATCAGCAATAGGTATTAATTAGATAATCTTGTTCATCAAAATAAGGACAAATGAGAAAAACTCCTCTACTTTGTGCATTTCGTAGCGTTTAATAGGAACAATATCCAACAACTTAAAGTATTTAATAGGTCGCAGTACCCCAATTTCAGTTGTCTAAATTGAAAATATTTGGTAAGTTTAGGGGGCCATTTATATATTCCGTCTTTTGAAAAGTTTCATGTTTTTTATGATGATCGAACATAACTTAACATCAAAAGGTAGTTTATAAGTTGAAGATTGTCCGAGTTCATATAAGTAAGTCATCCATCCGATCCCAATTATTGTGGGACTTTAACCCACTTTATCACACTCGCCCAGTCTCAACTATACTGAGAGTTCAAACATGGATGGACCCGACTCTGATACCATATAAAGATATGACATTTGAGTCAGAGGCGAATCCAGGATTTCAAGAAAACGGGTGCACCATTGCTTTAGAATTTCGTTTTTTTTTTTTTGAAAAAACTAGTGTTATTAGTTACTACAAAAATTGAAGTGAATTGTGGTTGGCTGAGATTGAACTCAGGACCTTGGTGTTAAAACCTGACTGTCAAACCAGTGAACCATCCAGCAACTTTAAGAATGGGTTCACAAGTGTTTATTTAATATGTTCTTTAATAATTATACAAGTAATATGTCGAGTTTAGTCGGATGACCACGGGTTCGGGTGACCCAATTTTTACACATAAATTCGCCACTGATTTGAGTATAACTCAACCTTAAAAGCTAACTCATGAGGGAAGATTGCCGAAGTCCATATAAACAAACCACCCGTCCTTTCTCCAACCAATGTAGGACTCTAACCTACTTTTAACATTTAGAAAGGGATTAGGGGTCAATAATAAGAAAATTAAAACTTGATATTCATTTAGAGACCACTATTACATCATATTAATTAAGCAATAAGTAAACACGAATACAACAACTATAACATATGCTACGTTGTGATTTGTGAAAGCATAAAGACTATTTCCGAAAGAAGACCCTCAGGTTGGGCTGTGTATAGCTAGCAATGAATGAACATCGATCCAAATACACAAATTTATGAAATATTGTCAAGGTTATGTTCTTCACGTTTGATGTTATACTCAGAGCTTTGTTGAACAGTTCGCGTTAACACAGTATAAAGATCATTTTGTTCTCCCATTTGTAGTTGAATATCGTTTTCTTGATCAAGATCATGAGCCCAAGAACGGATATTATATTTAGTGAATCCTTCCAATGCATTCGCTACTTCTCTCATGGTAGGTCTTTCTTCACCTTTGATATTAACACCCCAACAATTTCACCACATTCTTGTGGTTAATCTGAGTTAGTATTACGACTTCATTTATAAACTCTTCTATTTGGTTTTGATTTCTTGATTGCAACTACGCGTTGATCTGGTAGAACACCTTTGTAAACTACACCATTTCCGCCTTCTCCAAGAATCTCATCTTCTGAGAAATTGTTTGTGGCTTTTTCAAGCTCTTCTATCGTAAACACTTTGTTTAAATTGGATGGCATTTGCTGTTTTAATAGCATACCACCATTTTTTTCGAAGAATTTCTCTCGTAATTTTAAAATTTTTCTTCTTTTTAAACTGAAATATATCCATGTAATACTAACCAGTATTGACAACAATCCAAGACCTAAACCTGCAATTGATCAATATAGTAGAATGTCAAAAATAAAAAAAAATATTGGGATATTTGTTTTTTTGACAATGTTTCTTGGGATATTTGTTTTTGACAAAGTCTCGGGGATTTTTACATAAATCACATAGTATTAAGAGCTAATTACATCATATCCATACTCTTTTTCAAATTACAAAACGTATCCAATATACATCACGTCCCAATTTCGAATACATCACTCAATATTCCAATACATCGCGTCTTGATTTCGAATCGATACAATCGCGTAAAATGATGTATCCGATGGATGCATCACGTAAAGTGATGTATCCGACCAATACATCATGATATATCCGAGGAGAGGGAGTAAGGATTTTTTGTAATTTTTTTCAAATGGTGGAAAATTTTTTAAAATATGACAAAATAAGTTGTGTATTTAGGTAATTTTTTCTTTATATTATTCATTCAAGTCATAAGGAGAAACATAGTGTGTACCGAGGAATTGTGTCTCAAAAGAGGGTTTTGTTTTTTGAGAAAGACTCAAATACGTCATCGAATTTTGAGAAAAGACCCATCGATATCATTCGTTAAAAATTTGGTTTATCTATGTCATTTCCATTTGAGAAAGGCTCATCCATGTCATTATCTCTGTTAACTGAAATGACATAGATAAGCCAAATTTTTAACTGATGACATAGATGTGCCTTTTCTCAAAGTTTGATAACATATTTAAACTTTTTCCGTTTGAAAGAATGATTTAATTAGTGACGTGGCCAAATCATAATTGACCACGTATAAAAAATAATTTTGCAAAATTGGAACTGTTTTCCGTTAACAAATAATGGCATGAATGAACCTTTTTCTCAAATAGAAATGACATAGATGAACCAAACGTTTAACCGATGACATATATGAATCTTTTCTCAAAGTTTGATGACATATTTGAGTTTTTTCCTATGTTAAAGATAGTTTATGTTGAATATATAAGTTTGGAGAGTCTCCTCTCCACATGTACTGGTAATTGTAAAATCTCCCTATTATAGTGATATGCTTATTGACTAAGATAATTAAAGACTAAAACTACCTAAATCATTTTGAGCTTGGTTCTATAATTTCTAACTACATTATAATCATCTAATGTTTATATTTTTTATGTCTATGGTTTGATAAATTGAAACTTCATGCCATTGTAATTGTGTTTACATACCAAGAGATAACTTTAAGATGGGGAAATCATGCTCCTTCTGGCAACCACGTCCCTTCTTTCCATCGCCAAAATATCCCTTCGGACACGAACACTCAAACCCTCCTGGAGTGTTTATGCAAATTCCATCACAAGGGCTCGTTGCACACATCGATATCTGTTACAAGAATGCTCAAATTAGTTCATCAGAAAGTTAATGTACCTCTGACAGCTTAAGTTTTTAGATGAGATGGTCACACAGTTCAATATGGTATCAGAGCAGACAAAAATCCTGAAAGCACCTGCTTGACTCTTTCTAACAGCTTAAACTTTTAGATGAGATGGTCACACAAACCTTGACAGCCTGGACTAAGATAAGGATTTCCGTCATATCCTTCCTCACAAATACAACGATAACCTCCACGTCCACTTTCAGAATCAACACATAGACTATGTTCCATACATGAATAAGTTGTTGAGTTTCTAACCACACTGCAATTTTTAGTCCCAATTGCCCAGTCAATCACAATAGGAACATCATTCACTATTCTGTTCACAAAGTTTGGGTCCATGAAGTCTGATGTACCCCTAAATGTGAACTTTTCATGATCGCCAAGGAACGCGTAGCTACAAGGGTTAAAGGACCATACATTAGTGTGGTTTCCGGGGCTATTTACAAAACCTAAATAAGTCGTCAATCCCTTAGGGATCGCGGCTTGACAACAACCAATCCCGGAACATGTCCCATTATTGCTCACATCCTGACCTCTTGCAAGTTGTCATACAACCAGTGCTGAAATTCTTCCCTTCATATAACGAAAAACCAAAAACCATAGCCAAATCATCACATCCTATAAGAATCAACTTGTTATCTTTCTCAGATAACGTGAAAAACGACACTCCTGTATTGAGAAACACAAGTTGTTGAGCAGATAGTTCACCATTTTCTTCATAACATTTGCTTGCCAACACGTTTCTAATACGTATTTGGCTAGTTGATATGTCGATGACCTCCATGGGTTTAGTTGTTATGTTTAGTACATTCGTGGCTCCGGTGTTGAGATAGGCAATTGGAGGGTTCGAGGAAGTGTTGCACCTGATGTCAAATATAGGATGTATAGAGCAACCAGCATCTATACCGATACCAAATGGATAAGGAACACTCAAGTTCCCACATTTTGTTTGGCATCCAGGCTTTGCCATGTTGTTGCTCATCATGTTTGTGTTCTCTATTGACATAGCTAACATAGGTAGAAAAAGAAGCATAAAGGCAAGAAAAGCCATCTTGTTATACTTTAGGTTTAGCTAGTTTTTATTTGAAGTGATATAGCTATTTTCCCTCATCACACACATATATATAGACGGATAATATTCCCTCTGTTTAAAAAAGAATGACGATCTAGTTTGACTTAACACGGAATTTAAGAAAAATAAAGAAGATTTTTTCAATCTTGTGGTTCTAGATTAAAGTTATGTCAAATGTATCAAAATGTTTTTTAATCTTGTGGTTTTAATTAAATATGTCAGGTTGGAAGTTGAAAATAAAGTGTTGCCAAAAAAAGGAAGAAGTTATTCTTTTTTAAACAAACTAAAAATGAAAGTAATTAGTCTTTTTTTTTAAACAAAGGGAGAATATATATTTTGGAAATCCACTTGAAATTGTTATAGAAGGTATCAAATTTCTTGTGATCATGTTAGATAGTTCTTTTGAATTCCTAAGCTTTAAAATAGTATTAAGGTGTTGAAGACCCCTCGATTGCGATGGTGTTTGGCCGGTTACATAGTTGAAAGAAAGCCAGGTTCTCGAAACATATAACCCACAGGCGGAGCTAAGTGGGGGTTTGTGGGTTCGGACGAACTCAGTAACTTTTTCATAGATCCTGTATTTGTATTAGAAAATTAATTAAATATATATGTATATTAATTTGTGAACCCCTAGCAAAATGGATTGACGGTTCGAAAGGAAATTTAGAATCCTCAAACTCTTAATCCTAGCTCCGCCTTTGTTATAACCTGAAACATTCATAAACATTTTTATGTGGGTACAAAATCATGGCATTAGGTATAAAATGAGAAGTTTGAAGTTTAAATATTTTTAAATAGAGAGAGATGTAATAAAAACAAGAGTTTATGGTTAAAAAAAGATATACATTTGAGCTATCATTTTTTCACAGAGTTTCATACTTCAACTATCCATTGTTAACTTTTATCTAGCTAAACTATCACTCTCTTTATATTAAAAACACATCTCGATTCTAAGTTGGCCAAATATTATTCCTACTCAACAACAGGTGCATGTAGGCCAACTCAATATCGAGGTCTGTTTTAATACAAGGGAGTAATACTTTAGATAGATAAATAGAACAATTGACAGTTAAGGTGTGAAACTTAGATTATTTTATTCTTGTTAGATTCTAAAAATAATACAAGTGGGAACTATAGATATATTTGTACTAGTCTAATTCTTGAAAATAAAAAGGATAATATTAGAAATATATAAAAAAAATTATTTATTTTTTTGGATATTTCTTGTTGAGAATTAAAGAATCAACAACTTGTGTGTTAAACTTAAATAAATAAGAAGTCGTGCTTTGCATATCAAGTAGATGCCTCACTGTTCATGGCCTAGTGGACACTAAAATATGTATAGTTTCCAAAAGACTTTGATGGCAATCAATATAATATTTTTTAAATATTGTTGATTTTAGATAAGATTTTATTAATTTTAATTTTTAAAAAGTCCATTCAGTTGAGGCACCTAAAATATTAAGCAAGTTAAATATTACATATATATTTTGAATTTAAAAAAATATTCTTTCCTTTACTATAATTTTATAATCGCTAAAAAGATAGGGGCCCTTAAAGTTGGGGTCTAAGACACCTCCCTTATTTTCTACCCTTTAGAATCGGCCCTACAATTTGCCCTTAAAAACTAAGATTTTTTATTCATGGAATCTAAACTATAATGTATTTTGGATAATAATATATAAATAATCTTTTATTATAAATATGGAATTGAGCCAAAGGTATTGAATTCTACTAAACTCGTAACTTAGGCTAACTTTGCCATTGTTTCAAAGTGCCTATCTGTTATAAATAATGATGTTATTAGTGAAGAATTCTGATTTGGTTGAAGTAGCTATTGGAAAACATATATATATATATATATATATATATCAAGAACAAAAAAAATATACGAAGAACAGAAAGACGAAGATTTGACAATATAAACAATGAATTAAAAGAATTAAGGATTTGAAATGTGCAAAACTAGAACAATATTTTCTCCCTCTCTTCTGTGAGATTGTACGTAAATAAATTCAATGGATATTTGATTTTTTGCACCAAGCAAACAATAAAGAAATTTTATTGAAAAGCAAGAATTTGGACTTAATATTTTTTGAGCAGAAGGTTGGAGAAGAATTTTTCTTTGAAAAATATTGAAAATAAACATTTTCGGTAAAAGTTATATTAGAAATTACAAGAAATTGAATTTAAATAATTGAGTGATAACCAAAGAAGGAAAGGAACACATTTTTTCATTCAAAAGACATTTCTTCATCGAAAATTATTATTTCATCAATTTTTTTTAAAACAAAATTCCAATACTACCTCATTGTGAAGTCAATTTTTTTTTTTAATTTTTTTTTTATCGTGAAGCCAATTCATTAGGAAATAGAACTTGAAATTTATGGACTAAAATATGTCATTGACAATTATGCATTTATATAAAATTATGCCATTGATAGTGATATGATAAATTTAAAATTAAATTGTGTTTAAATATAAAAATTACATAAAAATTTTTTTTAACAAATTGTCTATACTTACACACTTGAAAGTTGGGGCTTTTTTTCATCCTCATAGTGAAAGGTGAATTGAGAACTTAAATTTAATAGATTTGACCTATAACATTCTTAGAACTAAGTTAAACTCATTGATTATACTTATACTTATTTCTTCCGCAAAAACTTGGCCAAACACATTTTGTTTCTAAAACAAATGGTTTCTTTATAAATATAACATTTCAGAAGTTTCGACCAATCAAGCTATATACACTATATAACAAAAATAAGTTTCAATGACAATAAATATACACATTAAAAGTCTTTATCGGCATTAATTAATTACTGAAACTATAGCTACAGAGCCTTTTATGTTTATTATGTTTGCTATTTTAGAAGTTTTCTCAATTTAAAATGAGAAAATTGTATATAATAGCAAACTATTAATTCAAATTAAATGTTATAACCATAGTTTGATTTAATTGTACTCCATAGCAAACTGTTGTTATTTTGCTTCTCACCCTGGTGAATCTCGCTAGGCAGTCTCCCTCGCTTCTCTCGCTTTTATACAAACACAAATGTATAAAATGCGTTTGTGTTTGTATAAAGCGAGAGAAAATTGTATATATACATATATTTTCGTTCCCCTCTCTCCTATCTCCCAGATCTCGCTCGCCACTCTCACTCGCCTCTCTCACTTTATACAAACACAAATGTATACATTGCGTTTGTGTTTGTATAAAGCGAGAGAAAATTGTATATACAAATGCATATATTTTCGTCCTATACACTTATGATTATACAAATACGATCTTCCCCTGCCTAGTTTTCTTTTGTCTTTCTCTCTTTCTCGCTTTATACAAACAGAGATTATACAATTGATTCTTTTGTATATGTATACCGAAACAAATTATACAATTGATTTCTTTTGTATATGTATAGCGAAATATACATATTAATAGTAAAGTTTGCTATGAAACGCAATTATGCAAACTATAACTATAGCATTCAAATATGATTTTTATGTTTGCTATATGTGAAAGTTGTTCATTTAAAATTTGAGCACAAAATAAATAAAAATTAAAAAAGAAACCGGCCCAGCCCATGAAAAGGCCCATTAGGGCTATTTTACCATGCAAATTAATTATAAAGGCATGCAATTGCAAAGCGTTATGAACTTTGTTTCGATAAACACAGAAATTGGTTAGTTATTCGGATTTTATAATTAAATACCTTATAAATTTTTGTATTTTATTTTTATTTTTAATTCTATTATTAAATTGGGGATCAGAAAACTGGAATTAGTTACTATTAAATTCTGTTTTAGGATTTGTTATAATCAAATTTCCGATTATAATTCTAGTTTAATTTCCATATGTGATCTCATATGCTTTATTTGGGTGGTGTGTAGATGTGATAGGTAGCCTAAGGTTGCATCAGATTCCACTGAATATGTTATTATTGTTGAATTTAATGTGATCGGAAGAGTACTTCTTTATTGATTGAATGCATTATGTGAAAATTAGATGAACTATGTCAAATTCAAATGATGCATGCTAATTTTAACTTCATTTTAGCTAATATACTATTAGTGCAAAGCATACATTATAATGAAACAATGAAACATTATTTTTAGGTATAAATAGTAGATGTTGAACTTGCTTAGCCTTTCCTTAACATCAAAGAGGAATCAAACCTCTTCTAGTTTTGTAATAACTCTAATCCATTTGATGCTCACCCTTCTTTGTGTGTTACTTTTTTTATATTCAATTTTTTCTTAGTGAAAATCCTGACTCCGTCTCCAACAACCATTCAAACAATTTGAGTGAAAAACTTCATCAAGCTATATTGCTCGGACTCTTCAAAGATGTCGTTAGGGTCAGGTGCATGTCAGATCCTCCAAAAGTAGTGCATATTTGGAGAATCCGACACAAGTTTGGCAACAATGCAACACTTTTGAAGAGTCCAAGTAACATAGGCTAAAAGGACCAACTGTCAAGTGCTCTCTGTTTTCTCTGTTTTTGCTTATATTTTTGAGTTTTATGTAGGGAAGATGCCTTGTGAAATATGTGGTTTGTCAGCAAGGAATAAATTATGTGAAGGATGTGTTAATGGAGCTAAAGCCATACATGCCTTATTAACCAGTACCAAGTCTGATAATAACAGTGCAAATACAAGAGGACCTGTCAACAATTCTACAAATCATGCAGCTAATACTTCTTCATCCAACTTATCTGTTAGTAAGGCATGTATATGATCTCTTTCTTTTGATTAATTAATTTGATCTTTTCTTCTAGATATTATGAAACAAATTCAGATTGAGAAGCGTGTGAATGTATGGCCTAGTGGTCAATGAAGGTGTTGAGAACTATGAGGTCTTAGGTTCAATTTCCTGGCCAGAGAACTAGGGTGATTTTCTGAGTGTATAGCTTAGTGGTCAATGAAAGAGTTGAGAACCATGGGGAGGTTTAATTTCCATCGGAGGCCAAAAAACTAGGGTGATTTTCTGAGTGTATAGCCTAGTGGTCAATGAAAGGATTGAGAACCGTGATGTCTTAGGTTCAATTTCCAGTGGAGGCTAGAGAACTAGGGTGATTTCCTGAGTATATGACCTATTGGTCAATGAAAAGGTTGAAAACCATGAGGTCTTAGGTTTAATTTCCAGCGGAGCCAAAGAACTAGGGTGATTTCCCGAGTGTATAGCCTAGTGGTCAATGAAAGGGTTGAGAACCGTGAGGTCTTAGGTTCAATTTCCAGAGGAGGCCAGAGAACTAGGGTGATTTCCCGAGTATATGACCTACTGGTTAATGAAAAGGTTGAGAACCATGAGGTCTTAAGTTTAATTTCCAGCGAAGCCAAAGAACTAGGGTGATTTCCCGAGTGTATAGCCTAGTGGTCAATGAAAAGGTTGAGAACCATGAGGTCTTAGGTTTAATTTCCAGTAGAGGCTAGAGATCTAGGGTGATTTCCCGAGTGTATAACCTAGTGGTCAATGAAAAGGTTGAGAACCATAAGGTCTTAAGTCAATTTCCAGCGGAGGCCAGAGAACTAGGGTGATTTCCTGAGTGTATAGCTTAGTGGTCAATGAAAGGGTTAAGAACCTCGAGGTCTTAGGTTTAGTTTACAGCAGAGGCCAAAGAAATAGGGTGATTTCTCCAGTGTATAGCCTAGTGGTCTATGAAAAGGTTAAGAACCATAAGGTATGAGGTTCAATTTCCAGCGGAATCCAGAGAGCTAGGGTGATTTCCCGAGTGTATAACCTAGTGGTCAATGAAAGGGTTGAGAACAATGAGGTCTGAGGTTCAATTTACAGCGGAGGCCAGAGAACTAGGGTGATTTCCCTACTGTATAACCTAGTGGTCAATGAAAATGTTGAGAACCATGAGGTCTTACGTTCAATTTCCAGCGGAGGCCAGAGAACTAGGGTTATTTCTCGAGTGTATAGCCTAGTGGTCAATGAAAGGATTGAGAACCATGAGGTCTAGGTTTAATTTTCAACGGAGGCCAACAAACTAGGTGCTTTCTTCCCTTCTGTCCAAAGCCTTATTGGATAAAGTTATTCGGTATCTGTGCTAGTGGATAGGTGATAGGTGTCCCATGGTATTAGTCAAGATGCGTGCAAGTTGTTTCTTTCCATCTATCCAAAGTTGTCTTATCCAAGTCTTGGTGAACAGAGTTACTTGGAACCTGAGAGGTAGTAAGTGTCCCATTAAATCTCGAAACTATACTCAATGTCATTCACAATACTAGTGCAAAATTGTGATAATTTCTATTAAAACTGATTGCCTCATTTGAGTCGATAGCAATTTCTAGAGAGACGAATCCATAGAAAAAAAAGTCATTTTTTGGAAAACATTTTACAACATACCAAACATGTAGAGAAATTTGAAGTTGCTTATAATTGATTGTTCCACAGGGATTTACACTTGCCTTGCGACGAGCGAGTGAAATGAAGGAGAAGGTTAACTATCTCAGTAGTTGTCTTAATGCATTTAAAGGTCAAGTTCATAAAGATATTCTTGTTAAACCTGGAAACAATGGCCCCTCAATAGCAGCACACAAGTCTCTTCTGGTATGTAGCCATCTTTTCTCTATATTTACAATTTTGTTACAATTTTTGTATCAACATATACTACCAAAACAATATTAGTAATTAGCGACAGACAACTTCTATAGCTAAGGGTGGCGGTGTGTGTTTGGTATAAAGGAAAGTGTTTTCCACGAAAAAAAATTTTTAATGGGAAATATGTGATTTTCTTACTTATTTTATGGTTTGTGTGGTAAGTGAACAAAAATAGTCTCAAGAGCATTTAAATATAAAAAGGCAAACACTATGAGAGTGTTCTACCTCTGAGGAAGAAGTCTGGTCTGCGTACACTTTATCCTCCCCAGACGCCACTTTGTGGGATTACACTGGGTATGTTGTCGTTGTAAACACTATGAGAGTGGAGGTGAGATGGGTGGGGGTGGAGGGAGTGGGAGTACTGAGGTTAGGTTGAGAGTTGGAGATGGGGGGAGACCATCAACATAAAACGTCACTTATGGAACTTATTTTCCTTATGTCAAAGAGGTCTCTCCTGATTTTTAAGGAACTTGTATTTCCAAAAACAAAATAATTCAAAACATTTGATCAACCAAACATCAAAAAATTGGAAAGCATTTTCGAGAAAATATTTTCCTCTATACCAAGCACACCCTAGCTAAAGAGCAAAAATTCATCGCTTATTCTATTTGATGTTAATGACCATATGCTGTTGTGATCCAACAGTCAGCAAATTCTGTTATTTTCAAGTTCATGTTGGATTCGGATGCGTGCAAAGCTCCCCCGGGTCACACAATAACACTGGCAGAGCTGAGCTACGTGGAGCTGCATGCTCTCCTTGAGTTTCTTTATCGCGGAGAATTGCCTAAAGAGAAATTGGAAAAACATGTCTACACATTGTCAATTGCAGCAGACAAGTATGAAATCAAACTCTTGCAGAAATACTGTGAGCACCACATGTTAGGATCTTTGAACACATCGAATGCTCTTGAGCTTTTGGAGATTTCGGAGACATATAAATCTTACTCACATTTGAAGGTGGAGGCCATGATCTTCATCATTAAGAACGTCGAGGGCATTGTCTTCACACCTAAATTTGATGCATTTGCAGTCGAGAATCCTCATTTAGCCGTTCAGATTACAAGAGCTTCTGTCATCACTAACAAAAATAAGAAACATAAAGTTTGACCTATGCATATGATATATGTGTTGAGAACAATGAGATCTCTCTTGTTCAAATCCCTCCGGAGGCAAAAACACTGGTGATTTTTTCTCATCTGTCTAAGCTTTGGTGGATAGAGTTACCCGATACTTGAAATTGTTGAGGTGTGTGCAAGTTGCCCCGGGCGTGGTGAGCTTTAGGAGCCAAAGTACAATAAGGTATGCAATGTCTTGATAGGAGAGAACTAAGAAACAGAACACAGATCTCAATATATATTGATGTGAAATTGTTTTATTACTATCGATGACCGTGTGTTTCGTTGATTTAAAAAATTTGTATTCATTGATATATGTTGGACATTTTCTGGTGTTACATATACAAACGAACTCATCTACGAAAAAAGAATTGACAAGCTATAAACTATGGTGTATTTCCACTCATATTGTAGATATTAGTAGCAATTGTTACAAAGCTAGTCACAACTGCTTGAACAATCATGATCACTGCAATGATCTTATCTTTTCTTGAAGATATACCGTGAACATCTCTGCGAAACAGGAAAAATCAATATGTTAGCATAAAAAAGAACGAAAATAACTTTAAAAACGCGAGAGAGGAGTAAATATGAATGAGAGAAAGACAGATACCTCAGGGCGATTGCACCTGGAAATATGAAGGCAATGCAAACACCTGTTGTTGTTCCCATGAACTGGAAAATGTACCATATAGATGGGATAAAAATGGCTGCTACATATGAGAAGGCTAACAAGACTAAACTAAGACACACGAATCGTTTGGTGTCAGTTGCCAAAAAGGGCTTCTTTGGGAATACGAGTTCATCTAGATTGGTTCTCAGGGAGAAGTTCAAGAGGGGAAACACCAGCATTAGGTGAAATGCATAGCTCAGACGAACTACAACGTTTAGCATTGAACTTATCGCTGAAGTACCAGATGATTTGTCGAAATTTACAAGTATGTCTGGCATGATTGAATCCCCGAATAGAAGGTACCCGAAAATCCCAATTGAAAAATAGATAGCTGCACATAGTACTAGTGAAATCTTGACAGCAGAAGACATAGCTGCAGGCTTTCCCAGCTCAGTTGCAATCGGATGAACTGCAAACAAGTTATAACGTCACGTTCATCAAAGAATTCAGCCATAAAACATAAACAAACACTCAAACTTGACCTCAACTGACAAGTAACGTAAGTACTACAACTTTGACAGTGCACGTCTAGACACTTCAACTTAGTCTCAACTGACAACTAAACACTCCAACTCATCCCCACTGTGCCTCGTGGTCCGTGGCTAATGTCACATAAATTAGTCATTGGTGTCTAGATGATCATTTTGTAAGTCGGAGTGTTCAACTGACACAGTGGAGACGAGTTGTGGTGTCTAGATATGCATATATACTCAAAGTTGGAGTATTTATTCACTTGAGGCCAAGTTTGTGTGTCTGTTTACGTATTACGCCTTGAAATACTAAACAAGAATCGAAAAGATCAATATCGGATTCTTACCATTGAAGTGAAATGTAAATGCTGTAACAATGACAGGAACAGCAGTAAAAAGGTTAAAAAAAGATGTTTCATCATCCATCTTAGGTAACATTCTTGGACTTACTGTTTGCCCTTTTAGTATTGCTGTGATTGCCATAACTGAACATATGACAACAAATACAATTGCTAGTAGAACAGCTAATGCTGAACTCAACCACAATGATTCTACAATCAATCACAAGCCACATAAAAGAATGTCAGCAATAATATTTTCACTAATTTTGTAGAAATTTTTGTCAAGAAAAAGGTAGTATTTACTGACCAATACGTCGATAGAGGACGAGAGGGAGCATAACAAACAAGACAATGAAGAGGATCGCGAAATTACGCGAGTTCCACCAGTGAATCCCAAACCATTCTTGTAGAACACCAAGATGTTCTCCTTGTCCAGAAAGAACATCTCCTACTCATAGAAAATAACATATTTTCAAATATCATTTTTTACTTTGAAAACAAAAACTACTTTTTTTTTTTCAAATTATATAATGAAAACATGGTCAAACGCCCACTAATAATTGCTTTCTTTTTTAGTTTAGTATGATTTTAGTATGAAAACAAAAAGAAAGAAAAAAAGTAAATTTTCTCTAAAAGTTGAAGAAAAGCTTGATAATGACTTTGCATCAGACAAAGCATGTGACACAGAGGCAGAGCCAAGATTAAGAGTCTGGGGATTCTAAATTTCTTTTTTTTTAAAAAGAGAGGGGGTTCGGAGCTACAACTCTAGCGTGAAAAACATTTTCACGGTATGTTCCTTACCACTTAACCGTCAATCAATTTTGTTAAGAGTTCACAAGTTAATATACATATATATATTTATTTAATTTTCTTGTACAAATACAGGGTTTACAGAAAAACTGTTGGATTCGTCTGAACCTAGCCCCGCCTTTGGACACACATTTACAAGAATTAGCAGGGGACAACTTCTGTCACTAAACAATAAAAATCTGTCAATAGTCCTATTTAACAAAGGATTAAAAACTAATCATCAAAAAAATCATGTTAGCTACGAGCTACTTAACAACAAATCAACGACAAAATTCATAGCTTATTATCATGTACACTTACCAATAATAATAAGGTACATGATCAAGCAACCAAGATTTGTTATCATGATACATATTTGAACTGCAACAGAACCAATTTTCCCAAATGACTCATTCATCAATGCAGCATAAGTTTTCGATTCGCCTCTATACGTGAACCTCAACATGAACTCTACTGATATGTCAACCAAAAGAGCAACCAAAATAATCAAAACAAAACCTGGGATTACACCTAAAACCTTAAGAGTTGCTGGAACAGACATAATCCCAGCACCAATTATACTCGTCGATACATTGAACACTGCCCTCAAAATCAGCTGCTGATTTTCCCTTGTAAACAGAGTTTGTTCTGTTTTTGGTAACAGGGGAATTTCAGCACCATTTTTGGCTAGAGCCATGTTTTTATTATTGTTGTTTTTATGTTTTACATATTATGGTTTTTTAAAGCATGTATAAGAGTAACAATAATTGACTAATTTGGTGAATTTACAAAAAGGGTGTCATATGACATTTGTGGCAACAAGCATTTGTATCATTTTTAGTCCCTAGGTTATTTATGAATTCTGATTTTAGTCCTTATGATATCTGATTAAGCATATTTGATCTTTAATTAGTTGAAATGTGCACTTTTGATCCATTTGCTTGTGAATATCAATTGTTCCATCTATGTAGTTACTCATGTGTTATGTTAAGTCTATATTGTTCGATATGTTGAGGCTAGCTTGACTTTAGCGAGAGAAAAAAAAAGAATAAGAAAGGAGTGTAGCAACCAAAAAGAGAAATTTCACTACTATTCACTAGCAATTAATTCAAGGGAAGTTCGTTTTACAGCAGTACGAGCATATTTTGTCTTGCTTTCTGATTCAATTCCGATACTAGGATGAGCTAACTCCAAAAGAACCTGTCCACACTTCAATTCCAGGCGAGTTAACTTGTATTGTTACTCCATACTTGAGACTTGAGAGTAACATAGTTTTAAAAATAACGCATATACAATATTATCTTACCTAAAAGGATCAACAGCGTCACACATTTCAATTAATTGAAGGTTGAATATATTAAATGAAATATTATAAGGATTAAAATTATAATTTATTAATAATTGAGGGATGACAAAGTTCTAATTCATGGGAACAAATTAAATAAATGATTAGTGATAATGAGGGTTAAAGTTGAAAATATAATGTGAGGATGACATATTTTTAGTTTGAATAATTGAAGGGTGCACATGGACCCAGCAATAAGGACAGATTAGGAAGACTAAATGAACGTGGACGCAAATACGGCATAGATGGTCTTCTTACTCATAAACGACAGCTAATGGTGACTATGTATATATATTATCACATTTATATTATCAGTGTAATTTAGTCTATTATAATAAATAATTTTGCTTATTTTGAAGTTAGTAATCTTACCTTTATATTATTTATGGATAGTTATTTATAGTGAGAATTCATCGTAAATTGATTAGCTTTGATACTAACTATCAACACATTGTAACCTTTTTTTTAAAAATAATAATTTTTTAATCGATAATGTGATCAACCTCACGTAGGCAGAGTTAATTAAAGGAGAATCATAATTGATGAAGATTCACATATGTGAAGAGGTGAGTTCAAGATTTGAGCAATCTCAAGTTTATTGAGTTCACGTGAGTCAATTATTTTAAAAAAATATATATTTAGGATGTGTTAAAGCTACTAGATTTACGTTAGCCGTGGAGTCATCCTTATATAAGGAGCTTGAGTGTCAATTTATACCTTTTCACTGAAAATTTAGGTAAGAAATTTAATTCAAATCATTTGTGTTTACTTCTTTATAATTTGAATTTCCTTAATCAAAATTTAATAACTCCATCACGAATTCACGTATCTACTATATACATAGCTTATGCCTAGCTATTTGTGTGAGACTGCAACATAATTATTACTCATATTTTAGATAATTTAATAATGTAAAATTTCTTTATAATCTTTAAGCATATAGAAAAACTTACATGATATGTTTAAAATTATAAGATTAAAAAGTATTTTATATATTTGATATATCTTTTATAAAATTACAAGATTCAAAAGTATTTTTTACATTCTTAAATTTTATATCAAGTTAAAAAACGATAAATTAATTAAAACGAATAAAGTAATCATAAGTCAAAAATATTGATGAGTACACCACTCATTAATATAAAAAAGTTAATATATTCCAATTAAAACTCTGCTATGTTTTGTGCATAGTAAAATTAGTTGCGTAGGGAAGTGACTTGTTGAAAGAGAATATTAGTTTGTTTTTGCATCATGAATAGTCACTTTAGGGCAATAATCAACCACAAAACGTGTTTTTCGAGATAATTGATTTTGTAGGTTACTTATTTTTTTTTTTAAATTTATAACTTATTTATAAATTTTTATTTTATTTTTATATATAAAGAATTGAAAAAAGCTATTTTATTTCTATTTGCTCTGTTGATGGTCAAGAGATTTCATTTTCTCGAAAAAATTTCGTATCTTTTGTAGGTCATCTCAACAATCACAAGACTATCAAGGATCACCAAATATTCGTTTAGAAAATATTCGATTCTCTATTTTAATTAAGGGTCAACAAATTTTATTTATGTTCTTAGAGGATCTATATATTTTTTTATATATAAGTTTTTTTTTTATTTATTTCAATCAATATCTTTGACGTGTTGGGAAAAAAACGTGGGAGTTACGTGTCTTGTATGACAGCATCAATGCAGCTTCCTCTTCAATGAAATTTAAAATAAATATAATTCGAAAGGGTGATTGGATTGGTATAGTAGAGATATCTCATAAGGAAGATCGGGGATCGAATTTTACTTAATTCTTTTTCAGTTGGTTGAGTTTGATATAACGAAGGGATAAGACACAAATACCTCCCTAGATTATGGCCGAAATTTCAGACACATCTTAACTAAATTAAGGTCTTATTACCCCAAACTTATTTTTATGTAATTTTGTACACCTTTTGACTTACGTGGCACTGTGACTCCACGTAGTTGAGACGCGTGAGAGATGTTTGAATGTCACGTAAGCCAAAAAGGTGTATAAAATTACAAAAGAGATGAATTTAGAGAGGGGGTAATAAAATTTTAGTTTAGTTAACTCTGAAATTTTGATTATAGTCTTGGGGCACTTGTGCCTTATTCCTATAATGAATGTTGAATCATGCGCTCTTGAAAATAACTCTATTATTCTTTGATAAAATAATCATAACTTTTCAAGAAAGATGAACTGAACAACCCAAATTGCTACAATTTACATATTGGATTATTAGCCAAATTCTTTATATATGGGAAGATACACAATTTCAAAGTGAAGTCATATGTTATCTAGGACGTTCTTTTCTAACATTTTCAATTTTGGGTTTTAGCTTTCTTTGACCCATTTATGATTTCAATTTTCAAAGTTACAAATAAAGAAAAAATCAAAACATATACACTTCAAAACAATAGCAAGCAAATTGTGGCAGCTGATATAACTTTATGATAAATTCATCTTATCTATCATGTTACATTATTTCACAAATTATACATGATTGTTATAATTTCAAAACTATAATAAAGAAGGGGGAAAATGCATTTAAGAACTATGATAAGTAAGCTGTAATAAATCGATATTAATTTATATTACATTCTGACTAACTATCAATATATCCCTATTTAGTACTTTAAAATTTATTTAAATTTTGGATCTTAAATCTTTTCTTACTTAGAACTATATTAAAAGTACTAACATTTAATATTCTAAAAACCAATACTTTTACCTCATAAAATTTTACTTAAATTATGACTAAATAAATAAATAAGTATATTAAAATTAAAAAATATTAAATAATAGATACATTTACTAAAGTAACTTTTTAATCTTCCTATATGAAATTCTTATCATTTAGATAAATATAACATTTATTTTAATGTCAATTGTTATTTTAAAATAATTTTTATTTTTCTTATATATTTTTTTTGAGATTCAAACTAGGTAAAGTTTGTTCGAAATTTTAAAATGGGAAAATACATAAAAACTCTCCTGAACTTGGCACGGAAACTTACTTTAGTACTTAAACTTTACGGATAATTATTTACCCCCCTTATCTCATTTCGCATGAATTTAATATCATCCTAACGGATGACGTGGCAAAAAAAGAAAAGATTTTTTTTTGAAAGCGCGTTAAGTTATTTTTTTTAAAAAGTAATGGTCCCACTTTATATATATATAATGAAAAAAAGAAAAAGAAACCCACCCACCCACACCATTCTTCTTCTTCTTCAAACCACCCACCCGCTTTCTCAAAACCCCACCTACCCCCTCTACCTGCTTGTCTTTTCTTCCTCAAACTCCCCACCACCTTATCCCCACCCACCCATCCTCTTTCTCCTTCTTCAAACTCTACATTCAAAGTACATTTTCTCGTTAAACACATAATAAAAAGAATCACATTCAAGACCCACATAATTTTTTTACTCTTTACTTTGGAGATTTGATCTTTCTTAAAAAGTTATGAAGTTTTTTGAAAAATAAAGACTTTGGCATAAAAGAAGATGAGGTTTTGTTAACCGATCTATAATGTTAATGGTTGGCAATGGCGATTGAAGCAATGGGTAGAGAATTTTATTTTATTTTTTAAAAAAAGAAATCACTACAAATAAATGTGTTTTTTCTTGAATTAGTTAAGAATTAGACCTTGATTAGTATATAAAAATAAAAAAAATGAAGAACACCGACAATCGACGTGACAGTAAATGACGTTGGTATTGAAAAAAAATCACTGCTAATGATTTCAATATTTCTTAAACTAATTAAGAACTAAAGATTAACTAGTATTTAAATATTCTGAAATGGAAAGAAAGAAATGAATTTAAAAAATCAAAAATCAAATTTTAGAGAATTTCCAATGTGGCTATGACATGGCGCTCATGTGGTTCTAATGTGTCAATGATGTGGCGCGTGTGTAATACACTTGCCAACTTGAGACTGGTATTATATTTTTTGGGTGATATTAATTCACTTCAAATATGTTAAGGGGGGTAAATAATTACCCGTAAAGTTTAAGTACTAAAGTAAGTTTTCGTGCCAAGTTCAAGGAGTTTTTTTTTATATATTTTCCCTTTTAAAATATATTTCTTTAATATATTAATATAAAAATTACAATTTATAGCATTTTTGACTAGTTTTGTCAAGTTCACAGAAAATTTTAGAATTATTCTACTTTAAAATATTATATAAAGAATTATGAAACATCAAAACATGATCATGGCCATTAATTTATTATCATCACATGGCAACATCCTACAATAGTATTGATGAATAATCATGGAAGGTCATCCCTTTTCAAATTTAGTATAAATAAGTCTTGTTTCATTTTCAGAAATAATGACTCACTTTGAAAATCAGCCTCTTTCTTCTTTTCTTTGTCTAAAAAATTCATTTTCATAAATTTTATTCCTCTTTTATTGTTGATGTTTAAGCTCAAATATCTTCATGTCAAAATATCTTTTTGTTGAACAGTCAAATATCTCATGTTAAAATTCCTTCATCTTTTCTTTTTGATCTTGTACAGACAAAAATGTTGTGTTTGTGTCAAAATTCTTTATTTTTTTGTGATCTTGTATACTTCATGCATGTTATTTTGATTATAAAATAAAAAAGATTAATAGTCTACTACCTACATATTCACCTCTTTCCACTTACTCTCTCTTCTACTTTTTTTCTTTTGTCCACCATTTTAAATTTGAATCTTTTTCAACTAATGACAAATTAAATAAGGGAGAAAAAAAGAGAAAAATAATGATGACATTCATTTATAAAAAGTTAGTTCAATAAAAGATGATTTAATTAAGCAACTATATACGTATGTATACTCTGCAATTTTTCTTTTGTGTGTATCCGAAATTCAAAAATAAAGAATGAAAGTAACATTTTATTTCCTATCCCCACTCACCATAAAAATAATACAAATTAAAAGAATATGAACATATAAGTTCATTTCAAGTTTGAATCCTTGATATCCTAATTATTAAGATCAAGAGATTAAAAAAAGGGATAAAAAGAGGGAATGAACAAGAAAATTGGTTAATTGATAGAAAATTTTATATTAATAAAAAGTAATAATCTTTTTTAGATTGACAATCAGGCGGGGTGAATATGAAATTTTAGTTAGATCCCCAGTTAAGATTTGAGTTATAATAAATTGAGGATTGATCTAAAATAAGTCAATAGGAAGATATCATGAAATTAATAATTTTTTAATATTATTTTCAAGCGTATTGGGTCAAAATATGAATCATATGTAGTTTGTATTATATATTTGAGAAGTGTTTAAATTTGAACCATTCAGATTAGGTAACATAATAAATAAATATTTAATCATTTATTTTACTTTAGGAGAACTATTAAAAATAAGGGCAAGTATGAACCAAAGAATAATATTGAGGGTATTTTTTAACCAAAAAGTTAACGTCAAGAGTATTTGGGAGCCGAACTGTATATGTAGGGTATTTTTGTACCAATTCACCATCAATAATTAAGAGACATTTTAGGTCCTTCCCCATAACTTACTAAAAACACTTTTTAACTTGAATGTTAAATTACTATTCCCTCCGTCCCTTTTTATATATCACATTTTTACTTTGCACTTGCATTAAGAAATGATGTAACTTTACCCTTCTACCCTTATTTAATGTTTTCTTAAGTCAACTTTATAATAAATGATGAATACATTTTTTCAAGATTAATTAACTACTCTATCAAGGGTATAATAGGCAAAATATGGTAATTTATGCATAAATTTTATAAAATGACAAATATTGTGGTCTATCTATTTATAAAAAAAGATGACATATAAAAAGGAACGGAGGGAGTATTATACCCCAACTTAAACACCTAATTTAGTATATCTTCTATATTTTAATATTTAAATTTATTATACTATATTATATTGAAAATAAATATCTTTTCACATTAAAGGGTAGTAAAGTGACATTTTGATTGGTCTTAGATAGAGAAAATGATCAAAATGGTCCTTGATGTATTGAAGTTGCTTTATTTTGGTCCTTAATATATTCTAGGTGATTGAAATAGTCCTTCATGTATGACAAAATGTGTTCAATTTAGTCTTTTACCCTAAAACTTAGCAATTTACCCCAAAAACTGTTAAATATAACTGTGGGGCACACATAACTTACAAAATCCACAATTTTTACCATCTTTATTAGCTCATATTCTTGACGATCCACTTCATTTAGCCTTATTATAATAATTATTTTGTAATTGTGTGATTCGATGTTAGAGAAAATTGTGTTTTAGAATTCATGAAACTCTTTCTTTAAGCTAATAAAGATGATAAAAATTATGGATTTTGTAAGTTATGTGGGCCCCACAGTTATATTTAACAGTTTTTGGGGGTAAATTGTTAAGTTTAGGGTAAAAGACTAAATTGAACACATTTTGTCATACATTAAGAACTATTTCAATCACTTAGAATATATTAAGGATCAAAATAAAGCAACCCCAATACATCAAGGACCATTTTGATCATTTTCTCGTCTTAGATATATCACACATATATAATTTGATATATATACGTACAATGCGCATATCAAAAATTTGTATTTCATAAATATGTAAACTGTAGCTATGTTTTGTAATTACGCTCGCGGAGATGCTTGAACAATTTCTTGGAAATTCACACTTTTGGGTTCGAAACTTCCAAGCCCAACTAAAAGTATACAGGCTTGACAAAAAGTCAAGGCCCGTCATTTAAAAATCTAACTCCCAAATCACCTCACCCACTTTGTTTTGAATCTTCTTCATTTCTCCATTACAAAAAATCCTCTTCTGCTGAGCAAAAAAAATCACACAAAAATGGGCGATCAGATTGCTAGGGGTGAAGAATTCATGAAGAAAGCTGAGAAAAAACTCAGCGGTTGGGGACTGTTCGGCTCCAAATACGACGATGCTGCAGATTTGTTCGATAAAGCTGCGAATTGCTTCAAACTCGCTAAATCATGTGAGTTTTATCAACTCAAATTGTTTTGATCAACTTCAGTAATTGTACTGATTAACTGTGATTTCAGTGTTTTAATCGATTGCTGGTGTTATTTGTTGTTTTTAAATTTGCTAATTCGAGCTGATTAAGAGTGTTTATTTTAGAATTTTATGAAGATTACGATGGTCTGATATTTTTCAATTGTTAATAATAATTATTAGTACTTATCAATTCTGAGAGAAAATTATCAACTTAAGTACTGTAGTGATTAACTGTGATTTCATTTTTTTTTGGATTTTTATAATTGATTGCTGGTGTTATTTTCTGTTATATATACTACTTATAAATTAATATTTTTTTCTAATTTGAGCTGATTAAGAATGCTTAATTCGAATTTATGAAATTGTTATTCTTATGCCAATAATCGGTCTGTTAAAGTAATTAGTTGTCATATGCATTCAATTATGAGTAATTTTTTGTATGATTCTGTGTACATTTATAATGAAACTTTTGCTAGGATTTTCACTCTGATTTAGTGGTAGAAAACACACCTAAGCTATCACCTTTTGAGGGTTTCGTACATCAACTATCCATTGTTCTATTTACCTACCTAAACTATCACTTTCTCGGGAGTTTCATACCTCAATTATCACTCCCTTTGTATTAAAACACAACCCGATGTCGAGTTGGCCTACACACGTCTGTTGTTGGGAACAAATATTTGGCCAACTCAACATCAAGATGTGTTTTAATACAAACAGTGTGATAGTTTATATAGGTAAAGAGAATAATGAGTAGTTGAGGTTATGAAACTTGCGAAAGAGTGATAGTTTAGGCGTGATTTTGACCGTTAACTGTAGTTAATTTAACCAATATATTGTTGGTTGATTGATAGTATAGATTGTTTTGGAAAAGATGTTTGTTGTTTAATTGAACTTGATCCAACATTTATGTTTGTATTTGTGAAGATTGTAATACTTAGAATGCTTACTATCGTTCCATCAAAGTTTGTCACATGCAATAGAGTATGAGTACAGCCACTAAAAGGTAGCATTTAGCTGTATTGTTTCTTTCGGTGAAAGTATTAGGTAACAATGAAAGTTATATTACTTTCTCAAACTTCTGATGACTGGAATGGTGTACATTTATGGAGAATAATCTAATGTCATAATTCCAATATGCTACTACCATTCACTGGGTCGACTATTACTTTTGAATTAATGCACAAAGTGTTTGATGTATGCACTATCACCTAATTTATCTGTGTGCTTTGTGAAAGTCGGTGAATTGAAACTGAAAAGTGGAAGAAAGGATATTCCTTAGTTTCTCATATATGATGGATTTGTTTGGTAGTGCAAAAACCGAAAGAATATAATGTAGGAAGGCCTCAAATTTTTGTAGAATCCTTAGTTTTAGAGAACTTGAGCTGAGGGTATATCGGAAACAACTTCTCTACCCTCACAAAGTAGGGGTAAGTCTGCATACACACCACCCTCCTTAGACCTCACTTGTGGGATTACACTGGGTTTGTTGTTGTTTTTAGTTTTAGAGAACTCCTAATTTGTTTTTCCATAGTAGAATTGAACAGGTTTAAATGGGGCAAAATGGGTACAGAGGATCATATAGGCAGCCCAACTTGGGGTTGAGCATAGCAGTAGTAGCTGTTGTTCCTGTTTTGTAGGATCTATCAGGGTAGGGTTACTGTTTCATAAAGTAGATCAACTATATGGTATGACAAAAAACTGCATATTACTCTTGGAATGTTGGTCTTTCAGGGGATCGAGCTGGAGCAGTATATGTCAAATTAGCGAGTTGTCATTTGAAAGTAAGTTTTTTATCCTCTTGAATGACTTGTCTATATATCAACCACATAAATAGGTAGTAAAATGGTTGTGGACCCACGATGACGAAAGGTAAGTGATGCTTCGGACTTAGAAAATCTTAGGCCAAACTAAATGTTGATCAGTGAAGACAAGAAAGCTTTCAAGTGTTGACGACTACTTGTACTTGAAATTCCATTCTTTATCTGGTGGGAGGGTTTAGAGCCAGTTAAGCCAATAGATATCTAGCAAAAGCTTTAGTAACATTAGCTACATCAGTAGATCATTGACTAGCATACCCCTCTGAATAGTCTACGTGGCCCTAGTTTTATTACTATTAATTCGAATTAATCCAGTAATGCATCCACGCACTGGGAAAAGGCTGACGCGATAGAAAACCGCTAGTTACAAAGCACGCCTTTCCCTTTCATTTTTCCTACAAACTCAAATTCTTGAACTATTTCTTCTTATCTTTTCAGTTGGATAGCAAACATGAGGCTGCTGGTGCTTATGCTAATGCTGCTCATTGCTACAAGAAGACAAATATAAGAGGTTGTGTGTTGCCTTCTTATGCTTCTTGTCCACTTCTTTTATGTTGCGGAATGTCTTATGTGCTCCAAAATAATGTGTTGTTGACATCCTTGGGATATATGTCCATTGCGCAGTAGATTGAAGCTCTTTTAGATTTCTTTCAGTAGGAACTCTTTAAAGGGTATTTTGTACAATCTAGTAATGAAAAAAGCTTACTTGTCCCAGAATTGTGGTCTATGCGTGGTCGTTCGTATTGTAGTTGATTTTACTGCCCTCCTATTTATATATAGTTTCTCTATTGTCCTTTAACAGCTGAATAATCTCCTTTATTTGTTAGCTTATGGCAAATGCTAAAAACATGATACTAGCAGTATTTAAATGCTTCCTGTAAAGATGTAGAAAGAATGCATTGTCCCAACTATTGGGGAATTGCTGAGCCCACCTGCCCTGTGTAGACCTTTTGGTAAATGACTTGGTATATTTTATAAAAAATAGAAGCAAAACTCTACTACCATATCAGTTTATCATTTCATGGTCATACTGTTTGTAATCATCATGTCGAATTCATATTTTCATTCATCAGATATTACTTCTGCTGAAAAATAACTATTTATGATGTACCTCTTGCAGAGGCAATATCATGTCTAGAGCAGGCAGTACACATGTTTCTGGACATTGGAAGGCTAAATATGTCTGCAAGATATTACAAGGTACAACTATATTGTCGGTGAGAATCCGGATGTGCTCTTTGATGTTTTCAATAGCCGTACTGTGTGTTTGGTCAAAATTCTTTTCTAGTGTAAGGTCCAGTTTTTTGGTAAATCTTTTGCTTAGTCTCTTCAAGTTATGTAGAAATTTAAATTTTTATACCATAGGAAGGTGATAAGTGACTGTCTAACGTAGTACATGGTCACCTCATTTCATTAATGATTATAGATATTGTGTACGGTTATTTGGAGTGTATCTTGATAGCTTGGTTGCAACTGAAAGATACATAATGAATCTGCCATGTCCAGGAAATTGCTGAGTTATATGAACAAGAGCAAAATTTGGAGCAGGCTGTCACTTATTATGAGAAAGCAGCTGATCTTTTCCAGAGTGAGGATGTAACAACAACTGCAAATCAGTGCAAGCAGAAAATTGCAGAATTCTCTGCTAAATTAGAAAAGTAAGATTCTTTGTCTGGAAGTAGTAATTTAGTTTTTCTAAAGAAGAATAATTGTGTTTGGCAATTGCAAATTCATTGCTGAACATGTAAATGTTGACACAGTTGAAGACAAAGGCAACTTGTTAAAAAGTGGACCTAGAAACTGCAAGAAATTTCCCTTGAGGACAATTTCTGGATAATCTGGGAGGTCCGAATTTGATGCCAAGATTCCCTCTTTATCTTATATATTTCTCTGTGGAATTATCGAATTCTATCCTAATCTCTTGGAGTACTGGTGCCATAACTAATATATGGGTTGAGAAAGGGAAAAGATATAAAAGGAGTCAGAACTGATAATTAAGAAAAGAAGTCAATTCCAAACTAAGAGTAGAAATGTTCAGTAAATGCCATTTTAAAAGTGTGGATAATTTAATAAGTTATAAATGTTAATAAGCTAATGTTCAACTTCTAAGTTCTAATTGCTCCATAAGTAAGAATAACTGAAATTTTGCCTTGTAAAAAGGATTAACTTAACATTCAGAATTTGTCACCCAGATATCAAAGAGCAATTGAGATCTTTGAGGAGATAGCACGACACTCCATCAAGAACAACTTGTTGAAGTATGGAGTTAGAGGTCATCTTCTGAATGCTGGTATTTGCCAACTTTGTAGAGGTGATGTTGTTGCAATTAACAATGCATTGGAGCGATATCAGGTAAATGTCCTGCTTGTTAAGTCTCTAAGATTATAACGGGACATGATATGTTTAAGTAAATAATACATCCTAACTTGCAGGAACTGGATCCAACATTTTCAGGGACACGCGAGTGCAAGTTGCTAGTGGTATGCCATATCTTGTATTTTAACTCAAGCATGCGAGTTCTTTTATCTTGATCCATTCTCCATCTCTTTAAATCAAGTTTTCCTGCCTTATCTGTGTATATAGCAAGTACATACTGTATTAAGTGTTTAAATTGTTAAGAATTTTCCAAAATATGAATTGTCAACTTTAATGTGGTTGATCTTTAACTTAAATGCAGACAGGGGAAATGTATATATGGGGATGAATTACCAGGACACAGAATGGAGTTTCATCCGCGGGTTGACTTGTGTCTGATCTTTTTGTTACTCCTTTTATTTTCGAGGCATACAATTTGCACATTTATTAATTAGTCAAGTCTGGGCAAGGGTAAACTGATGTGATAAAAGTGCAGATCTTAACAACATATTGGTAAATGGGGGTTTGTGAAAAACTAGGAGAAATGTCTATGTAGTATTATTTAATCGAAGAGAACTTTCGAAATAGATAATCAAAATCAGAAGAAATTGGCCGCAGAAATGATTTCCTTGGGACATAAGCACAATGCTTGCTAACCAACATAGTTACTAATATGATGAACCATCAATTTGAGGTCCATCTAAGCGAGTGCCAGAGCAACTGTGTTCTCTCGCTTGATACCATAGTTATTTCTTTCAGGATCATTATGTGTTCCAAATATGATAATATAGAATTAATTTGGGAGAGTACTCTTGCAATGACAGGATTTGGAAGCTGCTATTGACGAGGAAGATGTTGCAAAGTTTACTGGTTGTCTCAAGGAATATGATAGCATGACAAAGCTGGTAAATTTTAGTTTTCTCCACTTTCCTTGCCCACAAAAAGATACCAACTGCTGATAATTGTAAATTTTAGGGTTTCTTCTTTGTGGTTTTGGCTTACGTATATTCCTATCTACTAACTCCTTAGTAATATTTGAACATCAACGTCAATCCTTGCTCTACATAGCAGAAAAGTTGCTCAGAGTTTTTTCTTTTATCTAGCACTTTATGGGGTTATAAACTCCATTTGTGCTCCATTATGAGATTGCGTTGCAGATTTTATGAAACCACATAGAAGTAGTTTCATTTCAGGATTGATTGATGTTGCAGTTAACCTTCAGGCATTGTGTGAATATATTGAGATCGGAACTTAACTGCAGAATTGTTCATATAGATGTTATATGTAGTAACTGGTAACACCTTTGGCAGTTCATTTTATGTACTCTACTCGATAGTGCCAGTCCCACGCGACTAAACTAAAGAAAGGAATCCTTTCGTTTTCTGGATATTTCAGAATGTTTACTTTCTAAAGCTTGTTTTCATATTTCACTCATCCAAGTGAGATAGGAATTTCATACTTCGTTGGCTCAATCAACCTAAACACACTTCACTATTCTTTTTTTTAATTGTTCATCGCAATACTTATGTCTTTTCTTTCGTCTCCCCCCACCTTACAGGATGAATGGAGGACAACACTTCTTTTGAGAGTGAAGGAAGCGTTGAAAGCGAAGGAGCTAGAGGAAGATGATCTTACTTAAATTATTCTTATATGAAACTGGTTTGTAAATTGCATTATTTGTGATTACAATTATTTCTACTTGGTGATTGTTTTCTTATCTCATGCTACTTAATTTTTAACATTTCATTTTGTACTGATTGAGTTTGACAAAGGTTATAGCCTGGTAGCTAATATTAATGGTTTCACACAATATTAATATTAGTTGATTGAGTTTGATTACCAAATTCAGAGGTAAAACAAATTCAATATATTGTTACATGGTACCGGTTGCTGGCGCGAGATAATATGTATCCCGTGAAATAATATTATATTCACTTACAAATCTCTAATTATTTTTTTTCAAGTGAATACATGTTCAAATATAACTAAAATTATACTTTTCTAGAAGTAATCAACCAATGAAGAAAAGATAATTTAAAATCAAATTGTAATTAGTTCACTAAAATATACTTGCGCCTGAAGTAAATAATCATAATTATTTTTTCTAGAGTTTCGATTCATATATCAACCTTATAAAACAAAAACAGGTTGATGCACAAAACATTTTAGTCATAGTGGTCAGAAGAGGATGTTATTCCAAGAAAAAAATGCAAAATATATATTAATGACTGATTACATTATCATAATTCGTACATAAATATAATTTTACTATCAACCTTGTAACACACTTCATTTTCTTCTTCACTCATGTAACTCCCATCTCCTTATATCCCATAATATCAATCTAGATCATATAAAAAAGCTTCTAAAATATATCTAAACATAGAAAAATAACTAAGAAATTCTATTATTTTCCTAAAAAGTATTTATTTTAAGTACTTTGTCTTATTTTTATTTTCATTTGATGTCCAATATTAATGTTAGATTCAACTAAATTCCAATGACTCGAAGCGAAGACATGATGTTAACTCCTCCTATATGTATTTTCATCTTTCCCGCTACATTGCCTTCTGCAAAACAAAACCAAAGGTATTGAATATTTTACGGGTGTAATACTATTTTCGTCCCTCCATTTTTGCTTCAAACAAAAAATGATACTACTACAAATCTCTAAACAAAAATTGTTGAATTTCTCTTCAAATGTGGGTGTGATTCGACCTAGCCAAGGTCACCATTATCATTATCATCATCATCAATGGCGACAGCGGCGGCAACATCAGTGAAATTAGCCGGGGAATTACCCGGTGCGGTTAATGAAAAATGTTATGCAGAAATACCTCTTCATTCACCTGGTATATGGGGTTTACCCAATCCGAGTTTATTCCTCGATTTCAATTTGCCGCTGTTGCTTCTCCAATTAGCTGTCATTTTTATCCTCACACAATCCCTTCATTTGGTTCTCAAGCGCATCCGTCTTCCCCGTCTTATCTCTGAGATTTTGGTATTATTTTCTCTCTTCACATTTATTCATAATGTTGTTATTTTTAAAAATCCTGGTGTTAGGGTTAGCTTCAGGCTATGGGATATGCAAATAGTAAAAAAAGAAAACTACTTTCCTCTGCTTATATTACACAATTGAAATTTTGAGACTTTTAAACTTTTGTAGCTTTTAAGTTTTTTGAAATAAAATTTATATATTAGGTTATAAATCACAAAATTAATAGCTTGAAATATTTTAAAGAGGGAATTTCGGTGAAAGAAAAACTTGGTTGAGTCTCGAAATTCCAACAGTGCCCTATAGGTTGAGACATAGGGAGTAGTTTTTATAATAAAATAGTAAGTTGCGCAAAACACACTACTTTTGGAGAATCTGACACGCATTTGTTGACATTTTTGGGGAGTCCGAGCAACATAGGTTATATATGCTCGGCAATGTTTTAATGCATATAACTACATGAACACACAAAAAGATGCGGCTAAATCAAGTTTCTCTAAGCCTTGTTAATATACACTGCAACTTGTTATTCTTTTCCTTCAATCCTAGTGTTTCCTATTATTTTCGACTGGAAAAAGAACGAAAAATCTTGTATTTCCCCCTCCTGATTCCCAACATATTGTTCTTGTTGCATCAAAAGGCTAAAGTGGTGACTCTTTAGACTACCAAAGGCACGAATGCTAAATTATATGAAAATGTGTACTGAATTTCATTTATGCTTGTCCTCCCAAGGTAGGGGTAAGGTTTGCGTACACTCTACCCTCCCTTGACCCTACTTATGGGATTACACTGGATATTATATTGTTGTAGTTTCATTTATGGTTGTGTTTAACTCAAGATGTGATGGTATTGTCTTCCACCTACAGGCAGGTATCATACTAGGACCAACAATGCTAGGAAAGATCCCGAACTTTACGGAGAATTTATTCCCACAATCAGGAGAAATTTTCATAGATTTAATGTCAAAAATTGGGTATATCTTCTTTATATTTCTAAGTGGAGTGAAGATGGACCCAAAAGTGGTGTTGAGAAGTGGTTCAAGGGCGTGGACAATAGGATTACTTGCTGTCATTCTACCAGTTGCCTCTTTTGCGAGCTTGTATTTTGGATTCTTTTCACAAGATGCAAATATGCACAGATATCGACAACCGGCAGCCCAAAGTATTTTCTTGATACAAGGTTTGATTGCATTTCCTGTGGTTGCATCTCTCCTTGTTGACCTGAAAATCATGAATTCTGAGCTTGGTCGTCTTGCTCTGGCATCAAGTTTGATCAGTGACTTATTTAGTAATCTGGGGTTGACTATCTTCTCCACCCTTAGAATTGGATTATTGGCAGAGATTACGACGGTTATCTCTGTACAGTCTTTTGTTCTACTTCTTGGTATAATCTTGCTTATTGTGTTTACTGTGCGACCTATTTCACTTTGGGTCATCAAAAGGACTCCAGAAGGCAGGCCTGTAAATTCTGTTTACATTACTTGGGCATCGGTCTGTGTCCTGTTAGCTGTGATTCTTGTTGATAATGCAGGGCTTAATTACCAATATGGTCCTTTTATCCTAGGTCTTGTCATACCAGACGGTCCACCTCTCGGGTCAACATTGGTAGATAAATTAGAAACCTTAGTATCTGGTATGCTTGCACCTCTTCTGATTACTTATTGTGGTATGAAAGTAAATCTGGTTGATTTGTATGATCTCGTCTTCCTGAATTGGGTATGGGTTATGGTGTTCTTTTGTCTCACCGTGAAGTACGCATCAGTTTTCCTTCCAGCATTGGCCTGCAAGGTTCCCCCAAAAGATGCTGCGGCTCTTGCCTTCATCATGACCTCACAAGGTGTTATTCAGATGTCTTTTTACTTGAACAATGTTATTAATCAGGTAATTATTTAATCATCCTTTCAATATCTTAATATTGCTGTTCCATTAATACAGTTTTGAGATTGTGTTGCTGAGCCTGCAGTACGTACTGTAACGTATAAATGTTTTCCATGGAATATTACTACAGTTTCTTTAGGCATAATACATAAATAAGCCCTTTAACTTGGCATCATTTCACATTTATGTCCTCCAACTTTGGATGTACACAAGTAAAAACTTAAATTTGTATAGAGCTGAACAAATAGACATACACATCCTATGTGGCATCCTACATGACAATGACAATATGTGTCCTACGTGCTAATAACCTTTTTCAGCCAGACTTCTAATTCTGTTTTCTCTTCTCCTTTATTGAAGCACAGACAGTTGATGGAGAAACCTTTTCCATGCTAACTGCATCTGTATTACTCATAGCTGCACTCTCACATTTCTGCGTTGGAACGCTCTATGATCATACAAGGATATATGCCGGTTATCAGAAAAGAGACATCCAACATGCTTCAAGCAATTCTGAGTTGCGCTTGCTTTCATGTGCTCATCGATTTGATGATGTCGTAGGTGCTCGAAAGATCTTAGATGCTTCTTTTCCATGTAAAGAAAGTCCTTTATCTGTGTATGCGCTACACTTGGTGGAACTTGCTGGTCGAGCATCCCCAGTTCTAATTGATCATCAGCTTGGCCAAAAGAATACTTCTGGCGTTGCTCGATCGCAAAAGATGGTGGAAGTTTTTATAGCATTTGAAACTCAGTTCTTGGGATCTGCTAGTACTCATTTCTTCACCTCAATGTCACTGCCAAGGTTCATGCATCAGGACATTTGTTCACTTGCATTCGACAAGTTAGCGTCCATGATCATACTCCCGTTTCACAGGAAATGGAATCAGCAGGGGAAGATTATCTTGGACAGCAGTAACTTGAGAACAATCAACAATAATGTATTGGACTTGGCCCCTTGTTCTGTAGGTATCCTAATTGACCGTCAGAAAATAAAACGTCTAGCCAGTCAATCCGGTAATGAGTCATCAATGTATCAAGTATCCGTGGTTTTCATGGGAGGCAATGATGATCGTGAGGCGTTAGCTTATGCTAAACGTATGTCAAGATCACCTGAACTTCAACTGACTGTGGTTAGATTCGTGTCATGGGACATCGACGTACGTGAAAACCAGTGGGATGCTGTACTTGATGCTGAGATGTTGAAGGAGGTAAGACTTCTTGGTCAGCACCAGGATAACATTGTATACAGAGAGGAAAGAGTTAGAGATGGAGCTGAAACAGCTTTGATCATACATGCTATGGAAGAAGCCTTTGATCTTATCATGGTCGGAAGGCGTCATCGCGACGATCTACAACAACTATTAGGGCTTAATGAATGGAATGATTTGCCAGAACTTGGACCAGTTGGTGACATGCTTGCAGCTGCAGAGATCAATAGACCAGTTTCAGTCTTGGTGGTGCAGCAACAAATTGTTAAGAACAAATGAGAAGAGTAATCCTTCATTTGAAGCAAATAGACCAAATATGTAAATGCCAAATTTCTTTGTGTAGATTTCATCACACAATTAAAGTTATGTAAATTAACATTTGAATTTTCATGACAATACAACATCACACATCTCTCAATCAATTTCTCTAATTTTATAATTGGGATAATAGAAACTTTGGTCCATCAATTGTTGGTAAATTTTGAGTTTGGTCTACCTCAACTCCAAGAATAGAAGTGGTTAATTTTCTTTCTATACGCAATTCAAGATTTTATTGGTGTTCATTAGGGGTGTACATGGTTGGGTTGATTCGGGTTTTTCAAAATCAAACCAAACCATTTGTGTCGGATTTTTGAATTTATAAACCAAACCAAACCAATAAAACTCAGGTTTTTCAACCTTGAGTTTTTTTCGGGTTTTTTGGGTAATGTATTCATACAAACATATAATTTACTTATATTTCAAATATTTATTTAGTCCTACCAAAATACAACTATCTAAGGTGTTTCTTAAGAAAATGACACAAAATATGATAGGATTAATGACACTAAAATATCCAACAAAAAAATAATAATGAAATCGCGTAAAACAAATATTGCAAATTAATATGTAATAATGACAATGATCATAATTAAAAGTACTAAATCATGCTAAAATAAGTTTAATAAGTATTAGTTACATGACTAAATATTAAAGGAAAATAAAATCAGATTATGTATTTTAATTGTCTAAACCTATGTAAAACTAAAGAACAAATATTTAATATTATTGTCATTCTTAGTGTTGAATTGATTTTCTTTTTGCATTAGTATTAATTTGATTTTGATTTAAGTTTTATTACTATTACCAACATCTGTGGACTATAATCTTTATTGGACCATTAAGAATTCTAACTTTTAAACATGAAATAATATATTAAAAGATAAAAACTATGAAAAAGTACAAGAAATATTTAAAAATTATATCAAAGTAAATATTTTTACGTATAAAATAAAATTTTAAAATTATATATATAATGTCGGGTTGGTTTGGTCTTGTTGGTTTTTTTTAGTTGAAACCAAACCAACCCAAATATAGTCGGATTTTTTTTCCCAATACCAAACCAAGTCAAACCAAACCACTAGTCGGGTCTTTTTTTTTTAGTTTGACTCAGCTTGCGGTTTGGTTCAGTTTTCGGTTTGGTTTTGTACACCCCTAGTGTTCATGTTGGTGATTTCTGATGTGAATTCGTGATATGGTATGACTCTGCATATTTAACCTTCAATAAATTAAAATGTGTGATTATGGTCCTTATATCTAAGAAATATGTGATATTTTGAGTATTTTTAGAACTACATTACTATTAAATATTGATTAACAATAAAAGTTTGATAAAACTAGGATATATAATAATAGAATAGGATATAAATTTAAAAGGAATGTATATGTTAATAGAAAATTATGATAACTCATTGATTCATCTGTTATTTAATTAAATACATGTATCATTTATAAGTTTATTAGGTCAAAAAATTGTATCACAGCAAGCTCCTCAATTTAAATAAAGAATTTGATATATCATATTATTGGTATACAAAGGAAGTCCAAAAATTCATTTTGTAATCTCTAAAATTCCTCAAATCCTCCAAAAATAAAACTAAAAAACTTTATAATTAGGGAGAAAAATTGACATTTGAATAGTAAATTTCTTTTGCTTGCCAATTCATAGGAATGACATTATCAGCTTGAACTTGATGTTTATTTTGTGAAGTTAACCTAATAGAGAAAGGAGGTATTTGTGTGTCTGGATAAATATTTATTGACCATGTTGCTCCAAACATTTGTTGCATTTGAAGCCATTCATTTGAATTTGTATGTTTTATTTCAACTAAAGAAAGATCACCATCTCCATTTTGAGCTTCAATTGCAATTGCAATGAAACGAGGGTTTGATCCTTTTTCAACCTTAAACATAATATTTTGCTTGTGGTCGCATGCCACCCTGAAAAAAATCACAAGAAGAATTAACCAAAGAATACAACTAAAAAAATTAGACAAATTTTGTAGTGAAACAATAAAATCTGTCGCTAATTTGAATAAGCGATGAATTTCAGTTAGCTACGAATAAACTAACAATGAAGTTTATAACTAATTCCAGTCGATGAAAAATAAAACAAGTAACACTACTAAAACACACCCAAAACCGATGAAAGATTTTTTGCAATGTTTTTTTAACATGTTAAATCACATAGATAATGCAAATTCTTTTACATTATTAACATATTTATAATAAGTTAAATTCATAAAATAATATTGTACAATTTTTTTTAAGTTTATTATAAAGAAACTCACTCACCTTTTATAATAAATATCAATTCTTCCAAGATTACGTAATTGGTCCGCTTGGCCATATTTTGACATAGCTCCAAAGGCATTTCCACTTAAATCAAAATGAATTGGATCATCATTACATGTTCCTGGACACTCATCTGTAAGAGTTACTGTTATTGGATTTTGTGAACATTCTTCATTTTGATTACATAATACCTGAAAAACGACAGATTCAGAATTTAAATGTTGTTAGACTGATTGATACTAAGTACGTTATTATAAGAAAGTACGTACGTACCTGATAACATGCACCACATCCTAAACCATGTTTCAATAAAACTTGATTTCCCGCGGTTATCATCGCGTTGTATGGTGCTTTTGCTACGTCATCTTCTAGTCCACAAGCTCCCCCTAAACACACACACAATTTTTTTTTATCGATAACTGTTCATATTGTTATAACATATTAAATTATACTAATCGTGTAAAAAATGATTTTCTAGAAATTACCACTTCCAGCTCCAGTGGGATCTCCATACCAAGTTGCCACTGCTGATGAAAATCCAGTAGCATCTAAATTACTATTGATAAATGATTGACAAGAACAAAAATTAACCAAGTCCAAGACAATATAAATAAAAATTAAAATAGATTTCTTTTTAGGAAAATTGGAAACCATAACCATATTGTAAATGTGATTGAATAACTTAATTTAATTGATTATGCATTCTAGTTTTAATAAAAGGGAGAAATTATATACTTTAAACAACTTCTTGTTTTTCAATAGACATCCTTATCCATCCAAAAATTTAAATTTAATTTGGGAATTTTTATTGTTATAAAAAAAACCCTTAAAAAAATATAATGAAAATCAATTAGAAAATAAATATTTTGTACTCCTATTTTGTAGTATAAGACTAGGATAATCAAATGTAGGTAGAACTAGTGTTTTGCTTGTATAGAAGATTATTAGGAATGACCAATTCTAACATAGGATTTGAGAATATTAAGGATCTTTGTCAAAATATTATGTACATCTATTTTCATGAATTGGTTATTTTCGATATAATACATCGATAATATTAGTTACAACTCATCTATATTTTGCGAATCTATTTTTATAACTTGTTATAACGGAAGTTTGAATGATAACACTCAACATTTTATTTGTGCAAATCACACCCATATTATTGGTAGCAAATTGTATAATGTAGTGGTTTGATGATATAATCAAAATTCACTCAAATCGTAAATTTTGATTAAATTTGTCTAGTAAACCTAATTTTTTGTGCTTTTTCCATATGGTTTTAATAATCCTTTGGGTGTTTTTTTTTAAAGAATAAACAACATCTGCCAAATCCAAAAGCTTTATATTAATCATTAGACAACATATTAGTGAGTCACATTTGATATTTAACAGGAAAAAAATAGTAAAATTAAATATTATTGCCTAATAGCATGAGCCAATCCTCATTACTTTTTAAACAATTTTTCGATCTGCTTACAATTTGAAAACTAATGCTAATCCATATATCACAGTGTTTCATTAAATATGACACGCAAACTTTCATTTATACATTGTTTCAAGAACAAATATCACTTTCAACCCGATTTAAATGTTTATCATTATTTTTTTTTAATTTCGTGTCATTTTAAATTAATACACTAAAATAAAGTAACGGGTTATCGATTTTGTTTCGATATTTTTAGCATTTAGGTGCCAGTCAATTGGAAATAGACGTTTTTTTAAAGTTATGTGTGTGTTAGTCAATCTTTTTTTAGTGATATAGTTTTCGGCACTTTTGCAAAGCCCTTACAGTATCCTCCATAATCATCTCGGGGAGCAATACATATAGTTTCACCATGATTCACGATTTTTTTTTTTACATTTAGCGACCACTCAACATGAATTAGATAATTTTCTCAATTTTTCTTGTGCATCAATGATTTTTTTGGCGATATGATTTTCTGGCATTTTCTCCAAAACATTTACAAGACCCTCCGTAATGACCAAGGGGAAAATATGTATAGTCTCACCATTATCCAATCATTCTTTTAGAATTTAGATGTCACTCAAAACGAATTAAGCGATTTTCTGAGTTTTTCATGCGTGCTAGTCAATAAATTTTTTGGTGAATGGTTTTTGAACTCTTTTTTTTTTTCTCAAAACCTTTACAGGACCTTTCGTAATATTCTTGGGGGACAATATGTATATCCTCACCATGATCCACATCATTTTTTAGCATTTAGGGGTCAATCAACAAGACTTAGGCGATTTTTTTTTTCATGAGTGTTACTCAAATAATTTGTCGGTGATAAGATTTTCGACCATTTTTTTTTCAAATCTTTACACAACCCTCAATAATGACCTAATGGAGCAGTACGTATAGCCTCACCATGATCCACACAATTATTTTAGCATTTAAAGGTCACTCAATAGAAATTATGCGATTTTCCAAGTTTTTCTTGTATGTTAGTCAATGATTTTTTTGGTGATATGGTTTTTGGGAACTTTTTTTTTTTTCCGAAACCTTTACATGATCCTCCATAATGACTTGGTGGAACAATACATGTAGCTTTACCATGATCCACACTATTTTTTAGTATTTAGGGGACATTCAACAAGAATCAGATAATTTTCTCAGTTTTTCGTATGTGTTAATCAATGAATTTTTTGGTGATATAATTTTCGGAACCTTTTTCCAAAACCTTTATAAGACGCACCGTAATGACTTGGGGTAATAGTGTGTATACCCTCACCATGATCCACACGTGTTATTTAGCATTTAGGGTCCACTTAACAAAAAATAGTCAATTTTCAAAGTTTTTCATGTGTTAAAGTAAATGATTTTCTTGATTATATGGTATTCGGGCCATTTTTTTCCAAAAATCTTTACTTGACCCTCCACAAAGACCTTGGGGTACAATACCTATAACCTCATCATCATCCACACCATTTTTTACCATTTAGGACGATCCACTTAACATAATTAAGTGATTTTTTCAGCTTTTTTCTATGTGTTAGTCAAAGAATTTATTGGAGAAGTCGGGAACTTTTTTTTCAAAACCTTTACAAGACCCTCCGTAATGACCTGAGGAACAATAGGTATAGTTTCACCATGATCCATGTTACTGTTTTAGCATTTCGGGTCACTCAATAGGAATAAGATGATTTTCTCTATTTTAGTGTGTCAGTCAATGAATTTTGTGGTCATAAAATTTTCGGACATTTTTTTCCAAAACATTTACCGTACCCTCTATAATGACTTGGGAGAACAGTACTTAAACTCTCACCCTGATTCACACAATTATTTTACCATTTAGAGGTCACTCAACAAGAATTAGTTAATTTTCTCAATTTTTCGTGTGTTAGACAATTAATATTTTGATAATATGGTTTTTGGGTACTTCTTTTCTAAAATCTTTACAAGACCCTCTATAATGTTCTTGGGGAGCAATACGTATAGAATCACAATGACTCACATCATTTTTTAGCAATTAGGGGCCACTCAACATAAATTAGATAATTTTCTCAATTTATGGTGTATGTTAGTCAATGAATTTTTTGGTGATATGGTTTTAAGTCGCTTTGTTTTCAAAACTTTCACAATTAGGCAATTTTCTCACTTTTTTGTATGTGTTAGTCAATAATTTTTTTTGTGATATGGTGTTCTGGCATTTTTTTTTTCAAAAACTTTTACAAGATATTCCATAAAGACCTAGAGAACAATACCTATAGCCTCACCATGAATCTACAACATATTTTATAGTATTTACGGGTAATTCAACACAAATCAAACGATTTTCTCAGTTTTTATATGTTTAGTCTATGAATTTTTTGATAATATGATTTTTGAAATTTTGTTTCCAAAACCTTTACAAGATCCCTTTTAATGACACGAAGGAACAATATTTATAGTTTCACCATGATCCATGTCATTTTCTTTAGCATTTTGGGGCCACTTAATATGAATTATGTAATTTTCTTAGTTTTTCGTGTTTATGCATTAATTTTTTGGTATACAATATTTGGATTTTTTTTTTCAAAATCTTTATAGGACCCTCTGTAATAACCTGGAGGACGAGTAGTACATATACACTCACAATGATCTACATCATTGTTTTTAGCATTTAGGGGCCAGTCCACAGGAATTAGATGATTTGCTCTGTTTTTCGTGTGTTAGTCAATTTTGGTGATATGGTTTTCGAGCACTTTTTTTACAAAACCTTTAGAGGACCTTCCGTAATAACTTGGGGAAATAGTATGTATATTCTCACCATGATCCAGACCATTTTTTAGCATTTAGGGCTACCAAAAAAGAATTGTGCGATATTTTTCTCAATTTTGTGTGTGTTAGCCAATGAATTTTTCGGAGATATGGTTTTCAGACACTTTTTCAAAAACCTTTATAGTAACATCCGTAATGACCTGGGGGAACAATACGTATAGACTCACAATGATCGACATAATTTTTTTTAGCATTTAGGGGCCACTCAACATAAATTAGATGATTTTCTTTGTTTTTTGTGTTTGTTAGTCAATGATTTTTTTAGTGAAATGATTTTTGGGTACTTTTTTTTTTCAAACCTAAGTAGGACCCTCCGTAATGACTTAGGGGAACAATACGTCACCATAATCCACAACATTTTTTTTAGCATTTAGGGGTCACTCATCAAGAATTAGGCAATTTTCTTAGTTTTTTGTGTGTGTTAGTCAATGAACTTTTTGGTGATATTGTTTCGGGTAATTTTTTTTCCAAAACCTTTAGAAGACCCTCCATAATGACTTCGGGGAACAATATGTATATCATCACCATGATCCACACTATTATTTTAACATATAAGGGCCACTCGAGAGAAATTAAGTGATTTTCTCAATTTTTTGTGTGAGTTAGTCAATGTTTTACCTTTGACGCGTATGACTTGGGTGTATTTCACACATTTTTTCTAGTAGTATTCGGGTATTTATTTGTTCATGCTTTGAATAGCTAAAGTGCTTACTTGTGCACTAAGAAAGTCAAAAGTCATAGTTGCCAGAAGAAGCCAAATTAAAGGTCATATTTATATATTATTCCTTTTAAATGACTTGCCTGTGTATGCAATATGTCAAATATAATTAATCATTAGTGTAATTTAATTAATTATTACCAATCAACTATTATTTATTATTAAGTCTATTTAATAAAAAATCTTAATTATAATCGCATCTAAATAACTTTCTTTTGTGCCGGATTCATTAAATCAAGTTGTAGTTGACTTGAAAATTTTAAAATATGATTAATCACAGTAATCTAATCTTAATTATGTACCATAGAAATGTGAAACCAAGCTTTACTAGGTAAATAATTTATTGTGGTCATATACCTTCCAAATTATACCAAATCATCCCTATAAATATCTATCTAATTTTTCTTAGCATTGTAAAAATTGATCAAACACATTTTTCGCAAATGGCAACACCAACATCCTGGCAAACTGCTCAAAACACTTGACAACCTTCTTGATCTGCCACAGGCTATGCAGATCTATGGCGTGGGCGAGTAGATGTTATGTATTTCTACTAAGGGACGAGTAGAGATACAATACATTTACTCCGCCCCGTTCATAGACTTTCAGAATCAGTGGCTTATCAATAAGGTTGTCACGTTTTTTGAGCAGTTCGTCAGGATACTGGTGTTGTCATTCATTTTAAGCATGTTTTTTTGGATGTTGTTTATGGTCTAATTTGTAGCAATAAACAGGTAGCATGTTGAATTAGGGATGTTACTGAAGAGAACAACCCTAAAAAATTCAAATGGGCATATGTTCAAATGTTGCCTATTAAAGATTATGCATTTGTTTAGAGATGGTGGATTGAGCAATTGTGATGAAATTGGATTGTATTAAGATTCTATTTTATTTTATTTTTTTGAAATTTCGCTAGATAAGGTGTACATAGGGGGCAAGATTTTTATTAATAAATAAAGAGGATAGCTCAAAGAGAAGTACAAGTAAGGGAGTTAGGTTTTACCTTACTAATCCTAATGACTTTTTAAAGAAATAAAATTTATTATAATTATATTTTAAAGGGTCTTGTTTAACAATCTTAAATTTACTTATTCTTTTAGATATCATGTTTGATGTCACTCCATCATTTATTTTTTGTGTTTTAATTTAATATGACATGAAGTTTAAAAAACAATGATAACTTTTGAATCATGTATGAAGAGATATATCAGAGGAATTTGCATGTATTGTGAAAATTCCATTTTCTCTATGATTAATACAAACGGTGTAAAAATGAAAGTTTGCAAGTGTTATTTAATAGGTCGTCACCAAAAGACCCATAAAATTTGAGTTCAAATCAAGTCTATCGTACATATCTTGAAAAATTCATGGATAACACACAAAAAATTGAGATAGTCTTGAATCCTTGTTTCATAATACATAAACTCATAAAAAAGTGATGTCCACCTTATGAAAATAATGAGTATCATTTAAAAGATCTTCACCAATAACCTAGAGAAATCAACTCACACAAAATTGATCGTGTGTATTTTAAACAATTCAAGGACTAATATACATTGAGATATTCCTAAAGTCTTATTTCATGACACATAAGAGTGATGCTACCTTTCCAGAATAATGTGTATCATTCAATAGGTCTTACCAATGGACCCACAAAATTTAAGCTCAAACATATTAAGTCATATTTATCCCAAAAATAATTATGGACTAATACACATGAAAAATTGAGATAATCCTAAATTCATATTTCGTGATACATAAACTTCAAAAGATTCAATATCCACATTTGGAAAACAATGAGTATCATTTAATAGGTTGTCACCAATAATGGACTCACAAAATTTGAGCTGAAATAAAACAGTTTACACATATTCTTGAAAATTTATGGACTAATACACACGAAAAAAAACATACTCCTCAATTCATGTTTTGTGACACATTAACTCCAAAATAAAAAAATATAAAAAATATGTCTACCGTTCAAAAATAATGAATATAAATTTAATAGGTCATCACCAACGGATCCACAAAATCAGAGCTCAAACGGAGTCAGACATGCATATTTTGAAAAAATCCATGGATTAATACATACAAAAATCGAGATAATTCTAAATTCTTGTTTCGTGATACATAAACTCCAAAAATGCGATGTTCACCTTTAAAACATAATGAGTATTATTAAATAGATTATTATCACTAAACCCACAAAATTTTAGCTCACGTAGAATTAGTCATACATATTTTAAAAATTAATCGACTAAAACTTTGAATTTGTTGGTTATTAATATATGATGTATCAAAATGTTATTTAATGTTGTAATCTTAAATATGTTATTATAAAATTAAGAGAAAACATGTCAAATTAGGAAATATCTAATATTTTCTCCTAAATTAAAGGAATAGGTAAAATTTAAACCTTATTTAAAAAGGATTGGGTTAAACACAAGTTGTACAACGAAGAAGGATAAAGAGAAGATTAATCAGTCTAAAATCAGGATTAGCTTAATCATCCATATAAACATGCACGCCCCTGCTTTACTCTATTCCTAAATTCCTCCGTTTACTGAACAACAATAACATACTCCGTATAATTCCATAAAGTGGTAGTTACTCTACTTTCACAAAGGAATTATGACGATGATGAGTGTAGATCATATTTGTTTCGCCGTAGGCGTGCATTATCGGTAATATCTTGAATAAGTTGCCATAGTTACCACCTGACATTTTTAAAGAGTCCTAGCAAGTGACCAGAGGTGAACCTAGGAATTGAAGACTTCGGGTACTCCAATATTACCTTAGCTCAAATATGAGGTCTAAGCTTAAAATAAAAATCGGTAATATCTCGAATAAGTTGCCATAGTTACCACCTGACATTTTTGAAGAGTCCTAGCAAGTGACCAGAGGCGAACCTAGGAATTGAAGACTTCGGGTACTCCAATATTACCTTAGCTCAAATATGAGCTCTAAGCTTAAAATAAAAAATAATGAAAAAGGGCTTTAGCTGGATTCGAACCCTAGTCTCACGGATGATTCCTCTAGCTTGTACCAACATCCCAAGGGTACTCCTATACTTCTCATGGGTGCACTTTAAACTATATTTTAGTTTCTGTCAGTTTCTCAAAATAGATATACATATATACACGTGATTTTTTTCGAAGTTAGCGAGTGCACGTGCATCAGAGGCAGACCCACATGGTAACCTCCGGGTGCTCGAGCACCCATTAGCCTCGTCTAGGGATATATATATATATATATATATATATATATATATATATATATATATATTAAGAGGTATTTGTATAAAATTAACATAGAGCACCCAATGACCAAATGATCTAATTAGTCCATTGGCTTTCGGGTGGGTGCTTAAGGGTCTTATTGTGTTGTTGAATTTGAGTTCGAATCTCACTTTTAACATGTCTTTTTTATATTTTTGACTTGAATACCCACAACCTTAAAATCCTAAATCCGCCATTGCGTGCACCACCTCCTTAAGGTCTGAGTCTGCCTCTTCCAGCAACATAAGTCATTAGTTCCATGAGACACCATAAAGAGCTCGGGCAACATAAGTCATTAGTTCCATGAGACACCATAAAGAGTCCGGGCAACATAAGTCATTAGTTCCATAAGACACTATATCACTCATAAAGAAAATTGTTGTTGTAACGACTCTCTTATTCATTAAGGTCATCGAGGTTTTTCAGCATGTCTTCGTCACTATGAATACAACATCTCTTTTAAATTATTAATTGTATGAGTTATTCGATATACAGGTCGATGATGAAAACATGAAATGAGTTTAAAGAAACAATTGTGGATTCTATTAAAACAAAAGACAACAAAAAGATTCTATGAGAAGTGGGGGAATTTAGAGCAAGAGCCAAAAAATTAAAAAATAGAGTAACTTGGGATGACTAGAACTATTTAACAGCCATGACTATCTGCACCATTACATTTTTATAATATATAAACAATGCCTCTTAACTTGACTTCAGCAAGCAACTAGGATCATTAATTTTGAACGTGCACAAGTAGGCATTCTAACTATCCAAAACTTAAACAAATAAATACTCAAATGTTGCATGTTATATGCGTGATGTACAAATGCTCCTACATGAATTTCACATATGACATAAATTTTCATATCGAATGTCACATAGAACACATATGTCTATGAGTCGTGATAAAATTGGTATCAGAGTCCTAGATTCATTGTTCTCGTTGTACCAAAATAGGTCTAGTAGAATCTTGCGAAATAGTACTATACGTCTGTACTTTTCTTCGAGTGGCTACATTACTTTAGGAAATCATCTCTTCTTTCTTCCTTCGTGTTATAACTTGATTCCAATTGGTACCTGGTGAAATAAATTGGTATATGACTTTCTTCATTGTTTGTCCGCAGATGGTTGATACTAGACATAACATAGTGAGGGTACCAACTCCAGCTGCGAAACCGTAGTGCAAGAGTGAGGAAGGGGCAGGGGCAGAAGAAGAGTAACATCCACCAGAGGTGGAGCACAGGTAGTGGCTGGGCCAAAATCGGCAACCCTTCCCCCATCCCATGATCGAGTTGGAGAGGATGTTGAGGTAGAGTACGATGAGGGTGCGAAACTAGAATTGGTAACAAAGGTTGGGGGTGCAGGCCTAGACAATAAAATAATATGATTTTAGATAAGTTTTGAAGGTGAATTTGTACATGGATTTGTGTACTAATGTTGCACTTGCTCTTTTCATTTTTTAAGTACAACACATATTTCAGCAGCAGCTACGCGACCTCAGTTATGAGCCCAACATTTACTTAATCCAAGGGCGAGTTTCTTTCTCTAAGCTGTTATGGTTTCATCTTTTCCCTTTAGTCCATTTTTCAGACTTAGACTCTTTTTGTTTTGTGGTTAATCCTCATATTCTAGACTAAATTGATATTTTGATACACGACTTTCAGATTAGGGGTTATTTCTACAAATATTTTGTGATAATGGTTTTTTATCTATGAAACTCGTTTTTAATTGTTGAAAACTATTACTTCGAGTTGGTTAGCTTATTTCATTTTAGTAGATGATTTGTTTTCCTATCAGAGGTTTAGCGTGAGTGTCTTTCAAAGCTGGTTGGGTCCTCACAAAGTTGATGTTAGAGTCCGAGATTCGTTGATCTCATTACCAAAATAGGTCCAGTAGAATCTTACGGAACAGTAATCTGTACTTTTACTCGATCGACATGCTATAACACTCAAGAAATTATATATTTTTTCTCTCTTCATGTTATAACTTGATTCTAATTGGTAGCTAGCGATATCAAAATTAATATCTGACTTCTTTCATTTTTTGTCCATAGATGGTTAATACTAGATATAACCGAGTAAGGGTACCATCTCCAATTATGGAATCGACAGTGCGAGGGTGAGAAAGGGACAGGGTCAGAGAAAGAGCAATACCCACCAAGGGTCAAGCTTAGGCAGTGGTTAGGACAAGACCGCCGACCCTTCCCCTACCCCAGGTTCTAGTTGGAGAGATTTTTGAGGTAGAGTACAAGGAAGGTACATAACCACAAGTGGAAACACAAGTTGGGGTACATGCCTCCCCCTATGACTTCTAAGGTTGTTCAGTGGGTGTTAGCCATCTTGAGTGAGATAAATGGGAATTGGATCCACTCATATTGTGGCGACTACTCATACTCTATATCATCATCTCGAATCTACCACCGCCGCCAAGATGGATAAAGCTTCAGGTGCTGATGAGTTCTTCCATTCGATACTAGGCCTTTTTCTGACCGAAAGTGAGCATGGGTTATTGACTAAGTTTATAAAGTTGAAGATTTTTATGAGGGTAAGTTTCATGCTTTGTCTCGCTATGCTACTCTGATATAATGTGTGCGTGCACTCTCAGCCAACGGACCAGGTCCCTTGACTCAACAAGAACAATAAGAAGAGTAAATAATGACGAGAACACAACACAAACAGTTTACATGGAAACCTCCTTGCTCAAGGGAGTAAAATCACGACCTGTCACACATGATTTTCAACTGTTTTCACTAATCTTCCTTAAGTAAAAGTGAAACCCAGTTACAACCAAAGTGAGAAAAAACTATTAATCTCACAACCAAGTAATAACTCTATTACTTGAAGAGCCTAAGCAGATGTCACTTTTCCCACTAAGCTATCACTACTAGACAACTTAGAATTTGACTAAGCAACACGCAGGTTGCCCATTAAACCACCACGCTTCAGATGACTTAGACTTTAACTAAGCAGCATACACGGCTGCCCACTAAATCAGTTAGACTCAACTGATTTAGACTTTTTCATAAAATAACTATCTGAATCCTTTATAAATGTAGGAACAGATTTCAATGAACGTGCATAAGATATAATCCTAAGACAACTAAGCTTGCAGCTTTATCTGGTTCGAGTTGATCTTGAGGATAAATCTTCACTTTTGTATTAGCCTTTGCAAGAGTTCTTGAGAGTTTTTGTTCAAGTTGCAAAAACTAAAGTTATGACTATTAGACATAATCTTTATGAATAATAGTCACAACTTTCGAGGCCATGTCATTGGCTGAGGTTTATGCCATTTCTACCACAGTTGGAGACTGTGCACCAACCAATTGTACTTTTTCCAGCCTGACAGTTGAGTGTACATCTGCACTAGAGATCAGGTCCCTTTACAAGGTCCCTGGGTTTATCAAATCATCAAAACTACAAATAACATTTTTCCCCTTTTTGATGATGACAAACTGTACACCAGTGCCTACAATTTCTTCCCCATGTCGATCAAGACACCTTATTCATTTTTACATTAACCCTGTCAGTCAGGTACACAAGTGCCTACAATTTCTTTCCCCTGTCGATCAAGACCTCTGAACTGTTTCCCCCCAGCCTAAGCACCCAATGATTCCCCCTTTGGGCATCATAAAAAAGAAGTGTGGTAAACCAACAAAACAAGTAAGATTGTTAAGCAAGATCATAGCCAAGGGTAACACCAATATGGTTATAAAAACAGGAAACAATAGAAATCAGTCACAACAAAACAGGAATCAATGTCATTGCTCAAAAGTCAGCATTAAATACATTTAAGTTAAACAGAAATTGAGAACCTCAGACACTGTCCACACAAAAGAAAAGACACGGGAAGGGACGAAAAGGACTATGTGGAAGGAGGCTGATGGGAGAGGGACCTAATGACAAGAGAGAGTTTAGCATTGGCTTCATCATTATCTTTGATCAATTTCTCTTGTAGAGCAGCACTCTGAGCTGTGAGCATATCAACTTTCTTCCTTAGCTTGTTGACTTATGTAGTACCAGGTCCCTCAGACTGAGTAGTTCTGCCTTTAGTAAGGCAATTCCAGCATCCTTGTTGCTCACTCGCACAGTCATCTCTTCCAGTTCATGCTTTAACTGATCCTGTTATGGGCTCACTCGCACATGAAGGTCTATAGGCTCAAACTTGCACAATGACTCCATGATGAACAAATCAGTTGCAAAGGCTACAGTTCTCTTCTCCGTTCGAGGAAGAAGAACTTTGTTGACGAATTCAAAAACCAACTGATACTCTTCTTCATGAGTTTCTTCAGAACCCCAACACGCCGAGTGTTAGGAATTTTAGAGCATTCTTTCACAAATTCCATAGTGTAGGCTTTTCCAACCACGGACCTGATCCCTCCTCTAGGTACTTCAAGGATCTCTCCAGTGGGTCCTGATCTAAGTAAAAACTCTTGTCTCCGATTCTAGAGTTAATCTTGACATCCTTTGCAAATTCGATAATGTAATAGAACTCTCTAACCTCTTCCTTATGCAGAATAGGAGATTTGAACTGAAACAGGTGGATCCAAGATTGAATTTCCACCAGATCATGTAAGGAGTCCGTCCCCGTCTTGTGGATGATATCCATGTCAAATACCCTTCCACCAAAACCCTTTGTAAACACAAATTATTGATGATAGTCTACTTGTTCACATCTTGATCACTCTGGTTCCTGTGGGACCTGGTCCCAATGAAGATGTTTGTTGAACATCAAGAGAGATTTTTCTCTGCCTTTTGGACGGCTCCCTTCTCTTTGTGAAGGCTTTACCCTTCTCCTTTTCTGCATCACCTTTCTTGGCCACAAACGTTTTTGACTTTCTTTTACTCTTTCCCTTACTACCCCTTTTTCACTTGTTTTTCTCTTCTTCTCTCAGAGCTTTCTTTCACACCCTCATGGTCAGATTCTTCAATGAAAACATCCATCACGCCAGCAACAGGCATTTCGAACAGTGAATCACCGGATTTCCTCTTCCTTCTATTTTTAGGAAGGTCTCCCTCAAACAAATGATCAGATAACATATCAGAAAAGGGACCAGGTTGTTATGAGGGTGTTAGGTTATTGTGGCCAAAGGGTGATTGGATTGAAAGGACTGGTTTCACTAATGTTGACCGGAGAGAGGGTCGACATTTTGGAAGGAGATGTGTAGAAATCTACTAGTCAATTTCAATAAGAGAGTAGAGTATGTTCTTCGAAGAAGATGAAGATTGAGACAGTGTTTGAGAAAGAGTGATGAAGAATAGCAGATAGAAAGAAAAACAGAGAGAGATATAAAATGTTTTTTTTACGGAAGACTTAAAGAGAAAGGAGTTTGAAAAATGGGGAGATGGAGTGAAGAAAAGTCATATAAAAAGAATTGAAACAATGTGTCAGGTCCCTGAGTAGATGCGTCGCTTGGACTTAAAGCGATGAGACAACGGTCAGAAGGGCCGATGACTGACACGTGGCGATCTCAATGATTCTCATTTAACAGTTTAAATAAAATGTAAAGGGTGCTAACCTTGAGAGGGACCAGGTCCTCAACTGCATGTGAGATTTGATTCCTGAATGGTTCTGACCATTATTTGCTTATGTGATTTCCATGAGTGTGTACCTGCATCAGGTACATAATTGATCCCACTTAAAGAATACCCTACAAGTAATGAGGATACCTGCCCTCCAAATCATAGCCAAAACAAGGATTGGATGCCTTGGGATGGGATTAGGCCAGTGCATATTCATCATTACCAGCTTCAACCTGTTACTCTCAAATTGATCCTTGCTGAGTGCTTTGGTGAAGATATCTACAATCTAATCTTCTGTTCTGCAGTACTGCATGATAGAACAGGACCAGGTCCCCTGTCTTCTTAAGATACCTCAGGACCCGTTTAGCTGCCTTCAGATGTGATTCCCTGGGACATGCTTGAAATCGTGCAAACATTCCTACACTGAAGACGATGGCAGGTCTGTTTGCTGTTAAATACAACAGAGATCCAATAATGCCTCTGTACATGGTTTGATTCACTAGTGGATCAGCCTTATCTGCTCCCATTTTTGAATTTGTACCCATAGGGGTATCAATAGGCTTGGAATCCACCATGTGAAACTTCTTCAGCAACTCTTTTGTGTACTTCTCTTGACAGATTGAGGTGCCACTTAGGGTTTTCTTGATATGTAGACCCAAGAAGAAGTTCAACTCCCCCATCATGCTCATCTCGAATTCATTTCCCGTGAGAGTAGCAAATTCTTCACACAAATGTTCAGCGGTAGCTCCGAAGATGATATCATCCACATACACTTGGATGATGAGCAGTTCTTGTTCTCTTTTCATCAGAACAAAGTGTTGTCTATTTTATCCCATTTGAAACCATTTTTCAACAAGAATTTGGATAGTCTTTCGTACCAAGCTCTGGGTGTCTGTTTCAAGCCGTACAAGGCTTTGTTGAGTTTGAAGACATGATTTGGAAGGTTAGCATCTTCAAATCCAGATGGTTGCTTTACATATACTTCTTCCTTTAGATCTCCATTTAGAAATGCACTTTGACATCCATTTGGAACAACTTGAATCCCATGAATGCTGCAAAGGTTATGACGATTCTGATGGCCTCCATTCGAGTAACATGGGCAAATGTCTCGTCATAATTGATGCATTATTCTTGATTATAACCTTGAACCACTAGTCTAGACTTGTTCCTTGTGATAACTCCATTTACATCAAGCTTATTTCAAAAAAAAAAAAAAAACACTTAGTCCCTGTGATGGTTCTGTCAGCAGGTCTTAGGACCAGGTACCACACATTGCTTCGCTCAAATTGATGAAGTTCTTCTTGCATTGAATTGACCCAGTCTGCATCCTTCAAGGCTTCTTTCACATTTTTATGCTCAATGGTGGAAATGAAGGCTGAGAATACAACTAGATTTCTTGTTTTTGACCTGGTTTGCATTCCAGAATTCAGTGGGGAAATGAGATTTTCAAGGCAGTGAGATGAAATGTGCTACCACCCTGGTTTAGAGGCCAGGGGTTGTGGTTGATCCATCTGTTCTTCTTCATCTTCAGAATCGTCATTCTCAGAAGGATGAGTTTCCTCTTGACTGGCAGTATGAGACGGATCGGGTCCCATAGTAGGTTGTTCATCCTTCTTCACCTTCTCAGATTGATTGGGATCAGCACCGTCAGATTCTGGATCTCCTTCAGCTTCAAGTCTGCTGGTTTCATTATTCTGGATTTTGAACAACTCATCAAGATCATCATCGTCCTTCATCTCCAAGCTCTTCAAATTACCACTTTCATCAAATGTCATATGAACACTTTCCTCAATACATAATATTCTTTTGTTGAAGACCCTGTATGCTTTGCTTGAAAATGAGTACCCTACAAAGACACCTTCATCACTTCTGGCATCGAACTTTCCAGATCATCCGTGCCATTGTTAAGCATAAAGCACTGATCCAGCATCTGTTGGTCACATAACATGCAGTATTGACTACCTCAGCCCAAAAGTTTTGAGGAAGATTTGACTCGATGAGCATGGTTCTGGCAATATATACCAGAGTTTTGTTCTTCATTTCCACCACCCTATTTTGTTGAGGTGTTCTGGGTGCTGAGAAGTTATGATTAATGTCATTTTCTGCACAGGAGACATCCAGTTTCACATTTTCAAACTCAGTTCTATGGTCGGACCTGATCCCAGCAATTGAGCTTAGTTTGGATCATTTTGAAAAACATCATGAGCACATCAGCTGTCTCAAACTTTGACTTGAGAAACATAGTCCACGTGAATCTTGAGTAGTCACCCACTATCACCAGGATGTACTTCTTTCCGCTTCGACTTTGGATCTTCGCAGGTACACATAAATCCATGTGAATCAATTCAAGAACCCTTGATGAGCTTACATGTTTCTTTGGTTTGGAAGAGGATCTGGTCTGCTTCCCTTTGACGCATGCATCACACACCTTGCTTTCGCTGAACTTCAATTTTGGCAAACCACGAACCAGGTCCCTAGAAACAAGCTTGTTCAATAGAGACGAGCTCACATGACCTAGCCTCATATGCCATAAGTTGGCATTTTCACTTTGAGCACTGAGGCATGTCAGATCGTCTCCACGAGTTGTTTCCAAATCTACCACATACATGTTTTTTTTTGCCTTCTGTCCATCAGGATCACTTTCTTGGAGGACAAGCCGGTGACAATGCATTTGTCTGAAGAAAACTTGACTTCGTTTCCCTTGTCAAAAATCTGGGAAACACTGAGTAGATTGTATTTTAAACCACTCTCATAGTAAACATTTTCAATGGAGTCTTCAAATGATTTTCCAACCCTGCCAACTCCAAGGATATACCCATTTTTTCCATCGCCAAAAGAGACACCTCCACCTTGAAGTGTCTTGAGTGAAAGGAAGTTTTCGGTATTTCCAGTCAAGTGCTTCAAGCAGCCACTGTCCATAAACCAGTACTGACTGCTACTTCATTCACTCACCTGCAACAACCATTACTTATTAGACTTGGGAACCCACTTCAATATGAGTTCCCAGTAGACTGATAAATGTGTAATGAGAGTGTTTTTTTCCCAATAAGGCAGGTTGGTTCTGTTCATGTTCGAGGCCTTACGAACAGGAGCAGGTCCGCTCTTTTTAGTAGTTTTCTGTCTAGAAGATTTAGAAATGGGATCATGTCCCCCTTGTTGAGCCTTTTTCTGTCTAGAATAGACTGAAAAATTTTCTTGTGAGGCCTTCCAGGCAGGACAACCCCCTTTTAGATGGCCATTGCGACCACAGTGAAGACACAGTAAGTTGTCTGGAACAAATACATAGTTGTGGGGATTATAGGGAGGAGTAATGTTCAGGCTGCCTAACCCTTTTCTGTTGTAGCTTATTTGACTGCTTATGTGGGAGAGTAGTTTGGTGGAGCTGGTCCATTTTAGAGAAGTTTGAAGTTCTTCCTTAAGACGGACCAGGTCCCTCTCCATCTGATCATTCTTTTCCAAGGCTAGGGCAAGCCTGGTCTCAGCAGTATTCAGATTGCTTTCTAGTTCTGCCTGCAGGGTAGTAGCCTCCCCCTTTCTTTTCCCAGATTTCTCAATCATTAGATTCAATTGCTCTTTAAGTTCTAGTTTTTCAGATTCTAGAACTATCACTTATTCTTCAAGAACTGACATCTGCACCACCATCACCCCATTATCTTCACTTAGACTATCAAGACTGTTGTTCATAGAGTCCCTTTCAGTGGTTAACTCTATGACAGAGTCATTCAAAACATTTGCAAGCTTTCTCAATCTTCTAACAGAGTAAGTATTCAAGTTTTGTTTAATATCAAGGAGAGCTACCTTATCTTCATCGTCTGATTTCGCCATGAGAGCAAATAACCTATCAAATACGTTGGCATCATCTTGAACAACCAGCATGGAGGCATTATCAGGACATTCTGATTCTTCTGATTCACTTGAAGAATCACCCCACATATCAAGAACTTTCTTCACAACATAGTCAGATGCAGCTTTCCTTGCATTTTTGTCAGGTACCAGGTCCTTTCTCTTATCTTTTTCACCCCCAAGTCTTTGATGCTCTTTGTTTTTAGCTTTGAGCATCGGGCAATCTTTTATGAAGTGCCCTGCCTTTCTACACTTGTGACAAAGATCACCAGCAGTTGCAGCCTGAGAATGATTCCCTCATTTTCTAAACCCTCCATGTTTTCTCACAATTTTTTGAAATCTCTTAGTGAGATAAGCCATGTCATCCTCTTCATTAGAGTCGTCTCCAGACTTGTCTTTCTTAGCTTCCTTCTTTGAGGTGTCCTGATTTCTATTCATTTCATGAGTTTTGAGATTTCCAATGAGAGCATCCATCGTTAGAACCTTCAAGTCCTTTGCTTCAGTTATGACATCTACTTTACTTGCCTATGACTTGGGAAGAATTCGAAGGATCTTCCTGACCTTCTTACTAGAGCTAATGGGTTCTCCCAAGCTTCGCATCTCGTTGGTTATGGATGAAAACCTTGTATACATGTCATGAATGCTTTCACCCTCTTTCATTGTGAAGTTCTCGTATTAGGTGGTCAGCATATCTACCTTCGACTCCTTCACCTGCTCAGTCCCTTCATGAGCTGTTCTTAGACTGTCCCAGATTTCCTTTGCCGATTCACAAGCAGAGATGCGGTTGTACTCTTCAGCACTTATACCACACACTAACAGCTCCTTAGCTCTGTAGCTTTTCTCGATCTTCTTTATGTCCGCCTCGTTGTACTGTTGGCGAGTCTTTGGAATAAATTTTATGATTTCACCATCTTTCACTTCCACGGTTGGAATGAAAGGTCCATCCAGCACTATGTCCCATAACTCGTTATCCTCAGCCATAAGATAGTCGTGCATCCTTGTTTTCCACCAACTGTAAAACTAACCATTGAAACGAGGAGGTCGTGTTGAAGATTATCCTTCTTCGAGGTTCAGTGGAGCAGCCATTCTTTTACAGAAATATCTCTCTTGGTGTTAACCAGCTAGAGGTACCCTCTCTGATACCAATTAATAGAATGCGTGCGTCCACTCTTAGTCAACGGACCAGGTCCCTTGACTCAACAAGAACAATAAGAAGAGTAAATAATAACGAGAACACAACACAAGCAGTTTACGTGGAAACCTCCTTGCTCAAGGGAGTAAAACCACGACTTGTCACACAGGATTTTCAACTGTTTTCACTAATCTTCCTTAAGCAAAAGTGAAACCCAGTTACAACCAAAGTGAAAAAAAGCTATTAATCTCACAACCAAGTAATAACTCTATTACTTGAAGAGCCTAAGAAGATGTCACTCTTCCCACTAAGCTATCACCACTAGATAACTTAGAATTTGACTAAGCAACACGCAGGTTGCCCACTAAACCACCACGCTTCAGATGACTTAGACTTTAACTAAGCAGCACACACGGCTGCCCACTAAATCAGTTTGACTCAACTGATTTAGACTTTTTCATAAAATAACTATCTGAATCTTTTATAAATGTAGGAACAAATTTCAATGAACGTGCAGAAGATATAATCCTAAGACAACTAAGCTTGTAGGTTTATCTGGTTCGAGTTGATCTTGAGGATGAATCTTCACTTTTGTATTAGCCTTTGCAAGAGTTCTTAAGAGTTTTTGTTCAAGTTGCAAAAACTAAAGTTATGACTATTAGACATAATCTTTATGAAGAATAGTTACAAATTTCGAGGCCATGCCATTGGCTGAGGTTTATGCCATTTCTGCCACAGTTGGAGACTGTGCACCAACCAATTGTACTTTTTCCAGCCTGACAGTTGAGTGTACATCTGCACTAGAGATCAGGTCCCTTTACAAGGTCCCTGGGTTTATCAAATCATCAAAACTACAAATAACATACCCAATTTTTGGGCATGAGGAGAAGAGAATTTTTCTGTATGTAAAAGGTTTGAACACTAAGTTGCAAGTCTTATCTATGCATGTGATTTCTACATGGAAGAACTTTAATGAGGTAACTGATTATGTGAAGCGATTGGAGAAAGTCAAATAGGGTTCTTACTCTAGAGGTCCCAGTCAATAGATATACTAGGCATGTCCTATTTAGTCAGCCCAGATGGCCATTTCGGGATCATTCAATAGTCTTCAACTCCTAGCGGCCAAGAAGGTTCTTATTCTTCTGTCAACAAGTCATCTCTTGATCGATGATGCTTTAACTGTGGTAACTTGGGTCACTTAAAAGGGAATTCCCTTTCAAACCAGCAGGTAATCAGATTCAACAACAGACTAGAGTTATAGTTTCAACAAGTAGAGGTCGCAATGGCAAAGGACACCAATAAGGTGGACGAGGTAATAACTACACTACATCAAGAATGATATTTAGTAGCAATTAATTAGTGACTATAGCTTTATTATCGCTAAATATGTATTTTAGCATCAATTAGCGCTCTTTGTATATGTTTTTAAAGCCTTTAGCCAAATTGGATCTAATTGCACTTAACTAATGCTTGTAAAGACTTTAACACTCTTTATTAATGTGTATAATTATTATTGCTAAAAGTTGTTTTTATTGTAGTGTCAGGGAGGTCGTGGAAATAAATGTAACGATAACGCGGGAAGGGGAGTGTTGTTGGTGTCACTCGTACGGAGGATACAACTCAATTTACTTGTACAATTACTTTAATTTGACTTGATTTTGCTCGAGACGCGTCAGTCATTTATTATAGATTACATAGTAATTAATACTATTAACTAAAATTATACCAGTTACATCCTATAAATTCCACCATTTTCCTCAACATCTTAAAAATTCATCAGACATTTATCTATTATATAGTTATTCTACTATGAAGACGGTTTTCTACTATAATTTCATTCCATCAAAGGCAGAAGAAGAATCATGCAGAGAAAGTAACACCCCATGGATAGTGACTCGTCACTTAGTAGAAATACGAGATCTATATCCAGCCCCAATCATAGACCTACAAAATCCATGGATGATAAAAAAGATGATTACACATTACGAGACGGTCGTCGGAAAACTTGTGTTGCCATTTGCCGAGGCTTTTGAGCATGTTTTTCGATACTGGACATTGGACACAGTTAGATCTATAACGTTAGGGCATAGGAAGAATATTGATTTATGGGATGTTACTGAAGAGAACAATCCTAAAAATTATCAGAATGAAGGGACTTTTATTGAGATGTTGCCTAATGAGAACTATGCACTTGTTTGTGCGGATCTATTTAGGAATTGTAGATTGCGCGTCAATGATGAGGTTGGCCTGTATTGGGATCCTCGGTTTTTGTTCTTTAAATTCAAGTTAATTCATAGGTTTCATGCTTGATGAAATCTTTTGATGATTTTTGAAAGAAAATTGAAAGGTTGTTATACTATTAAAATCGCAATATAAGTTTACTAGTTTTTTTTCCCTGATTATTGTTGTGGAATATTAGGTTACTCCTCCATTTAAAACAACATTTTTGGTCCTTGAATAATTGCTTAATTTCTTTTACAGTCCTTGTAATATTCAACATAGCACATTAAACCTTCAATTAAATAAACTAAGTGAATTTGATCCAATTTGTAATATTAGCATTACAATTTTATTGTTTCAATACATTCAATTTTTAAATAATTCTCCCAAGTGGCGATTCTTGATTTGGAAAAGCATCCTAAAGGGGCCAAAACAATGCTAGTTGGGCCTCTAATGGAAGCCCGGTTACCGGCAAACACATTAGCTTTTGACATGAACCATGGATCACTCCAACTATATTTATAGGGTTATGAAAGTTCAATAACTATAAGTATGTTATTTACAAAAAATGACTATAATTTATGTCTTTTTCTAGCTGTATTATTATATATGTTTGCTATTTTTCTATTTCTCTGATACAATTTTAATTACAATGAACTATATAAGGAAAATGTATTAATTGTACAAATTCAAATTGGTATCTCTATTTATAAAACTTAAAGTATTAATATATCAAGGATACAAGTATTTATAAAAATTTAATGTATTAAGGGAAAATGGCCTGATATACCCCTCAACTTTGTCATATGAAACTGATATGCCCTTTGTTATGAAAGTAGCTCATATATACCCTTACCGTTATACAAACGGCTCACATATACCCATACCCTTACAAAATGAGCTCACATATATCCTTCATTTAACGGAAGTAAAAAAATTAGTTTTAAATTTATATTTTGACTTTTAATTTTTTTAAAAGTATTTAGGGGTATGTATGATTCTTCTAGCAAGGTTCAAAGTATATTTTATTCTTTTTCATACATAAATTATTTTTTGACTTCTTTGATTATCATTGTTTGAGTTTCTTATTCTTATTTTATTTTTTTCTTTCATTCCTTAGTGTAAAGAAAAAAAAATTAAAACTATTTTTTTGGTTATATTATAATTTAAAACTATTTTTTTGTCGATATTGTAATTTAATTTTTGTATTTGAAGAAAAAAATTGGTCATCTATAATAAGTTTTACAAGAATATTAGTGAGACACAAATAAATTTGATCATAAAAATAATAAATCCAAATTAGTCATTTAAACAAAAAAAATGTTTGAGAAGAATCAAAATATACCCATATGGGATTATATTTTTTTTTGTAAATGATAAAAAAAATTAAACTAAAATTAATTTTTTTCATTTCCCTTAGAGGAAAAGGGTATATGTGAGCCATTTATATATAAGTAGGGGTATATATGAGTCACTTTCATAACGGGGGTTATATCAGCTCTGAATAACAAAGTTCAGGGGTATATCAGACCCTTTTCCCATGTATTAATATATTAAACAAGGTAAAGTTTAACAATTTAACATTTGAACATGACAATTTGGAGAATAAATAGACAATAGTTAAACAAAAATGAATACTCCAATATAGTATACTCTGAATACATTGTTGTTAAACAAAAATGGATACTTGGACAACCCAGAAAGAAGAAAAATGGAAAATAATAGAATGTGTAGGTAGCAAAGTGTGTAAGTATTCGATTGTATAAAAAGTTGAAAACGCCAACAAACGTCAATCTCTTTTTGGTCAAGTTTTTCCTGTAATACTTGAGGCTTGGTGTTAACTCAGATATTTGTTTATAAAAAATCAACCTTTTAAATTGGATAGATCACTTATGTATCCAAATATACTTGTATTCACAAATCACCATTTCAACTTGGGTTATATTACAATACAAGTATCTATGTATATAAGTATTCTACTATATACTAATCTGACAATCATACAAACCTCAATCTCTTTTTGTTCATGTTCTTCCTATATTACTTTTTTTTCTATAACTATAACCATTGTAATGGAGAAACAAATAATTCTTCAATCGAAACCCTATAAAAATAGATGAAAATATAGATGTATACAAATATAATCTTCATAAAAAGGAGGAAAAAATCAATCAAAAGATATCTTATGAATTCAAATTACAAAAATTACTGCTAGAACCATCAAAAGGATCTTAAATTGGAAGAAATTTGGGGGAGAAATACAAAAAAAATTGTGATATAGGAATATTGATGAAATAGAAAGTGTTAATGAGGATAAACATGGGGAACCAATCACATAAAACATGCCTATACATAATCAATTAAGTGTGTAATAATGACTTTCCTATTAATATTAATAACTTTTCTAATTATTTGTATATAATTAACTTTGCTATTTGTTGTGTAGTTATATCCATATAACATAAAAAAGATAAACTATAGCTATTTATTTTAAATGTATATTAATGTTTGTGTAGTTTTTTTCCTAAAAATCTAAAATGATTAGAAGTTCATACTCAAACCCAAAATAATTCCTGAAATACTCATTCTCTCATAAATAATTACAGCCCATACCCCCACATTAAGGCTGATAATTTTCGCTTAACTGATACAAAATCAGTATCATATATTGTATTGATATCATTAAGGCTGATAATTTTCGCTTAACTAATACTAAATTAGTATCATATACTGTATTGTTATCATTAAGTTTTCTTGTTCAGAAATTACTCATTAGTTAATGATACCAAAAAAATATTGGTGAAATTTTGTGACGACTTTTGTAAGGAGAGAAAATTTATTACAATTATGTTTAAAAGGGTCTTGTTTGATGAAATCTAGTTATGTTTTTTTTGTAAATAGATCGAAAAGTTGTTATAATTATATATTTGAAAGAAGAGAGTTATTTAGCAATAATATTAAATTTACTGTTTTCTTTTTCTATTTCTTAGAATATCATGTTACTCCATCATTTTATTTTTTGTGTTTTAATATAATTTAACATAGACATAAAAGTTAATAAAATAACAATAACTTTTGAATTGCATAGAAAGTGATATTTGTTTGTGAAACAATGTAAAAATGAAAGTTGCAAGTGTCATATTTGATGAAACGTGGTGATGGATTTGCATTAGTTTTGAAATTGTAAGGAGATGGAAAGATTGTTCAAAAGTAGGGGTAACAATTGAGCAGGCTGGTTCAAATTTAGACAGTTCATAATATGTCAAGATAACAATACAATCTAAATTTACTTTGGTCAAAATGAATTAGGTAACTGGATATAGAAGAGGTCAAGATCCAACTCAACCCAAAATTCCTCTGTTAATTACAGTCAAAACAATACAATTGCTTTAATCTCAGCAACAAAGAAATGCTAGAAAAAATATGCAGGGAACTTCATATTGAATGCAGTCGTCAACAGACAGGAAAATCTACGGGAGGAGCCTCCAATGATTCCAATTCACTAACTCCATTTTCCACGAGGAACGCCATCGCCAAACCCCATGTAATGTGAACATCCAAATGACAGTGCATTATCCACACTCCTGTATTAAGTTAATATTGTTAATTTTCTAACACTGAAATGCGACATTGTGTAGAAAAGAATTGGGAATATTAGGAGAAATAAGTATTTGTTCTCTTACCTGGATTGTCCGCGACAAATCTGATGACTGTCCATCCGTTAACGGGTAAACTGGCTGTATTTCTGAGAGGTGGATTAACAAGGTTGAATTTAGATGTATCTGTTTTCGGATTAAAGTTACCGAATCCCTCTGCAATGATGTAGAAATCATATCCGTGAAGATGAATTGGGTGATTCTCAGCTGTGAAGATACCCGTCCCCTGCAACACAACTTGCACTGTTGCCCCATATTTCAGCTTGTACAGCTTAGTTCCTCGAATAGGTTGCCATAAAGACCGGCTTACGTTGCCAGTATAATTAAATTTTACAGGTGGCACAGCTGGGAAATCAGTTGAGAAAACACCAGGTATGCCTTGGTGATGTGCTTGTAGCAGGGAAAAGTTGGATGGTAGCACAAAAGATACATTGTTCATACTGGCAGCGAATCGAGTTCCATTTGGACCTTGACAGTTTCTAGATCGTGCACCTCTTGGGCAGTTCTCGAGTCCCAGCCCGACTGTGATGAATAGATTTTCATCGATTTCAGTGGGTACCTCGACCTTTTTTGGGCTTCTGAATTTTCTTGTGAAAGCTGTCGCAGTGGCTGTGTCATTATATGCTGGTAAAGACGGGGAAACCGGTTTAGTCTTGGCACAATTGGAAGAACAAGAAGCTGTTTTGTACTCGAGGATGGCTGTGGTTGTGGTATTATCAAAGGGGGCACCTTGAGCGCTTGCATAGGCACGTGCTGCCATGTAGTATCTGCTTGGTGTCTGATCAGCTTTGATCAGGACATCGGTTGTCTGTCCTGGTCCGAGCATAAGGACAGATGTTGTGAAGGGCTTAACATAATTGGCATCTGCTCCAACAACAGTAAGCTTGTGGTTGGCCACAGTAAAGAAAAGCTGCTGATTCAATCCAGCATTGATAACTCGAAGGAGGTTGGTTTCGCCAGAGTCCATATGGACTATGGTTGTATCTGCATAAATATGATTTTTATGAAAACATGTCCTAAACAGGTAAGATATCAAATCATAGTTTACTGAACGCTAGCATAATGGTATCGTGTTACAAATATTAGAACTAACCTTGTTTGGAACACTTGTAGAGGTCACCTGGTTGACCATTGATGGTGTAAGCATCTGAAACATTAGGAGCTGCTCCTGTTCTTGTTGCTCGTCTTACAACGTCAATAGGATTTGTATCCCACCACTCACCTGATCAGCATTTTCATAACTATCATTTCCTCAAAAGGGAAAACAGAATATAGGCTAATGCATAAGAGAATGTGAAGTAGTACCAAGCAGAACTGGTGTTTCTCTTTTGGGCTTAGGAAATGGATAGTTTTCGCCTTGTTTTGGATGGATAATCAAAGCTCCATAAACGGTAGCCCTAAGCCACGAACTGTGGGCGTGCCACCAAAGAGTTCCTTCCTGTCCTTGAATTGTAAACCGGTAAGTGTAACTCTTTCCCGGTCTAATCGGGCATTGAGTGATAAATTCTGGTCCATCTGCCCATGCTGTTCTCATTTGCCTAACCCCGTGCCTTTTGAGATACAACAAAGTAGAATAAATGTCAATACATATAATCGCGTCTAACATATATCAGTCTGCAAGCATGAACTTACCAGTGAATTGTGACATTATATCGAGCTCTATTAACAACGTTAACCACCAGAGTATCCCCGTTGTTTACTTCCAATGTTGGTCCAGGGAATTTCCCATTCACCGTTATGCTGTTGTGAGTTTTGCATAGCCTCTTCACTGGTGTTGCTTGAATCTGTTCCAAATGAAAAACAGAGTTCAGTATCAGCATGTTTTTAAAAATTTACGACATGTTAGCAAATAACGAAAGGAAATCTTACAACAAAATCATGGTAATGAGTTTTCGCGGATGCTGCATTTGCAAAGAGAAGCAAAATGCATACAAAATAGATAGAACTCAAAGGGTTCACAATGCTTTTCATAGCCTCCATTTCTTTTCCTTTTTTACTAAAACTCGATTCAAGTATTAGTAGAAATGCAAGTTGTTTGTGAAAGATATTAGAGTTGAGTTTGCTTTTATAGATAAAAGTTGTGTACAAAAAAACTTAGTTGAACTCTTGTAGAATTGATTTGTTCACCAACTTAACCTATCTAATTGCATAAATTTTCATGAATATTAATCCTTGAGTATATTATAAGTCCTTTTCTCTAAGTTTGTTATATTTTCAATCATCAAGTAAACATCACTTTTATGGTATTTGCTTCACATTAACAATGTGTTGTTATTCAACTATCTTTAAGTTTGTTGTTATGATTATATACAACAACTATCTTTGTCTTGTCATTTCCGCATTTTCCATAGTATTGAATTTATTATAACCGAAGGATGGTATAGTAAAATTATCATTTTATTAATTATTTCTTAGGAGTGTGTACTGAGTCAAATATGGACAAGTAAAATTAGACGGAGGAAGTATATTTCAAGTCCAAAGAACCAATGGCTGTAAACAGCAATTTGCATTGTTTACTTCTTAAAACTCTGAAAAGTAATGACCAAAAGTTGGTTAAAACGTAAAAACAAAAAAAAATTGTTGTGTCATAGAAGTCATTGGTTGGTATGGCACAACAAAAACTTCACCAGAATTAGAAAAATAAAAGAAATAAAATTTGAATGTTAGGTTTATTAAATCAACACTGCACATTTAATTTGTCTTTATTTTTTATTTTGGGCATAATACATAATTATGTTCTTTAACTTGCTTTAACCAGTACTATTTATGCCCCAACAATGGATATACACAAGTAGAAACTTAAACTTGTATAAAAATTGAACAAGTAGGCACACACATCCTAAGTGGTATATTGCACATAGAACAGCATGTAGGATGTGAATTGTCAAATAGAACGTCATGTATGACACATGTATCTACTTGATCAATTTTATACAAGTTTAAGTATCAACCTTCACAAAGTTCATGAAGTAAGACTATGTTCACACTAATAATACTCTTGTGAAATTTCACTCGTGAAACTATATTGAATATGTTATTACTATCATTATTGTTGTTAAAAAAAGGATAGAAATACTTTTGACTAACATGCTTAAGTTAAAGATGGTAAAAAGTCTTATTCAGTTTGTTAAACATTTGATTGGTTCTTAAATCTTAATTAATTCTAACTATAAGATTTAGTTAGAGAAACCTAAAACGACAAGTTTTTGATTTGCTAATATATATGATGTCCCTAAGTAGGTGGTCTGTCAAAAAAGTATATATATATTCTGTCAACCTTTGACTTCTACATTTTTCTTTTTATTCTTTTTTATGACAAAAAGTCTAAGACGTAGTTACATACGTTATCTCAAAATTGTGTGCTTATATTTTATGCGGCCACGTGTTATTTTTTTATTACTTCTTGTTTTTTAGAAGTATTTTTGTTTTCACATTCTCATTAATAAGAAGGTTTGTGTTGCTTTTTTGTTTAATTATCGAGTTATTTTTTAGATGATCATTCACGTTTTGGTACTTGCTTATAATTTGATTTTATTTTTATAACAATAATACCACTTAATTATTATTATTTTCCTCAAGAAATTTTAGTATTTGTCAGAAAAGCAGTACAGTTAAATTATATAAAGTCAAGAACATGCATCTTAATTTAACACGCTACATTCTATTATTAGCAATTGAATATATGACATTAGTAAGGAAAAGTAACTAATAATATAAGTGAGAGTGAGAGTGAGAAACTGAGAATAGTATGAAGCGTAGGGCTTCGATGATAATATGAATATTGAGTTCGGAGTCGTTAGCCTTAGATCCTTCTTTGCTTAAATCATATTAAAGAGATCATTCATTCTTAAATTGAATAATTCAAAAGTATAGAATGTATATAATTGTATCTCTCTCCCGGTCATTGTTGCCCCATCGTCATTGCCCTCCTCTCTCTCCCCATCGTTGATGTTTCGATATCTCTCATCGTCTCCAACGAGATCTATGTGTTACAATTTGTTCTAGCAAATAGGAATAAATAACAAAGAAAGTCCTACAATCTGTTTAAGCTGAATGATTTCCTAGCCCTCTTTTGTTTTCCCATTTTTATCTTGTTTACTTCACTTTGCAATATAATGGGTAATAAGTCATGATCTTGCAACAATTCTTGCCAATCTTGAAATATCACGATGATAAAGATTTCATAGAAATTAAGGTTCATCAAGATTTTGTTATCTCCTGTATTCAGATTAGCAAACCAGAAATAATAAAAGATGAAAAGAAAAACACAAAGAACTATCCGAGTCCACAGAACTCACTGTGTGTCCTTAAGAAATTTAATCCCCTCAAGTACCCGAGGTTGCAGATTAATTCCTCCCAAGATAAAACGGATTAACCATTAAAGAAGTAGCGGTACCTCAAACTTCGATAATTTCAACGAACTCAAAATGACAGCAACGAATCACACACACAGACACGATCGATCAATTTTGTTTTGTAAGAAATGTATGCAAAAGAAGGGAAGAATTCGATGCAGAAAAATGAGAGAAAACCTCTTTATTTATAGCCAACAAAGGGTAAGGGTCACAACCCTTTGGAAAGAAGACAACCTTTCAGAAATGTCACAACACTTTGGAAAAGGCACAACCTTTCAAATGGTCACAACCCTTTAGAAAGGACACAACCTTTCATAAAGGTCACAACCCTTCGGCTTAGTCACAACCCTTCTGGAGAGTCACAACCCTTCATTTCCTGTTCACACCTTTAAAACCCAACAGATTTTTCTTATGATAACACTATATCATCGTGTATATCTCACAAAATACATGTGTCATACATAGTGACATATAAGTGATTATTTGTGGTAGTTTATGAGATACAAGTGTATGTTGTATGTTTGACATTTTAGGATGATGCTTGTGAAGTGTACAGGTAAATGTAAGTTGATCTTGTATTCGCGCGATTTCAGTTAATTCGGTGGAGATACTATATATGTGCGGATGTTGATATACTTATTAGACGTGTGGATACTGATGAGATATGAGTGTAAGGTAGTTAAGGAGTTAGTTATTTCACCAAGATGCTCAAGGGTAGTATAGACCTTTTATATTGTTTGTTACAACTAATTCTTCAAGTTAGTTAGTTAGTTTGATTAGAAGTTAGATTCTATAAATAGTACTTTTCAGCATTGTAAAAGTTAGTCTTTGAACTCAAACAATGAGAGTTTCTCTTCTTCTATCTTAGCTCCTTGTTAATGGAGATTTTGTGTTAACTCTGTTTCAGTTCGTTTTACTTCATGGTATCAGAGCCACACACAGTGATTACTGTGATAGGCAATTTCGATCGAGGATTATAGAATCAAGTTACAGATTCACAGATCCATCGGTTCATCAGTCGATCTATAGGTTTTACACAAAGTTTTGGGTAAAATTTGTAGATAATTGGTGAGTGCTTAGCTTCTGCAAACAATTGTTGATCAGCAGTGAATCAGGATGACGAATGGAAGAACATCTGCAGACTCAATTCCAGGCAACAATGGAGAAAACACAGGTGTATCAATGTCGATACCTAATTCTGTAATTGGCCAAGGTATTGACTACAATCATCCTCTTTTTCTTAGTCCTACAGATTTAAGTGGAGTAAATCTTATTTCGTTTCAATTACTTGGAATTGAGAACTACTCTCTATGGAATAGATCGATTACACTAGCATTGTTAGGACGCAATAAACTGGGGTTAATTGATGGAACCTGTAGTAAAGAGATGTTTAGTGAAGAATTGTGGGGACAATGGGAGAGAGTGAATGCTGTAGTACTGTCCTGGTTAATGAACTCAGTGTCGAAGAGTTTACTGAGTGGAATTGCTTTTGCTACAAATGCTTCTCATGTTTGGAGTGATTTAAAAGAAAGATTTGACAGGGTAGATGGTTCGAGAACCTATAGTCTTCATAAAGACATTGTATCACTACAACATGGGACTGCTTCTGTTTCTGTGTATTACACCAGACTCAAGACCTTGTGGGATGAGTTTGAGGCTGTAGTTCCTTCTCCTGGATGTAATTGTGCTAAGTCGAAGGAGTTTGTAAACCACTTGAGCAGACAGAAATTGTATCAGTTTTTAATGGGGCTTAATGAGTCATATCATCAGGCTAGAAGTCAAATTTTAATGATGAATCCCTTACCAACTGTCAATCATGCTTATGCTATGGTAGTAGGGGATGAGAGTCAAAAGGCAGTGATTTCACACATTAGCAATATGGGGCTGAGTTCTGAGAGTATGGATCCTATGGCCATGTACTCTAAATCATCTGCTGCTGGTTCTACTTCAGGAGTGAATCAGAGATTTAAAAGGAACTCTCTTCTCATTTGTGATTTCTGTAAATGTAAGGGTCATAGTAAAGAATTTTGCTACAAAATTGTGGGGTATCCTCCTGATTTCAAGTCCAAAAGGAAGGTTCAAGGTGGTGTTCCTTCAGGCTACAACAATCCTGGTTCAGGTCAGGCTCATTTTTCTTATGGCTTGAATACTAATGTGCATGAAGCAGGATGGGATCTGAAGTCTGCTACTGCACAAAGTGAGCATGGAAGAGTGGATGGTAATAGCATTTCTAAAGCAGCAAGTCAAGCAGAAATAGATGTGAAACGATTACTGAAGGGTTGTACATTCACAAAGGAACAATATGACCATATTCTTAGAGGTCTCACACAAAACCAAGGCCCTGCAACATCTGAGAGCAATACTACTTTTGCTGCTCACACTGCAGGTAAATCCTTGTTTGTTTCTGAGACTAATGCAGTATGGATTGTAGACTCTGGTGCAACAAACCATATGGTTTCTCAGATGGACATGTTTATAAAAGGTTCTGTGTCAAAATTACAGATTCCTAAAATTGTACATCTGCCTAATGGGGGTACTACTCAGGTTACTCATGTTGGTTCTTGTGCCTTAACAGACAGGAGTGTTATCTCAAATGTATTTTACTTACCTGAATTCAAGTATAACTTGATGTCTGTGAGTAAGTTAACAAAGGAACTTGATTGTTCAGTTACATTCTTCCCTAACTTCTGTGTTCTTCAGGAGCTTTACAATGGGAAGGTGAGAGTGGTTGGTAAAGAAGCAGGGTGTCTGTATACACAAAGTTCTGGAGGTGATGAAAAGAATACTGCATTGACAGTAGCACAAGTCCCATCTGATATGGAATTGTGGCATCAAAGGCTTGGACATGTGTCATCTGTAGTACTAGCTAAGATGTTTGATTTGAATATCAATAGTATGTGTAAAGTTTCCAAATGTTTAGTATGTCCCTATGCAAAACAGACTCGACTTCCTTTTCCATCTAGTAGTATCAAAAGTTGTACTAGCTTTGATTTGATTCATGTTGATCTTTGGGGTCCATACAATACAGCTACATTTGATGGCAATAAGTACTTTCTTACCATTGTTGATGATTTTTCCAGAATGACTTGGCTCTTCTTACTTAAACACAAGTTTGATGTATGTGTAGCATTAAAGATTTTTTTGCAGTATGTTAAGAATCAATTTGCTACACAAGTCAAGGTGATCAGATCTGACAATGGTACTGAGTTTGTAAACTCAGTTTGTACTACAATGTTTCAAGAGTTGGGTATTATTCATCAAAGGTCTTGTTCTTATACCCCTCAGCAAAATGGGGTAGCTGAGAGGAAACATAGACACTTACTAGAAGTGACAAGGGCATTGAGGTTTCAGGGTAAAATTCCATTGAAGTATTGGGGGCATTGTGTTCTAGCTGCAGCATATCTCATTAATAGAGTTCCTAGTAGTGTTCTGAATTATCAAAGTCCCTATGAAAGATTATATGGAAGTAAACCTAGATTGACACACTTGAGAACTATTGGATGTCTGTGTCTTTCCAAAAATCTAGTTGAACATGACAAAATGATGCCCAGATCTAAGTCTGCAGTTCATATGGGGTATTCAGAGACACAAAAAGGTTATGTTTTATTTGATCTTACTGCTAAATCATTCTTTGTTAGCAGAGATGTTATATTTAGAGAAGATATATTCCCTTTCTCACAGATCAAGATGTCTGAAAAACATTCCTTGTTTCCAAATCCACTGTCAGATTCAGCTGCTCTATTTGATACCTCCACTACTCAATTTTTCCAAACACCTAGTTCTATCAATGATGAACTATCTTGTCTTGAAGGCTCATCTGTGCTACCAGATGTTGAGATTGTTTCTTCAGATGTTTCTGATTCAGTTGGGGAACCAGTTCCAGCAGTCACAGATGCTGTTATACCAGCTGATCCCAGAAGATCTACCAGAACTAAAAATACTCCTACATGGCTCAAAGATTTTGTTTCCTCCAAATTGCATTCCAAAGTGCAGTATCCTGTGTGCAATTATATCAGTTATGGTCATCTTTCTCCTACTTATCAATCATACATTGCTGCTACATCCTCAGTTAGAGAACCTACCACCTATTCAGAGGCTGTGACAGACACTAGGTGGGTAGATGCTATGCAAACTGAGATTCAAGCCCTTGAAGATAATAAGACTTGGGAGATAACTGAGCTACCACCAGGAAAGAAACCTATTGGTTGTCGGTGGGTTTACAAGATTAAATACAAGTCCACAGGAGAGATAGAAAGGTTTAAAGCAAGGCTAGTTGCTAAGGGATATAGTCAACTGGAAGGTATCGACTATCAAGAAACTTTTTCCCCTGTTGTGAAGATGGTGACTGTGAGGACAGTGGTGTCTTTAGCTGCTTCAAGACATTGGCACATTCATCAAATGGATGTGTTCAATGCCTTCTTGCAGGGTGATCTTGATGATGAGATTTATATGAAGCTCCCTCAAGGCTTTGTTAGTCAAGGGGAGAAAGTATGCAGACTAACAAAGTCATTATATGGGCTCAAACAGGCTCCAAGGCAGTGGAACCATAAGCTGACTGAAGCTCTTACTACTCTTAACTTCAAACAAAGTCAATATGATCATTCCTTATTTGTCAATAAATCAGAAGCAGGCATTGTTGTGGTGTTAGTATATGTGGATGATATGATGATTACTGGCAGCAGCTTGAAGTTAATAGAGAAGACAAAACTGGAATTGCAGCAGGCTTTTAAAATGAAGGACTTAGGTGAATTGAAATATTTTCTGGGCATTGAGTTCACTAGGTCAGCAGAAGGGATATTGATGCATCAAAGAAAGTATGCTTTGGAACTTATAGCTGAGGTTGGGATGTCAGCAGCTAAGCCTGCAGGTACTCCTATTGATGTTAATGTTAAACTAACCTCAAAACTATATGATGAACATGAGAAAAGTCATGGAGCTCCTGAAGATCCTCTAGTAGATCAGACAATGTATCAAAGATTAATTGGAAAACTGTTGTATCTGAACATGACAAGACCAGACTTGTCTTTCAGCACACAGAACCTAAGTCAGTTCCTACAACAGCCAAAGAAATCTCACATGGATGCAGCCTTAAGAGTAGTGAGATATTTGAAAAAACAGCCTGGGCAGGGGTTATTGTTTCCTAGCTCTTCTGATGAAGTAGTCACTGCATTTTGTGATGCAGATTGGGCATCTTGTCCACTTACCAGAAGATCAGTAACAGGATATGTGGTTAAGGTAGGGAACTCTTTGGTGTCATGGAAGGCAAAGAAGCAGACTATAGTTTCCAAGAGCTCAGCTGAAGCTGAATATAGGAGTCTTGCCTCCACTGTGTCAGAGTTAATTTGGTTACTTGGATTACTTAGAGAAATTGAAGTTGACGTGCAGCTACCAGTTCAAGTGTATAGTGATAGTAAAGCTGCCATACAGATTGCTGCAAATCCGGTATATCATGAGAGGACAAAACATATTGAAATCGATTGTCATTTTATAAGGGAAAGATTACAACAAGGTTTGATCAAAGTTAACTACCTTCCTACACAAGAGCAGCCTGCAGATGTATTGACAAAAGGGCTATCAAAGTATCAACACGAATATCTCTTATCCAAGTTAGGTGTCTTAAATATTTTTTGCCCCACCTAACTTGAAGGGGAGTGATGAGATATGAGTGTAAGGTAGTTAAGGAGTTAGTTATTTCACCAAGATGCTCAAGGGTAGTATAGACCTTTTATATTGTTTGTTACAACTAATTCTTCAAGTTAGTTAGTTAGTTTGATTAGAAGTTAGATTCTATAAATAGTACTTTTCAGCATTGTAAAAGTTAGTCTTTGAACTCAAACAATGAGAGTTTCTCTTCTTCTATCTTAGCTCCTTGTTAATGGAGATTTTGTGTTAACTCTGTTTCAGTTCGTTTTACTTCACAATATATTCGCCACATTTTGAAACCAAAATCTCGCTATAATTAGGCAAATTATCGCAATTTTTCACAAATCTAGAGGCAAATAATGTTATATACGAAATTTTTCCTAATTTATTTCTAGTGGAGAAACAAGTATTATAAGGGGACCATCAACGGATGTGGTGCAGGTAGCGGATGGGACTACTCCTTCCTTAATTAAAGGTCTCGGGTTCAAGCCCTGGTTATGAAAAAGTTCTTGGTAGGGAGCGTTTTCCCCCAAATGAAGCCCTACGTGGCGCAAATCCAAAATAATCAAACTCCAATACAAATATTGAACACCAATTTAAAAACCAAAAAAAAAAAAAATTATAAAGGGGGAGAAAGGGAGTTGCCTTTTAATGGAGGAAAGGGCTCAATCCTTTGTTGAGAGAAGTAGTGAACACCAAGCCCATCTCACCTTCATCAATCTAATAAGTACAAAGATTTATGGTACGAATTTTAATTTTAATTGAGTAGGTACTAGTGTATATCACTACATTTATGACTTTTTTGATCTGTCTTAATTTATGTGACATACTATTTTTTTTAATTTTGTTCCAAAAAAATAAATTATCTTTCTATAATTTTAAAATTTCTCTTTTACTCTATATAAAATAATTTATAGCCATAGAGAACATTACGGTTTGTTTTAAATCACAAATTTCAAAATTCTTCATTTCCTTCTTAAATTTTTGTGTCAAGTCAAAGTGTGTCATACAGAGAGATGTAGAGAATATTACTTTATTGTTTATACTATATATGAATTTAGTGTACGTGTATATATTCTCATAAATTGTTCAAGTGCAAGCACAATAGTTTACCTACTTAGAGTCTGACAAGATTTTTGACTTATAAATCAAAAGTCATAAGTTAAAAATTTTAACTTATGATTTTTGATTTATTTTCATCTTTTTGACCTAAAAATATATGAAAAAAATATATTTTATATATTTTACCTATATATCATAATTAATTTAACTTACACAACACGATAAATAAATCAATTCAAACAGACTCTCAATTACGTTTTAACTTGTTGGTCGTTGTGGTCCATGAATGGGTAGCCAGAGTGGTCCTCGTATATTATATAGATTGATTGAAGACGACGGAAACTTGTTTGTCTATGGACCGCATCTCATGTCTCTATCAAAAAAAACATGTAACATAATGTATACAAATTATTACCGTTTTATGAATTTCATATCTATAATTTGAATGTTCATAAAAATTCGTTGAATTATTAAAAACTTATTGTCTTAGGTGGATTCATTTTTAAAAAATTATATTTTTATCACTTTTCAGTAAGTTATTTTAAATATTTTATCATGTATTTAACTGAAGATTTTTTTTATGAAGGGAGTTATACTCCATGGGATAAGTGCAAGAACACTATGAAATTCATAAAATAGTTATAGTTTAGAGAAATTTTAACCTGTTCGATCATTCTTGGGCTGAAAGATTTACTAGCTACTTTAAATTTTTTTCAAAAATAAATAATTTTGTATCCAACTGTTGGAATGTATGCGTCCACTAGTGATTCACAAGACCAGGTCCTTTGGTACAGTTAAATTGCAGAAAGTATATAGCTGGAAGTAAAATCAACACATGAGATTTTACGTGAAAATCTCCTTGCTCAAGGGTGTAAAATCACGACCTGTCACACAGGATTTTCAACTGCTTTCACTAATCTCCAATCAAAAGTGAATACAGATTTCAACTACACCAATGAGACTAAACTCTTAATCTCATACTAAGTAATATGCCTATTACTTACTAAGCCAAATCAATGCATCTATTTTCCACTATATTAACTATCACTAATTAATATAGACTTCAATAGTAAGACGACACAAAGTTAACTCTAACAATGTTCTTACACCCACTCGCACAAAGGTTTGAAACGTTTCTTATAAGAGTGAAACGAATCCTACAAATTTAGCACATTACAAGCATTCAAAACAAGAACACACATGAATAACACTTCTACAGTTGATCAGGTCCCTTGTTGTATTTTGAAGCTTGGTTTTTCTCTCTCTTTGAAAGAATGAATCATTTAGTTGTTTGTCTCTTGATTATATCAATCAAGAAGAATTGTTGACCACTGGACAAACAACCTCGTCCATTTCTATTAGTGAAGTACACTAACTGCTCCACCAACACACTGACAAGACAACTTTTCAGTTGTACACCATATTATATCTGAACGAGAACACTCTGCTGAGGACCTAGAATCATCAAAACACCTAGAATACATCACCATCTTTATAAAGATGAGTGCAGATCTATAAATAAAAAATGTTGTAATAGTATCTACATGCAAATCCTAAATTATCAAAAGGTCATTCGAGCACGTTAAAAATTCATCCCAAAATCTATCCCCTAACTAGAACTAGAACACTTATAGGAGTTATTGTGTCAATTTCTTTCATTTCTCTTGTTAGACCGCTTTAGCACTCATAGCTATAACCTTAACTTAGTTATTGTACCTCAGCAGCCACATGAATTGGTTGAAACAAAAGCAAAATACAGTTAGAGATTTCTTATGTGATAATTCAAGATATTTTTATGCAAAAATAAAAAAAGTTTAATTAAAAAAACATGAAATTAAAGTAATTTTTGTAAGTATAATATTACATTACCAATTGACCTCTTTTTCACCTCTCCCTTGCTAAATAACCCTTGTTTAGTAGTACCACGTACAACTTTTTCAGACTTCTGAAGCATGCTCACTAATAAGATATCATAATATTTGGGACTTTAAATCCCAATAGGCATGCTCTAAAGCTTCTTTTCCCTTGGTGTGTGTGGGGGTATTGTCATTTTTATTTTCTATTTTACGTTTGATATTCATATTAAAATTAAATTAAATTAAGTTTGAATTCATACGTTATAGACTCATTTCTGAATTTTGTTAATAACACTTCAAAATAGAATCCATTCTATTATAAGAGATTTCGAATTAAAGCATTTAAATTTTAATGGACATGTCCTACATGTGTTGTGTTTCCAAAAAGAAGTTGTAGAGTACGTAGATTCATTAATGATGAGATGACAGGCAGATGTAGCAAATTGAAAGATCAAATTATGATCCAACCTATCGAAAATATGCTTCGATCAAAATAAGTTGGATCAAAACGGATTAAATAACACGTCACAATGCAATCCGACATAATCTAATATTTCAATGTTGTAAGGTGTATTCGGTACCGAGAAAAATGCTTTCAATTTTTTTTCATTTTAAGTTGGTCAATATTATTTTTGAAAAATATTTTTCCTACTGAAAATAAGTTAATTCCTTAAAAATGAGGAAATTGATTTCTCTAATGGAAATAGTTAGGGGCAGATCCACATAGAGTCCGTCGGTAAAAGCACCTATTAACCTTGTAAGTTGTATGGACTATGCATATCTATGTAGAAATTAAAAAGTATTAGTATAAGATTTACATAAAGCACCCAATAAACAAGTGGATTGATTGGTCCAGTGACTTATGGTGGGTGCTTAAGGTTGTTTTAGCGTTGTTGAGCCTGAGTTAGAATTTCACTCTCAACATGTTTTTTTATATATTTTTTGAACTCCTTTAGTGAAAATTTTGACTCCGTCACTATTAAACTAAGAGAACACCCATAATTTTAAAATCCTAAATCCGCCACTAGAAATAGCTAAAAATAAGTTTCACAAATGATATTTCACATTTACAATATCTTCCATCCTCCAACAACTTCATAACCTCTATCGCCATCACCCCACACCCTTACTTCCACTCCTACCGTTTATAATAATTATCTAAATTATATGTAAATACTTTTAAGACAATAATTTTTACTTACTCATCGAACAATATTTTAAATGTACTCACACTCTTAAATTACCTAGTTTCTCCATCCAAATCACATGGTTCAAGGTGAAATAAAGAATAGAATATTGAAAATATCAATTCAAGGTAACCTCGGATGGTCAAATGGGACTCACTTCGACTCGAGGGCCGAGCCAACTTAGGTCATAGGCCATATTCCTTCTGTTCTATTTTACCTGTCGTTTTTATGAAAAAAAATAAATGATTCAAAATAATTATCATTCTAAAAAATTAAGGTATAGTTAGTTATTTATTTCCATTTTTATTTGTAATCATAAATATTATGGGAAATAAAAAGAAGCATTAAAAATTTATCCATTAAATCGCTTTAGAGTCTCGATTAATTTAAATTTAAACTATATAAAACACATTCCTGTCGCAATTTTTTCACTCTCAAACTTCGAACCTACTATCTCTATACTTGAGGACAGAGGATGTGGTCATAACCCTGTTTAAAATAGATTTCAAATTGTATACATATTAATAGTCTGTTTGATTAAACTTTTGAAAAGTCAAAACTGTTTATTTTTAAAAAGTGAGATCTCTGGTCAAATTTTTGAGAAAAAATAAGTATTGCAGCAGCAAAAACTATTTTTTTCAAAAGCTAAAAAACTTATTTTTACTCAAAAGTACCTTTTTAAAAGCTAAAAAACTTATTTTTACTCAAAAGTACCTTTTTAAAAGGTCCGCTTAGAAACACTTGCAATTTTTTTAGCCCAACACAAACAGTATCTACTCAGAAAAACATAATAGTAATTCAAAATAAATTAATTTTAGAAGTTTAGACACACAAGCTATAAAATCTATCTATTATGAGAGTCCACATGTGAAATGTCAATACAATAAAATACAACACAATATATTATAAAATAGTACTTTCTTTGTCCCAATTTGTGTGATTTACTTTTCTTTTTAGTCGATTCCACAAAGAATGACATATTTCTATCATTCCTTTTTACCTTTAAAATGTATATTTTATTCTTAATAAAATGATTTATAACCACGCAAAATTCTACATCATTCATTTTAGACCACAAGTTTTAAAAGTCTTTCTTTCTTTTTTAAATTTCGTAGCAAGTCAAACTACCTCCCATAAAATGAGACGAAGAGAGTAATACATAACAATCATCCAAATAGAATGTTAGAAACTCTAAAAATGAAAAAAAAAAATCTTATTAGCAATGCTGCCTAAAATATAAACACTGTAATGCACAAATTCAAATTTAGTCGAGCACGCCCACCAAGAATATATAAACTTAAACATTACTCCCTCCGTCCCTTTTTAGTTGTCCACTTTAGAAATGACACACAGATTAAGACAACAATGATTAGCACAGTGAAGTTACAATTTTACCCTTATGACAACTTTTCATTTCAAAATTACAACCACTTATTTGAATTAAAGTGAAATAAATTGGAGGGAAACAACATACACTTTTACAATTTTCAAGAAGTGTAAATAAGGGTATAATAGGAAAAAATTTGTTGTCCTTTCTTGATTTGTCAAAATGGACAACTAAATAGGGACAACTAAAAAAGAAAATATGGACAAGTAAATAGGGACGGAGGGAGTACCTTTTTTTGAGCAACAAATATAACAGCCTTCAAAAAGAAAAATCTAGAGTGATACCTGACATACACAGTTATCATGTTCCCTAGAAAAGAAAAATACTTTACTTAGATTCCTCCATTTTAGCACTTTGTGTTCCCCCTCTTCACGTGCTTCCTTTCAAGAACCGCACTTATTGCTACATAGTACTCCAAAAAATACCAATTACCCTTCTTGTGGTGTGTGTAAAAAAAAAATAACTCTCCCTATCCCATTTCTATACTTATCAAAGCCAAAAAAAAGAAAGAATGTCAACTGAAAAATCCCATTTTTTCTAACAAATAATGAAAAATCAAGACCAAGTTCAAGATTTTAGCTGTTTTTACCAGTACCCATTTGGGGTTTTCATGTTTTTAATCCAAGAAAGAGATGTGGGGTGTGTTAAAATGAAGGAAAAATGGATACCATTTATCCAAATTTTGTTGTTTTTGCAGCTGATGATTTGTGGAGCTCAGTTAGCTTTAGGTCAAGTTTGGGATGGTGTAATTATCACTGAGGCAAATTATCAAGCACTTGAAGCGCTCAAACATGAGTTAGTTGATCCTAGAGGGTATTTAAGTAGCTGGAATGATAGTGGTTATGGAGCTTGTTCTGGTACTTGGGTTGGCATAAAATGTGCTCAAGGACAAGTTATTGTTATTCAGCTTCCGTTAAAAGGATTTGGGGGAAGAATCACTGAAAGTATTGGTCAATTTCAAGCACTCAGAAAACTTAGTTTTCATGATAATGAAATTGGTGGTTCAGTACCTTCATCTTTGGGTTTTTTACCCAATCTAAGAGGTGTTCAATTGTACAATAACAGGTTTTCTGGTTCTATTCCTGGTTCACTTGGTTTATGTCCAGTTCTACAAACACTTGAACTTAGTAACAATTCTTTATCTGGTGCAATCCCTGATAGTCTTGTGAATTCATCTAAGCTTTATAGACTTAATCTTAGTTACAATTTATTGTCTGGTTCCATTCCTGTTAGTATAACTCAATCGCGCTCTCTAGTCTTTATTGACTTGAAATATAATAACTTGACAGGGTCTATTCCGGATTCTTGGGGTGGAAATGGAGATAGACAGTTTAAATTAGAGTCGTTGACGCTTGATCATAACTCTTTGTCTGGTGGAATTCCTGTTTCTTTTGGGAAGTTGAGTGAGCTTCTTGAGATTTCGTTGAGTCATAATCGTATCGTTGGTGTCATCCCAAATGATATTGGAAGGCTTAGTATGGTTAGGAATCTTGATTTTTCTTATAATGAGATTAATGGTAGTTTGCCAGAGAGTATAACCAATCTGTCCTCCCTCATGGTTCTCAACTTGGAAAGTAACAATCTTGATGGTGAAATCCCGTTGGATGTAAAGAAGTTGCAAAAGTTGTTGTTTCTTAACCTGAGGAATAACCGGTTTAGAGGTGATATTCCAGCTGCTATCGGGGACATTTCTGGTCTAGTCGAGATAGATTTGTCTCGTAACAATCTAACCGGAGAAATCCCAGAGTCTGTTAGTGAGTTACCTAATCTTAGTTCCTTTAATGTTTCATATAACTCTCTGTCTGGTCCTGTTCCTACTTATCTTGCTAAGAAATTCAATTCAAGTGTATTTGTGGGTAATGTTCAGCTATGTGGCTATAATACTTTGAATCCATGTCCTGTTACGCCTTCTCCAGTTACACGAGGTAGAAAACGAAGTATTAAAGACATTATTCTCATAGTAGTAGGGTGTCTTATAATAGTCTTGTTTCTACTCTGTTGCATTCTCCTCTGCTGTTTGATCAAGAAAAGAGGTGAAGCCAAAAAAGCAAAAGATGTAAAGGATGTTCCTCCAACTGCCGGAGAAGTTGAGGCGGCTGGGGATAACGGAGGAAAACTTGTCCATTTTGGTGGAGGTATGATGTTCAGTGCAGATGATCTTCTTTGTGCTACTGCAGATATATTGGGAAAGAGTACTTTCGGTACGGTGTATAGGGCTACATTAGAAGATGGAAGTCAAGTTGCAGTGAAAAGAATGAGAGAAAAGATCACGAAAGTTCAGAGAGAATTCGAAAAAGAAGTCAATGTTCTTGGAAAGATAAGGCATCCTAATCTTCTGGCTATTAGGGCTTATTACTTAGGGACAAAAGGCGAGAAGCTTCTTATTTTCGACTACATGCCTAAAGGAAGTCTCTCAAATTTTCTTCATGGTAAGCAGAAAACAGATTTCCATTTGACATTCTTTTGCTTCTGTTTTTTTGAGAATCAGATACTTTCTATCCCATTTTACGTAATGAAACTTGGATTATGTATCATATCGGAAACAACTTCTCTAACTCACACAATGTAGGTAAGGTCTACGTACACTCTACACTCCCCAGACCCCACTTGTGAGATCGCATGGGGAGGAAATTGTTATGGAGGGGGTAATATAGCTTTATTGTTTTTGTTGCAGCTCGTGGACCGGATACACCAATTGATTGGCCAACAAGGATGAGAATAGCAAAAGGGACGACGAGGGGATTGCTGTACCTTCACACTAATGCCAACATCATTCATGGGAATCTTACATCAAGCAATGTTCTACTTGATGACAACACAGATGCAATAATTGCAGATTATGGCCTTTCACGCCTTGTAACTGCTGCTGCAAATTCAAATGTTATAGCCACAGCAGGGGCTCTTGGTTATCGCGCACCTGAGCTTAATAAGCTCAAGAAAGCCAATGTGAAGACGGATGTCTACAGCCTCGGAGTCATTATACTTGAACTCCTAACTGGCAAGTCTCCAGGTGAGGCAGTGAATGGTGTAGATTTGCCTAGAAAGGTGGCGTCAATTGTGAAAGAGGAGGGAACAAAAGAGGTATTCGATTTGGAACTAATGAGGGATGCATCCATAATTGGTGATGAATTGTTAGTTACACTAAAATTGGCTTTGCACTGTGTTGATCCCTCGCCATCAGCTCGACCAGAACTTCAGCAAGTTCTCCGGCAACTGGAAGACATTAGGCGTGAAACGCCAACTGCAGGTCCCTCGACAAGTTACTAGATACTCAGTTTTTGATTTTATTAACATGATTCTTTCATTCTTGAATTTCATTGCTAGAGTACTAGATCTGTTTCAAGTGTCTTTAAATAAAAGTGTGCAACATTGTTAAAAGTGTTTGAGCTTAATGGAGTCCTAAATACCATCCCCTTTTGGCCTAAAGAACATAACTTGAGATTGAGGTTTCTCTCATTACATACATCCTAAAATTTTACATGTTTTATCACTTCGAAACAACTTTAAATATACCAAAAGCACCTTTTATTTTAGTTATATATATACATTGATGATGTAAAAAATATAATCTCTACGATATATATATATAGTTAAAATGTCATTTCGTTCAAGAATTTATATAAAGATGACATTCCAATTCAGAGGCACGATAAAAGTTTGGGATTCTAAATTTTAGGATAAAAAGAGAAAAATATTGCAAAACATGCTTCTTCTCTTTTTTTTTTTTAAAAAAGAGAAACTTTTGTTGATAGTGGGGTTCGAGAACCCACAACTCTAGCATGAAAAACATTTTCACAGCCCCTTCATTATCACTAAACCGTCAATCAGTTTTGTTAAGAAGTTCACAAGTTAATATACATATATATTCATTTAATTTTCTAATACACATATAGAGTCTACAGAAAAGCTAGTAAGTTCGTCTAAAACCCACTTAGCTTCGCCCCAGCATTCCATCACTAGTCCATTCGCCACTACCGTCTCCCACCATTATCACCACCACCATCCACCACCCATAACCAACAACCTCAACCACAGCTACCACTAGGAGTGGCAAACGAGCGAGTCGAGTTGAATATGAGTCGATCAAAAAACGAGATAAATAAAAATGGATAAGTTACTCGACTCAACTCACATTTTAAATGGGTAAAAATTATTTACCCAATGGATAATATGGGTACCCATATTTATCCATATTATAATAGAAATCTTGTTAAAAGCTTTAAAATCAAAAAAAAATTAAGTTTTTTTTTTATCACTTCACTCCATCCCTACCACCCCCCCCCACCCCCTATCCCAAAAAAAGTAAAAAATAAAAAAATAAAAAAGAACCACCCCATCCCTACCAGCCCCCCCCACACCCCCTACCAGCCTCCCCCCCCCCACTCCCACACCCCATCCCAAAAAAAAAATTAACAAAATTTTTAATTTTTTTCATTAAAATTTTTTAATTTTTGTTTTTAAAAAAATTACCACCCCACCCCCTATCCCCTACCCCCTACCAACCCCTCCCCCTCCACACCCCATCCCAATTTCATTAATTTTTTTTTAAAAAAAGTTACCACTCCTCCCCCCTACCAGCCCCCCCCCCCCCCACACCCCATCCAAAAAAAAAAATTAACAAAATTTTAATTTTTTTTCAATAAAATTTTTTTTAAAAAATTTACCAACCCACCCCCTAACTGCCCCCTACCCCTATCCCAAAAAAAATGTAAAAAAAAAAGACTTTCTTACTACCCACCCTTTATTACTTATTTGTGTTTGTGTGAATGCACATTTTTTATCCATTTAATTACCCACTTTTAAATGGGTAATATATGTATTATTCGTTTTACTCATTTTTAAATGAGTTGGATACCCAACCCATTTAAAATGGGTAAATATGAGCGAATACCCATATTAATTACCCATTCTGCCACCCCTAGCTACCACTATAGCTAAATCACCACAATCAGTAATTGCCATAATTACTAGTCATCACAATCATATTCTACAAGTGAAGTTTGAGGAAAATATAGCGTATGCATATCTTCTCCCTCTCTTTGTCGGGTAGAAAAATTATTTTCAATAATAATCGTGTTTCATAACATGTTAGCGGAAAATGCACAAGTAAAAAGCTACAAAAACCACCGCTAACAATCATTTACAATTATTATATCAGCCGTCATTACCATAATAGTATCGTATATATAAGTATTTCGTATGATACTCAGTATTTTGGTATTTCATAGATACCAAATTTCATACTGAATATAAAAAAAAATGAAATGAAAATTGAAATGCATACCGTATGTCATATACTCCGCATTAAATATTGAAATAGTCACTGATGTGCACATTTGTGCTACATATTTACAAATTACAAAATCTCTAGAAAGAAAAAAAAGGAATGAAATTGTAACACGTGCATTCTTCTCTTTTTTTTTTCTTTTTAAATGCTCCAAAACGAGGAAAGGAAAGACAAGAAGTCAAAGAGGGGTTGGGGGAGATTTAAAAAAGGCAGCCCGATACACTAAAGCTCGCGCTATGCACAGGGTTTGGAGAAAGGTTCGACCATAAGGACCTATTCTACGCAATCTTACATTGCATTTCTATCAGAGCTTGTTTCCAATGATTTAACTTGTAATCTTCTGATCACATGACAACAACTTTACCCGTTACTCCAGAGCTCTCGGGGGAGATTGTGTTTTTTTGAAAAAAAAAAAGTTTTTGACAGACCACCTACTTAAAGACATGACTAATAAAAATCAAAGTTTGTTTTTGTAGGTTTCTCTAACAGAACTTATAGTTAGAATTCAAAACCAATCAAATCTTTAAAAGGATTACTTTAATAGACAAAACCAAACAGAAGAAGACTTTTGTAGTCTTTAATTTCATCATCACTAGACTTTATCCTATTACGTTTTTACCATACTTTAGTTATAATCTTTTAACAACCAAACTGTCACTTTTCTAAAGATTTTAATCATCATCTATTAGTGACTTCTGGTGTAGTAGGATTTTATAATTTCACCAAAGACTTTTACCTCCTCGTCGTAACAGAGTCAGGAATTTATACTAGAATATCATATCGGGATTTGAACCTACAATAATAACACCACCTACGTTTTTGCTCCCAAATAAGTTGAGATCGTCCATATGAATCCTCACTTCTTCATTTAAACTCATTTCATATCATCATATTAAACAAAATAAAAGTGAAAAATAAGCTTTATATGTATATGCATTGATACCAAGTATCTGTAGGTCTATCGAGACAACTTCCTTCCATGTGATTTCTAGACCTCTCCTTTTAACACCTTAATGTACCATATTTTCACACCTACAAATTAGTGCATCTGTAGGTTGACGCAGAACATGTGAACTTAATATCTAAAGCAACTTTTGAACCCATAACACTAGAATCTTCCCTTATATCAGAGGGATTCAACGGTTTACATATTATAATAAAAAAACATTTTGATCCTATTTGTCCAGTATAATATTTTCCGACAAAAGAAATTCAATTGAACTCCCATTTAGTCATAACAACTCCAATTAGTTGGATAACAGCACATCGTTAATGTTAAGTAAAAACCATAGAAGTGATTTTTCAAAGAAAGAGACTTTTAGTGTAAGCATTTTTCATGAAAAATTATGCAGTTAGATAGGTTAAGTGGGTGAACCAATATAGCTCAACAGGGTTCAACTAAGTTTTGATAATATAATCTGTCAACCTCAGACAACTTTTATCTCTACTTCTTCCCCTATAAAAGCAGACCCCTCAACTCTACTATCTTTCATAAACAAGCACTGACTTGCATTTCTACTAATACTCGAATCGAGTTTTAGAAAAAAAGGAAAACAAATGGAGGCGTTCAAGAGCATTGTCAAACCTTTGTGCTATTTCTTGTTTATGTGTGTTTTCCTTCTCTTTGCAGATGCAGCATCGGCGAAAACGCATTACCATGATTTTGTTGTAAGCTATCCAAGATTTCGCTTCTTTGGTATCTGCTAAGTGCTAACATTTCATAAATTTTACAAATTATATGATACTGACCTCTGTTTTTGTGGAACAGATTCAAGCAACACCAGTGAAGAGGCTGTGCAAAACCCACAACACCATAACGGTGAATGGACAATTCCCTGGACCAACATTAGAAGTAAACAACGGGGATACTCTAGTTGTCAAAGTAGTCAATCGAGCTCGATATAATGTCACCATTCACTGGTAAGTTCATGCATGCAGAACTCAAATGAACTGATATATGCTACTCCAATGAATAAGACATGATTAAGTTTCATATGACCTTTTCTCTTACTTTTTTATACTATTTTGTTGTGTTTCAAAAGGCATGGGGTTAGGCAAATGAGGACAGCATGGGCAGACGGACCAGAATTTATCACTCAGTGCCCAATTAGACCAGGAAAGAGTTACACTTACCGGTTCACAATTCAAGGACAAGAAGGGACACTTTGGTGGCACGCCCACAGCTCATGGCTCAGGGCTACTGTTTATGGAGCTCTAATTATTCACCCAAAAGAAGGAGGAAACTATCCATTTCCTAAGCCCAAAAGAGAAACACCTATTCTGCTTGGTAATAATTCTACCTTCTCTTATCATTAGAAGCTTTGACCAATTTTCAAAAGCAATACTCCCTCTGTCCCATTTCATGTGCCCTTGTTTGACTGAAAAGGATAGTGGTTCACATAAAATCCAACAGAGGGGGTACTAGTTATGCATCTGCTCATATTCTGTTTCCTTTTAGAAATATTGTTGAAATGATAATTTGGAAATGCTGATCAGGTGAGTGGTGGGATGCAAACCCAATCGATGTTGTAAGAGAGGCTACAAGAACAGGAGCAGCTCCTAATGTATCAGATGCTTACACCATCAATGGTCAACCAGGTGACCTCTACAAGTGTTCCAGTCAAGGTTAGCTCTAAATTCTAGTCTCACAGAAAATTTTAAACAGGTAACCATGAAATTTGCATCAGAAAGAAATTGTGTCTCGACTCTTTTGTACAGACAGTCAAGATTACTTCTAAAAGCAAAATTATTTTGTTCAAATACTCAAGACAGTAAAATCATCTATCACTCTTAAAAGATCAAATAATAGAAGCAAATTTATACATGGTAAAAGGAATAATTTCCAGCTAACAATGTATGCTAGCATTCACTAAACTATGATATGATATCTTACTGGTTCAGGACATGTTTTAATAGAAATCATATTTATGCAGATACCACCATAGTTCATACGGACTCTGGCGAAACCAACCTCCTTCGAGTTATCAATGCTGGAATGAACCAGGAGCTTTTCTTTACTGTGGCAAACCACAAGTTTACTGTTGTTGGAGCAGATGCCTCATATGTTAAACCCTTCACTACATCAGTCCTTATGCTCGGACCAGGCCAGACAACTGATGTCCTTATCAAAGCTGATCAGCCACCAAGCAGATACTACATGGCAGCACGTGCCTACGCAAGTGCTCAAGGCGCCCCCTTTGATAATACCACAACAACAGCCATCCTCGAGTACAAGACATCTTCTTGTTCTTCCAATTGTGTCAAGACCAATCCAGTTTTCCCATCTCTACCAGCATATAATGACACAGCCACTGCTACAGCCTTCACAACAAAATTCAGAAGCCCAAGAAAGGTCGAGGTACCCAAGGAAATCGATGAAAACCTATTCTTCACTGTTGGGCTAGGACTCAACAATTGTCCAAGAGGTGCACGCTCTAGAAACTGTCAAGGTCCAAATGGAACTCGATTCACTGCCAGTATGAACAATGTATCTTTTGTGTTACCATCCAATTTTTCCCTGCTACAAGCACATCACAATGGCATTCCTGGTGTTTTCTCAACTGATTTCCCAGCTGTGCCACCTGTAAAATTTGATTATACTGGCAACGTAAGCCGGTCTTTATGGCAACCTATTCGAGGAACTAAGCTGTACAAGCTGAAATATGGCGCAAGAGTGCAAGTTGTGTTACAGGGGACTAATATCTCCACAGCTGAGAACCACCCAATTCACCTTCACGGATATGATTTCTACATCATTGCAGAGGGTTTTGGTAACTTTAATCCAAAAAGAGATACATCTAAATTCAACCTTGTTGATCCACCACTCAGAAACACAGCCAGTGTGCCCGTTAATGGATGGGCAGTTATTAGATTTGTCGCTGACAATCCAGGTAAGATAAATACTAGTATTCTAATATTCTATACAATGTCACATTTCAATGATACATATTTAACAATATTAACTTAATACAGGAGTGTGGCTAATGCACTGTCACTTGGATGTTCACATTACCTGGGGTTTGGCCATGGCATTCCTTGTTGAAAACGGAGTCAGCCAATTGGAATCATTGGAAACTCCACCAGTAGATCTGCCTGTCTGCTGATAACTGGAACAAGCAACATAATACAAAATTCAAAGCCCTAGAGAAATCAATTTAATTGTTTTAGTAATTCCAAGTGATATTGTTCCCCCCATTTAGGGCTAGTTCTTCTTTTTTGTGTTTGCTCTACTACATTTTCCCCCCTTTTCCTAGAATTTATGGTCAATATAGTGCCAAAAATTGTTATGTAATACACCAGATATCTTAGAATTAAGGCAGCATATTTTCCAGATTAAACCAGTTGTATTGTTTCGAGTGCAGAAGAATTTACTTGAATTTTGAACTAAACTTGAATCTCACATTGCTATAACAACAACAACAACAAAAAATCCAGTATAGTATGTCAAGAGCATACAATGTACGCAGACCTTACCACACTACCTCAAGGAGATAAAGAGTAAAGAGTAAAGAGGTTGCTTCCGAAAGACTCTCCGTTAGTGTAACGAGCATCAGAGCAACAGTAAGAATTGCATAAATAGTACGTAATATATTGGGGGAAAAAGACAGATCACTTTCGAGAAATTATGCGAAAAAACAGACCTAATCAATCGTTACCTTCGCGTTCCATGATTGCAATGTTTGTTCATCAACCTTTGAGCTTCAGTTCCTCCGGGCTCCGGCGGTCAATATGGTGGGAGCATTGGTACGTTTTCCCGCCGGCGACTGAAGTACTCCGATCAGCATAATTTGTGATTTCAGCAAATTTTGCTTGCAAACATTTTCTTTTGGCAAAAGTAAATACTTAATTGAGTTTATAATTAAATACTTATAAATATTTGGTATAAATTTTTTTTATACACATATAAAATTTGTCCATAGTAAAAGTAATTGAATTTTCTTGAACACTACCATATACGTTAGATTCGACACTACTTCTACGTAACAAAAAGAAAAAAATAATTCACACAAATTCGTGTTAATATATAAATATGTCATTTAATTTAGTTTCATTCTTCAATTTTGAGTGTGCATAAGTAGATACGTACTTCTTATATTGCAATTTTGTGTCCTATGTGGCACCTTGTGTGTAGCCCCTGCACTATATCACGTAGAACATGTGTGTTTAATTGTTTAATTTTATACAAATTTCAGTATTTACTTGTGCACGCTTCAAGTTAGAAGACATGGATATTAAATGAAATAAAGTTAAAAGATATATCTATGTATAATAAAATAAAATAAAATAAAAAGGAGCTAAAATATGTGTGTGCGCAACATGAAAGTAAACTCAATAATTTTGTATAAGTATTAACAAAATTATTAATTATATTTTAAGTCAAATTGTTACACAAATTTATACAACCCAAAAATATTAAATCCATCCCTAAATAAGGATTATGGAGAAGTTTAAGGATAAGAGAATATTCCTTCTATTTCAATTTATTTTTTAATTTTATTTTTTAAAATTTTATGGCCTTAAATTAAAAATACGTAAAATGTTCTAAAAAATTCTTTAACCTTACAATCTTAAACAAGATATGTATTTTTCTTGTTAATAAAATATATTGCTCTCTCTCCTTGCAAAAAAAAAAAAAAAAAAAAAACAAGATATGTGAAATGTTGAAATTTAGATGTTTTCAAAATAGAAAGAGCATATATTTAACGAACTAAACATAAATAAGACAAATAAATTAAAATCGCGTGACAGACCACCTACTCAAGACATCATTTATCAGATCAAGTGTTTGTTTATATTATTACTATATAAGAAGAGTGAATAAATTCACTCCTCTTTCGACACGTGGCACCAAAAAAGGAGAGGGTTGAACATAAGTGTGAATGTGAGGGTATTTTGGGTATTTAAAAATACCCTCACATTCACACTTATCTACTAAAAAAAAATTACTATATAATATATATAATGTATAATATAAGTACTAGATAAGTGTGAAAGTGAGGGTATTTTGGGTATTTAAAAATACCCTCACATTCACACTTATCTACTAAAAAAAATATATATAAGTAGTAGATTTAAATATATTTAAAAATAATATAAGTAATACTATACTCAGTATGCTTAAAAATAGTAAAAACTACATAAAAAGTACTACATATCATATTACAATAATTAACAATTATTTGACACTTTCAATTCTATCAATGCCATATAAATTAGGATAAAAAAGGTAACATTTATATTCAAAAATAATCTAAGTAATACTATACATTACAATAATTAATAGCTTAAATATTTAAAAGTTATATAAAAAATTTAATTGACTCTCTAAATTCTATTGCTACCACATAAAATGGATTATATGATAAACATATATTGTTTGAAATTGACGAAAAATAAACTATAAATTACAATAATTAACAAAAAAAAATTGTCGGCTCCAAAAAATCTATCAATTAAGAACATATATTGTTTCAAATTGACGAAAAAGAAACTATAAATTACAATAATTAACAAAAAAATTCTCTCGACTCCAACAAATCTATCAATTAATGCCACATAAATTGGGACATGGAAAATAACATATATTCTTTAAAAATTAAGTTCAAAATGTACTATAAAATACAATAATTAACAACTTAATATAGTAAAGAGACATATAAAAAATGGTTAATATTTGAAATTTTGCATGTGCCACATAAATTAGAACAAAGAGAGTAATAAATATTATTTTCAAAATTCTGTAAAAAAAAGGTACTACAAATCACAATAGCTAACAATTTAAAATATTTTTAGAATCATATAAAAATTTCAATAACTTCTCAAATTTCATAATATATGACATAAGAAGAGGGAATAACCAATATATTTATAAAAAGAAATGACATATAAAATGAAATGGACAGAGTATTAGTTTTTGAAAATGGAAAAGGACAAAACACATATAAAATTAAAAGACATATAAAAAAAATTGGTTTAACTCTCAAACATAAAAAGTAACATATGTTATTAAAAACTTTAATAAAAAGTACTATAATTTACAATAAATAATAACTTAAAATATCTACAAGACAACAAAAAAAAGACTAATTTTTGTACTGCTTGTGTCACATAAATTAGGATTGGATGATTTTAAAATTTTAATTTTGGTTATACATTATAAAATAGCCGAAAAATTGAATGATATAATTTTTTTAAAAATAACTGAATGAATCGTCCTATCAATAACCCTAATGTTACTTCTACTCTGTTTATTTTTACTTAAATTTAGAAAGATATGTTTCATTTCTACCCTCAATCTTATCGGTACATTTATTTGCTATTTGAAATTGAAATTAAAAAGACAAATGACAAATAAGTTTTTATATTAGCTCACTTATGAGCAAAATATATTATAACAATCTTTACTAATTTTATAACAATACATAAACTATACTCTCTCCGTCCCATATTAGATGGGCACTTCCAATTTTACACGGTGATTAAGAAATCATTAATACATTGGAAGACTTCACTATTTTACCCTTTGTTTATATCAATGCACATTGAAATGAGTTACAAAAAATACACATACAATATAGGAATGGTCATATTAATTGTAGGGTAAAATGGAAAAGAATTAATTAATTCTATCCTAATTTAATAAGTGCTCAAATAATATGAAATATTTTTTTTTAGTAAGATTCTCATCTAATATGGGACGAAGAGAGTAACAATATAACTTTATTAATGTGTTGCCCGGGCTTTCTTTACTAGTATAGTTAGAAAAAGGAACTGAGAACCAATAAGATGTTTTAGAAAGTGCTAATTTAATAAACACAACAAACTGAAGAAGACTCTTTACCATCTTTAACCGCATCATCCACTACATTCGATGCAATCTAGGTTAAGTAGCATTTTTAATTCTAAAAATTCCTTGCCGAAATGTCATTGTTATGGACGATTAGTCAATACACAAAAACCTATCTAATTAATACAATCTTCGTCACAGTTTATGTGATATAATTTAATTTGGAATATAATTAAAGAAAATTCAGTAACTTTAGTCTATATACATTGTATAGTTAGATGTTGAGATATGAAATCGTCCAAATTCAATAACTTTGATCCAAACTTTATTTGTCTTAAGAAAATCATTCAATAAGTATAAATTATTAATTTAGAACTCAATAACTTAAAAAGAACTAAAAATTCTAAACTCGTAAACTTCAGATCCTGAGTTACCCCGTGGTTCAAAACAAAACAAAAAACATAATGAGATATTTACGTTTTAACTAATTCTTGGCCACTACTTTACAAGAGTTTTAATAAGTAAACAAATTGCTGTTTACAGCTACGTCGGTCCCTTGGAGTTGAAATATAGTGAGATAAGTCATTTTTTAATTACCTTAAGAGCTTTGATGACATTAGTTTATTAAACTACTAAATAATAGCATCTACAATAATATACTCAGTGTAATTCCACAAGTGAAGTTTGAAAAGAATAAAGTGTACGCAGACCTTATTCTTACCTCGTAGAGATAGAACATTGTTTCAGATAGACCCTTAGCTTAAATAAAGCCTACCAAACGGTTTGAAAAGGGGATTGATAGGGCTGGATATAGATATAGCCAGGGGATTCACCTGAACCCTCGACAAAAAATTACATTAAATATAAGGTGTTTTATAAAAAAATTATGTATAGATTTTTAATCCATTGAACGTAAGATTAGAGATTGGTTCAGTGGTTGAAGGAGGAGAGTTCAAAATTTACTTTGATTCTATGTTCCAATCTCAAGCGTTATATTTTTATTTTTCGATTTGTTTAAACCTGTTGTTGAAAATTCTAGATTCGCCAGTAGATATAAATATGTGAGCAACAACAACAACAAAATAATGTGAAATAGAGAGTAACACACCTCAAACATGAAAAAGAACACTAACGACAACAAAATAATGTAATAATCGGAACACAAAAAAGAAAGCACCAGTAGCCAAAATCGAAGATCAAGAAACTACAAAAACAGTATAAATACATTGTATGCCAATTAAGCACACACTCTGAATCAGCAAAACTCAAAACTTCACCTTTCTGTATAACATCAATTTGTGATTGATGAAGACAGGTGGAAGGTGGTATCATAATCATCACAATAAACAATAGCTATGTTCGGACTCTTCAAAAATGTCATCGAGTGTGTGTCGATCCTTCAGTAGTGCATTTTTGGAGAGTCCGAGCAACTTAGAACATCATCTTGCTGTAGAACATCACATTGCTAATGTGAAGCAAAATCTAATTAGTGAAGTAGTTATAGTGCAAGGCATTGTTCATGAAAATTGCTGCTGTTAGATAAGTTCAAGTGGATGAACAAATCAGTTCTACAGAGTTTTACTAAGTTTTTTTGGTAACATAATCTGTCAACCAACCTCACACAACTTTTATCTATAAAAGTAGATCCCTCAACTCTAAGATCTTTCACAAACAACCACTTACTTCCATTTCTATTAATACTCGAATCGAGTTTTAGTAAAAAAGGAAAAGAAATGGAGCCCTTCAACCCTTTGAGTTCTTTATGTTTTGTATGCATTTTGCTTCTGTTTGCAAATGCAGCGTCTGCGAAAACTCATTACCATGATTTTGTTGTAAGATATCTAAGATTTCCATTTGTTATTAGCTAACATCTCGTAAATTTTGCAAATTCTACGATACTGACCTCTGATTTTCTTGTAACAGATTCAAGCAACATCAGTGAAGAGGCTGTGCAAAATCCACAACATCATAACGGTGAATGGGCAATTCCCTGGACCAACATTGGAAGTAAACAACGGGGATACTCTGGTGGTTAACGTTGTGAATAGAGCTCAATATAATGTCACAATTCACTGGTAAGTTCATGCATGCAGAACTCATATGAACTGATATATGATACTCCAAAAGACTAGGACATGATTATATTTCATATGATTTTTATTTTTACACTTTTATACTAATTTGTTGTGTTTCCAAAGGCATGGCGTTAAGCAAATGAGAACAGGATGGGCAGATGGACCAGAATTTATCACTCAGTGCCCAATTAGACCAGGAAAGAGTTACACTTACCGGTTTACTATTCAAAGACAAGAAGGGACTCTTTGGTGGCACGCCCACAGCTCGTGGCTTAGGGCTACTGTTTATGGAGCTTTAATTATCAATCCAAAAGAAGGAGAAATCTATCCATTTCCGAAGCCCAAAAGAGAAACACCAATTCTGCTTGGTACTACTTCTACCTTCAGTTAACACCAAAAGAAATACCTACTTAAGCATTTTCTCATATTCTGTTTCCCCTATAAATTTTGTCGAAATGATAGTTTTGGAAATGCTGATTAATTAGGTGAGTGGTGGAATACGAACCCTATTGACATTGTAAGACAAGCAACAAGAACAGGAGCAGCTCCTAATCTATCTGATGCATACACCATTAATTCTCAACCAGGTGACCTCTACAAATGTTCCAGTCAAGGTACCAAAAAATTTGCCTTAGAAACTAAAAGAAGACCTATAGAAGTTGTATCTCGACTGTGTTTTACACACAGTCGAGATTACTTCTAAAAGCAAAAATATTTAGTAAACTTACATGCTCAGGACATATTTTCATAGAAATCATATTTATGCAGATACCACCGTAGTTCATATAGACTCTGGCGAAACCAACCTCCTTCGTGTTATCAACACTGCACTGAACCAGCAGCTTTTCTTTGCTGTGGCCAATCACAAACTTACTGTTGTTGGAGCAGATGCCTCTTATGTTAAACCCTTCACAACATCAGTCCTTATGCTCGGACCAGGCCAGACAACTGATGTCCTGATCAAAGCTGATCAACAACCAGCTCGATATTACATGGCAGCACATGCCTATGCTAGTGCTCAAGGCGCCCCCTTTGATGATACCACAACCACAGCCATCCTCGAGTACAACACAGCTTCTTGTTCTTCGAACTGTGTCAAGACCAAACCGGTTTTCCCATCTTTACCAGAATATAATGACACAGCCACTGCCACAGCTTTCACAACCAAATTCAGAAGCCCAAGAAAGGTTGAGGTTCCCAAGGAAATCGATGAAAATCTGTTCTTCACAGTTGGGCTGGGACTCGAGAACTGCCCAAGAGGTGCACCCTCCAGTTACTGTCAAGGTCCGAGTGGGACTCGATTCACTGCGAGTATGAACAATGTATCTTTTGTGCTACCATCCAATAATTCCCTGCTACAAGCACATTACCAAGGCATACCTGGTGTTTTCTCAACTGATTTCCCAGCTGTGCCACCTGTAAAATTTGATTATACCGGCAACGTAAGCCAGTCTTTATGGCAACCTATTCGGGGGACTAAGCTGTACAAACTGAAATATGGGGCAAGAGTGCAAGTTGTGCTACAGGGGACTAGTATCTTTTCAGCTGAGAACCACCCAATACATCTTCACGGATATGATTTCTACATCATTGCAGAAGGTTTTGGTAACTTCAATCCAAAAACAGATACATCTAAATTCAATCTTATTGATCCACCTCTTAGAAATACAGCAAGTGTACCCGTTAACGGATGGACAGTCATCAGATTTGTCGCGAACAATCCAGGTAAGGGAACAAATACTTATATCTCCTATTATTCCCAATTCTTTTCTATACAATTTCACATTTCAATGTACAAACTTAGCAATTTTAACTTAATTCAGGAGTGTGGCTAATGCACTGTCATTTGGATGTTCACATTACATGGGGCTTGGCCATGGCGTTCCTCGTAGAAAACGGAGTTTGTGAATTAGAATCATTGGAAGCTCCTCCAGTAGATTTGCCTGTCTGTTGACGACTGCAAAAGCAGCATAAAACAAATTCCCCTTTTTCATCTTTATAGATAGTGGTCAAGATGGGCTTGAAGGCGGATACTCAAAAATCAATCCGCCTTCAAGCCCAGATTATCCCCAGATTACATTAATTGTATTGTAATTCTAGTGCAGATAAGAAAAAAGGTATTCAGCACTCATAGCGGAGGTAAAATTTTGAGTTTATAGGTTTTGAATTCTAGAAAAGACATCTCAATAGGTTTTTCCATAAATTAATAGTTATACATATTATACACCTTGTTTGGATGGTTACCTGTTGTATTGTATTGTAAGTTTAAATACAATGTTTTGTTTTGATTGTTACTTTGTATCATATCATTTAAACTCTATTGTATCATACCTTAATATTTTCTTCTCAAACGATACAATATATTCAAACAATGATTCAGAATATAATTTTGTAGTAGCATGTACTGCTTTATTAGTTGATATTGATAGTGAAGTTGTTATAATTCATAATTTCATAATCCAAAAGTATCGATTGAAATTTCCTGAGTTAGATTCAATTTTACCTCATCCAACTGATTACTCCTGTGTTGTTAAGAAGATTGGCAACCATATGGATGCAAATTTTGTGGATTTGGAGGGATTGCTGATATTATCGAGTTTGTCTCTGTTTCGGGATCAACTAAAATTGGCAAGCCATTACCATAAGATGTTTTGTGCAAAACAATGGAAGCATGTGATAAACTGCTTGCACTTGATTATGCAAAGAAAAAGGTTCTCCAATTTGTCGAGAATCGAATGGGATACTTTGCTCCCAATCTTTCTGCTGTTGTTGGGAGTGTTGTTGCTGTGCAACTTATCTGTTCTGCTGGTGATCTCTCATCCTTGGCAAAAATGCCTTGTGATGATGTCGAGCTGCTTGGCGCCAACATGAATAGGAAGTCGTCATATTAATCAAAGTGGAATTTTCAAGACTACACCTCATTTCTTTAAGATCCAGACCTATCAACTGCTAGCTGAGAAACTAAAGTTAGCTATCTGAATGGACTCGAATTCTTCAAATTATTGAGCATTGGCAAAAGCCTCGACTTGTTCCAGTCCCTACTGAATCTGAGCCTTGTATGGGAAAGAGAGATGGTCGTGTTCGTAAATGATATGATCTTTGGAATACCTGGAAAACCCTCCCCTAGGTATGGTATGCTGACTTCAAGTTCGGCCTTCGCCTTGGAGCAACGGATCAAGCTATCAAATTCTGCAAAAGCAGCTTGTTGACAGCTGAACTCAAAGCACCAATTTGTCTGAGTCTGGAACTCTTTCTAAGGTTAAGTGAATATTGTTTGATAGATTTAGTGGTAGTATAGAGCACCATGTCGGTTGCAGTGGTAGCCTATTCATGTAGTCTTTGACTCTTGGTATTTGATTTCGTCTGTGGGTTACTGTGTTTAGGCTGGTCACATTGTGTTATGCTTCCTTCCATATAGTTGCTACTGTTTTGTAGGGAAAATGCATAAGTACCCCCAATCTATGCCCGAAATTTCAGAGACACACTTATACTATACTAAGGTCCTATTACCCCCGAACTTATTTTATAAATAATTTTCTACCCATTTTCGACCTACGTGGCACTATCAACCAGATAGCTTGAAAAAATTGTCAACACGCGCTGGGCCCAAAAGATAGTGCAACATAGGCCGAAAAGGGGTAGAAAATTATTTATAAAATAAGTTCGGGGGCAATAGGACCTTAGTATAGTATAAGTGTATCTCTGAACTTTCGGACATAGGTTGGGGGTACTTATGCATTTTCCCTTTTGTTATTCGTTTTTGTTTTATTACTGTTTTGATTTGGTTGTTTTGTAGAAACAACCTCTCTAACTCAGAGAGGAACTCTTGCCCTGAAACCATATATACAAGTGACAAACAAGCAACCTATGGTATTTTACTCTTATAGCTAGAATCGGGATTTAAAGTTTATTGATTTGAAATCATAATCCTTTAAAGTTATTGGGTTAGGGAAACCTGTAATCAAAGCACTAGCTTCGCCCTTGATTACTCCCTCAGTGTATCTACATGTGTCATAATTTTTTACTTGACATAAAGTTGAATAAAAAAATGAAGATTTTTGAAACTCACGTTCTTAAATATGACATAAATTTATGTTGCTATGAATCATTCAAGAGTTATGGTATAAAATATATATATACTAGGAGTAACATTTTGTGACAGTAAAAGCTTATCATCGCAAAAATCCATGCATGTATATGTCATTCTTTTTTAAGTGAGCTAATAAGAGAATAATATAAAATAGAATAGGGAAAATTACGCGTATAAGCAAACATATACTAGTTAATTACTTAACATAGCTATAGTTTGCCTTAATTATAATTCGCGACCTACTTTTAGCTATAATTATGCGGCTCAACTTTTTAGTTTTGTATGATTCGCACGTTTGTATAATTCGGAATTTGTACAATAAAATTTGTATAAGTTTTGTATAATTTGAAATTTGTATAATAATAATTTGTATAACTATTTACACTTCTAATGTTTGTAATTGTATAAATTCGTTATTTCGAGTTTATACAAAAATAACTTAATTATACAAATGTACCCGCGAATTATACAAACGGGTAGCTTAAACTGTAGCTACAGCCCATAAATATTCAAACCATAGGTATGGAGCATAATTAAGTTTATTATTGCGAAAGTTTCTCAATAGAATATATCTAATACTTAGTAAAATGTGGATTCAAACATCTTAAGTTTGAACCTAAAAATAAAAAATATCTTGATAAGGAACGCTTTATTCGTACGTGGTCTATGTAGTTTTGATTTACTAAACTCAACCTTCAAATTTTTTTATTTTTTTTTTCCTTTTTACTAATATAATCTTGGTAAAGGTCTAGTCGTGCTACAACAACCTATGACTTCTATGACCAAAGATCTTTACGTGTTAACTAATTTTTGGTCATTACTTTTTAGGTTTGACAAGTAAACAATGTCAATTGCGTTTTGTAGCTATTGCTTTTTTGGATTTGAAATATAATCTACCAAATTGTCATTTATTATATCTATATATCACATTATAACTAAGTAAAGTCTCATAAATGAGGTCTTAAATGGGTGGGGTATACACAAAGTTTACCTCTTATCTTTTCTTATCTATCACAATAAAACAACATATCTAGTAAAGTCTCAGAAATAGGGTCTGGAAAGGATAAAGTGTAACCAAGACTTTACCTTTACCTACTCTTCTTTTTCTAATGAACCTTTAACTAGAGTGAGCGATAAAAATGCATATGAAAGACACATGTCATGTATTCATTAATTTGCAATAAACAACCCGTATATCCAATTTCTCGATATATATATATATATGTACATCATTCCCTTCTTTGGTTAATGTGATTGTTTCACTAAGGAAATAGTCTAATGGTTAATGAAGTAGGTTGAGGTCTCAACGCTACATCTTTCTTCTGAAATATTCACGCCCTTATGGATAGTGTAGGCATTTGTACTGGTGGAAAGTAGCAGGTATCTTGTGAAATCAGTTGAGATGCACGCAAGCTGATCCAGACACCACAATAATAATATTTTTTTTAAAAAAAGTGATTGTTTCACCAGTTTTGGTTGCACAGAGGTTCCCTCCAATTAGTGATATAATCATCACAATTCACAACTAACTTTAATTTGTTGTGTAACAACACATCATTACTAATTTACTATTAAGCAAAAATCATAAAATGGTGTTTCCTTGAAATTAAAAAATATAACAAACTCCTCCAAACAAGACTTATAAAGTAAGCATTATTCATGAAAAATTTGTAGGCTAAGTTGGGTGAACCAACTCCTACAGGGTTTAACTAAGTTTTGCCCTCTAATATTCTCATACTGAAGCAAAATCTAACCCTATAAAAGCAAAACCTCAACTCTACAATATTTCACAAAACAAGCACTGACTTGCATCTCTACTAATACTCGAATCAAGTTTTTTAAGAAAACGAAAGCAATGGAGGTCTTCAAAAGCATTGCAAACACGTCGAGTTCTTTCTTTGTTATATGCATTTTGCTTCTCTTTGCAAATGCAGCATCTGAGAAAACTCACTACCATGATTTTGTTGTAAGTTATTTACTAACATCTCATAAATTTTACAAGTTACTATGATATTCACCTCTGTTTTTCTTGGAACAGATTCAAGCAACACCAGTGAAGAGGCTATGCAAAACCAGCAATGCCATAACGGTGAATGGACAATACCCTGGACCAACATTGGAAGTAAACAACGGGGATACTCTGGTGGTTAACGTTGTTAATAAAGCTCGATACAATGTTACCATTCACTGGTAAACTCATGCACACATAACTGATATACATATGTTGCTCAATAAATTAGATGATCTTATATGTGTTGTGTTTCAAAAGGCACGGGGTTAGGCAAATGAGAACAGCATGGGCAGATGGACCAGAATTTATCACTCAATGCCCGATTAGACCAGGAAAGAGTTACACTTACCGGTTTACCATTCAAGGACAAGAAGGGACACTATGGTGGCACGCCCACAGCTCGTGGCTTAGGGCTACTGTTTATGGAGCTTTAATTATCCATCCAAAAGAAGGCGGAAACTATCCATTTCCTAGGCCCAAAAGAGAAACACCTATTCTGCTTGGTACTACTTCACATTCTCTTAATACCAGAAGCTTCAATTATTTTTTAATAATGAATACTATAAATGCATTAGCTCATATTCTGTTTGCTGATCAGGTGAGTGGTGGAATACAAATCCTATTGACGTTGTAAGACGAGCAACAAGAACAGGAGCAGCTCCCAATGTATCCGATGCTTACACCATCAATGGTCAACCAGGTGACCTCTACAAGTGTTCCAGACAAGGTTAGTTCTTATCACCAGAATGTTATGCTAACGTTCACTAAACTATAATTCAACATCTTCCGTGCTCAAAACATGTTTTCCACATGAACCATGTTTATGCAGATACCACCATAGTCCATATGGACTCAGGCGAAACCAACCTCCTTCGAGTTATCAATGCTGGACTGAACCAGCAGCTTTTCTTTACTGTGGCAAACCACAAGCTTACTGTAGTTGGAGCAGATGCCAATTATGTTAAACCTTTCACAACATCAGTCCTCATGCTCGGACCAGGCCAGACAACCGATGTCCTGATCAAAGCTGATCAGACACCAAGCAGATACTACATGGCAGCACGTGCCTATGCAAGTGCTCAAGGCGCCCCCTTTGATAACACCACAACCACAGCCATCCTCAAGTACAGGACATCTTCTTGTTCTTCCAATTGTACCACAACTAATCCCATTTTCCCATCTTTACCAGCATATAATGACACAACCACTGCTACAACCTTCACAACCAAATTCAGAAGCCCAAGAAAGGTTGAGGTGCCCACTGAAATCGATGAAAATCTATTCATCACAGTTGGGCTGGGACTCGAGAACTGCCCAACAGGTGTACCCTCCAGTAACTGTCAAGGTCCAAATGGAACTCGATTCGCTGCCAGTATGAACAATGTATCTTTTGTCTTACCTTCCAATTTTTCCCTTCTACAAGCACATCACCAAGGAATACCTGGTGTCTTCTCAACTGATTTCCCAGCTGTACCACCTGTAAAATTTAATTATACTGGCAACGTAAGCCGGTCTTTATGGCAACCTATTCGAGGAACTAAGCTATACAAGCTGAAATATGGGGCAAGAGTGCAAGTTGTGTTACAGGGGACAGGTATCTTCACAGCTGAAAACCATCCAATTCATCTTCACGGATACGATTTCTACATCATTGCAGAGGGTTTTGGTAACTTTAATCCAAAAACAGATACATCTAAATTCAACCTTGTTGATCCACCTCTCAGAAATACAGCAAGTTTACCCGTTAACGGATGGACAGTCATCAGATTTGTCGCGGACAATCCAGGTAAGAGAACAAATACTTATATTTACTAATATTCCCAACTCTTACCTATACAATGTCACATTTCAATGATACAAATTTAACTTAATACAGGAGTGTGGATAATGCACTGTCATTTGGATGTTCACATTACATGGGGTTTGGCGATGGCATTCCTCGTGGAAAATGGAGTTAGTGAACTGGAATCGTTGGAGGCTCCTCCCGTAGATTTTCCTGTCTGTTGACGATTGCAAGAAGCAACAAACAAGAATTAATTTGAGTTTTGAACTAAATTTGAATCTCGCATTGCTATAAACAGTAGATCTTTCGAGAAATTAAGAAAAAATAATGTTTCAATTGCTAGTTTAGCATTTGGGTATATAGCAAAAAATATTGCAATGTGTCCTACTTCATCAATACCTATACCCATTGGTGTTATTTGCAATGTTTGAAATCTTGATAATTCGTCTACATTTTACGAATCTATTCTTGTCCAATGCAAAATATGACTTTAAGGATATATACAATCTTAAAGTATAACCAAGGATATATACATAACATTTTTTAAAGTTCGGGTATACTTATCCTTTTCTGTTTTAACAATATTTCAATCTCCAATTTGAAAACTAAGACAAATCCATAAAAAGATTTCATCAAATATGACCCTTGCAAACTTTCATCTTATATGAATTAAAGCATCTAAATACACAACTTATTTTACCATATTCTCTAAAATTTCCTATTATATGAAAAAATAACAAAAATTTCTACTCTCTCCTATTCTCAGATACATTACTTTACTTTACACGATGTATCGATCGATACATCACTTTACGCGATGTATCGATCGGATACATCACTTTACTAATGTATTGGAATGTACGGGATGTATCTTGACACATTGAGTGATGTATCCAAAATCAAGACACGATGTATCGGGAGGTTGAAGGATGTATGTGAAGCCGGGACGAGATGTATCGGTCAAATACATCACTTTACTAATGTATCGGAACGTATGTGATGTATCGGGACGTTGAGTGATGTATCTGAAACCGAAACGCGATGTATCATGATGTTTTGGAATGTATCCGGATTCCACCAAATTGAAGGGATTTTTGCAATTTAAAAAAGAGTAAGAATATAATATAATTAGCTCTTAATACTATGGGATTTGTGTAAAATTCCCTATATTAAAACACAAAAAATAAAAGGATAGAGTAACATAATATTCTAAGAAATAGGAAAAGAAAATAGTACATTTAATATTATTAATAACACTATTCTTTCAAATATAATTATAACAACCTTTCAATCTCATTATATAATGACTCTTAATTATATTTAATGAATAAATCCTTTATTATCAAAAAAAAAAAGGTCCAATCCACTTAGAAAAATCATCACAACATTTCATCAAACATGAAACTTTTTAAATATAATTATAATAAATTTCTATCTCCCTACAAAAGTCATCACAAAATTTCACCAAACAAAACCCTATTTAATGAACTCAGAATTTAAAATTTGACACACTAAAATTTCAATACAGTCCAATCTCATCATCATTGCTCAATCCACGATGTATAAAACAAATCCCCACAAGCAAATGCGCCCAATCCTCACTAGGCATCATCTCATCACCATTGCTCAATCCATTTGCGATTTTTAGGGTTATTTTGTTCAGTAACATCTCATAATTTAACATGTTGCATGTATCCTTTTGCTACAAATTTAACAATTTAACCAATAGTTGATTCAGGAATTTCACTCAAGGGATTCAATTTTTTGGCATGGTTTGATGTTTTTGGGGATATATATATATATATATATAGATAGAGCTAGGCTAGTAGTTGTTCCAGAAATTAAATGAAAAAAAATAACAAAAGCTAAAAACAAAATGCTCACAATGAGGTTTTAACTTTGAATGGGCCAATTTGAAGACACTTACAACTACACTACACTATATTTCTTTTTGGGTAAATTTATATATGGAAAACAGATTTAAGCAAATAACGCTCCATAGCTATAATTTATCTAATTACGCTCAAGGCTATAGTTTAGTTTGCTATGAAGCCTTAGATTTGTATATATTTTGATTTTAATTTTAAATTTATACAAATAATTTTTTTAATAAATGGATACATGAACGCTAAATATGGTTACATAAAATTTACAAATCGCATGATTCATACTAGTCATTTTTAATATAATATTTTGTCCAAAATGAGTTCTACTATGATAGTAACACCAATATTTATACAAATTAATTACTATATACAAGTATATGCATATGTATAAATATACAAATATTTGTATAAAATATAGAATTGTTTGTATAAATATAGAACTATTTGTATTTTTATATAATTTAAATTGTATATGTATATGGATATATGACTTAAATATACCAATATATAAATACATCTCAAAATACTTATGTATATATGGAACAAAATCACAATTTTGTATGTGTATAAATAATAACTAATAAATATACAAATTGTTATATACATTTAGGGTTTATAAGAATACTTGTATCTAATGATCCACCTCTTGTTTCCTCCTTCAACTATTTTGATGTCGCTTGTCTTAGCATTATTGATACCTTGTTGCAATGCCATCGGGTCATTCTTTTTCTTGGATTTCAACTTTTGAATAGATGTTTCCTCTTCAATTTCTCTAGATTTTGCAATAGACCATACATTGTGAAAAATTGAACGGCTACCTGCAATAGTGAAATCACAATTATGAGGGAGAGAGTAAATTTTGAAATTCAAGTTGCATGTGTATGAGTGATTTTAAGAGAGAAATAGAGAATGGAGAGAGAGGAAATAAAATAGTGTTTGTATAAATGAGTATACAAAAGCCGGTATGGCTATTTTTGTTTCGGTATACAAAGTAGGTGTGAGTCTCATTTTTAATATCAAAAAGAGTCGAGGCATGAAAAAACTTATCTATGATCTGCTTATTTCCAAGTATGTATCATCTGTTGCGTTATCCATCGTCCCTGCGGCCGCCAAAAATATATTAAACTATAGTCGCGCACAGTAAATAAATTAAACTATACCCTCGTTGAATAATAAACTAGTAATATTTGCAAACTCGCGTAATTTTCCCTTTCTTTTTCAGGGGGTTCAACATTAATATATATACTTAAATACATAAAATTTACCTTATATATACAATATATATTTTTGCCGAAGAGGTTCGTCCTACCCCCGCCCTAGTGCCCAATATCCAATACCAAAAATCGTGTGTGCTCGAAACATGTCCACAAATGGCAACACTAACATCCGATGAACTGCTCAAAACACATGACAGCCTTCTTGATTAGCCATGGGGTTTGGATGTCAATGACCGGGATGGAGTAGATTGTTGGGTAACAAACCTATGGTAAGAAATTTAGGGCAAATAAAACTCAACATAGATGTCCTAGAAATACGGGATATCTACTCCTCCCCGATCATAGATCTCCAAAAACCATGGCAGATTTAAAATGTAGTCATGGATTTTGAGCAACTCACCAGGTTGTTAGTGCTGTCATTTGCGGAAAATTTGTTTGCTGAATAATTTGTACGATGTTGAGAAAATTAGGTAGGAATTTATAGGGATATTTTGGTATTAAAATTGGAATGTAATATGACACTATTAATTATTTTACCTAATAAAACTTGGTATCACATTTAGATAATTTAAATCAGATTAGTGTGATTAATCATATTTTGAATTTTTCTTGTTACTTTCTTACTACTACTTGATTTGATAAATCCTGCATAAAAGCAAGTTATATTTAAATATAAGTACAAGTACTTTTATTTAATAGAATTTATCATAATTAATCATTAATTGATAATAGTAAATTAAATTACATGAATAATTAATTATATTTTGATTTATTAAGTATTACTTGCAATTACATTTTAAGCAACATGCTTGAGTACTTAATAAGTCAAAATATAATTAATTATTCATGTAATTTATACACATACAAAATTGTGATTTTGTTCCATAAGTATTTTGAGGTGTATTTATATATTGGTATATTTAAGTCATATATCCATATACATATACAATTTATAATTATATACAAATACAAATAGTTCTATACTTATACATTCTATATTTTATACAAATATTTGTATATTTATACATATGCATATACTTGTATATAGTAATTTAACAATTTAACCAATAGTTGATTCAGGAATTTAACCAATAGTTGCTTAAAATGTAATTGCAAGTAATACTTAATAAGTCAAAATAGAATTAATTATTCATGTAATTTAATTTACTATTATCAATTAATTATTAATTATGATAAATTCTATTAAATAAAAGTACTTGTACTTATATTTAAATAACTTGCTTTTATGCAGGATTTATCAAATCAAGTAGTAGTAAGAAAGTAACAAGAAAAATTCAAAATATGATTAATCACACTAATCTGATTTAAATTATCTAAATGTGATACCAAGTTTTATTAGGTAAAATAATTAATAGTGTCATATTACATTCCAATTTTAATACCAAAATATCCCTATAAATTCCTACCTAATTTTCTCAACATCGTACAAATTCAGCAAACAAATTTTCCGCAAATGACAGCACTAACATCCTGGTGAGTTGCTCAAAATCCATGACTACATTTTTAATCTGCCATGGTTTTTGGAGATCTATGACCGGGGAGGAGTAGATATCCCGTATTTCTAGGACATCTACTTCATCCCGGTCATTGACACCCAAACCCGGCCCGTGGCTAATCAAGAAGGCCGACATGTGTTTTGAGCAGTTCATCGGATGTTAGTGTTGCCATTTGTGGACATGTTTCGAGCACACACGATTTTTGGTATTGGATATTGGGCACTAGGGCGGGGGTAGGACGAACCTCTTCGGCAAAAAATTATATTGTATATATAAGGTAAATTTTATGTATTTAAGTATATATATTAATGTTGAACCCCCCGAAAAAGAAAGGGAAAATTACGCGAGTTAGCAAACATTACTAGTTTAAGATTCAACAAGGGTATAGTTTAATTTAATTACTGTGCGTGACTATAGTTTAATATATTTTTGACGGCCGCAGAGACAGCAGATAACGCAGTGGATGATATGTACATGGAAATAAGCAGATCATAGTTAAGTTTTTTCATGCCTTGACTCTTTTTGCTATTAAATATGGGACCCACATCTACTTTGTATACCGAAACAAAAATAGCCTTACCGATTTTTGTATACTCATTTATACAAACACAATTTTATCTCTCCTCTCTCCATTCTCTAATTCTCTCTTAAAATCACTCATACACATTCAACTTGAATTTCACAATTTACTGTCCCTTCTAATCGTGATTTCACTATTGTAGGTAGCCGTCCAAATTTTCTATGGGTTTAACACAAGTTTTTGCAGGTAGCCGTCCAAATTTTCATTGAGTTTAACACAATATTTTGGAGTCAATGTATGGTCTATTGCAAAATCTAGAGAAATTGAAGAGGAAAAATCTATTCAAATGATGAAATCCAAGAAAAAGAATGTCTCAATGGCAATGCAACAAATTATCAATAATGTTAAGACAAGCGACATCAAAATAGTTGAAGGAGGAAATAAAAGATGGTTCATTAGATCTGGACAAATATGAAGAATCACATGTATTCTTATAAACCCTAAATGTATATAGTAATTTGTATATTTATTAGTTATTATTTATACACATACAAAATTGCGATTTAATTTCATATATACAAAACTATATTGAGATGTATTTGTATATTTGTATATTTAAGTCATATATCCATATACATATACAAATACAAATAGTTCTATATTTATACAAATAATTCTATATTTTATACAAATATTTGTATGTTTATACATATGCATATACTTGTATATAGTAATTAATTTGTATAAATATTGGTGTTAGTATCATAGACCTCATTTTGGATAAAATATTTTATTAAAAAACAATTAGCGTGAATCATGGGATTCTGTAAATTTTATGTTACCGTATTTAGCGTCCATGTATCCATTTATTAAAAAAAATAAAAATCAAGATATACAAATCTAAGGCTCTATAGCAAAGCAAACTAAACTATAGTCATGAAGCGTAATTAGATAAACTATAGTTATGGGCATTATTTGCTTAAATTTGTTTGTCATATATGATATTTACCCTAAAAATATGGCAGGATTATTTGTGTGATTGATATCGTGGGCTAAGTGGTACCAATCATGGGCCTAGTTTACTTCGGCCCAATAGCAAGGTGGATAGGGAAAAATAGCAAGGTGGATAGGAAGAATGGTCAAAAATACAACTTTATTTTATTGGTTGACTATGCCCTTACCATTAAAATGAAGTTATTCTTACCCCTGCCGTTACTAATTTCATTATTTGTTCCCCTCAATTGGATGGAAAGTCCCAAATCAACTAAAATTATCCAATTTTAATCCGATCTGACCCACCTAATCATATCTCATTTCTTTTACCCAAATCAACTTTGTTTTTCACCACCAGCACCTCCACTTAAACCACCACCAAAACCACCACACTCTCTCCGAGATCTCCTCCACCACCGTCGCCGCAACCACCACCTCTCTCACTACTCTACCTCCTCCAAGTCAGCAGCCAAAAGCCATCGTAGACCGACCATCATTTATCAATATATATAATTTTTCAAAAATATCTATCAATATAAGTGTTATCACTAAATAATTATTTAATTAACTTGAGATGAAGATTAGTGAAATTAAACTCATTTTTAGCTGCTGCACTGAAAGCTTCTCTATGTGGTACTTCTGGAATTTCAGCTCTGATGCGTTGGATTTCCTCCCTTATACCAAGGTTAAATTAATTAGTAATACTTTTTATGTGATTGAATTTTTTGAAATAAGCAAAATAATAATTAAAAAAAATGAAAGAACGTTATATGCTTAAATTTGTTTGTCATATATGAAATTTACCCTAAAAATATGATAGAAATATTTGTGATTGATATCGTGGGCTAAGTGGTACCAATAATGGGCCTAGTTTCCTTCGGCCCAATAGCAAGGAGGATATGCATTAGCCCAATTTCTACTACCCTCAAGTGTTTAAAAAGGGGAAAGTTATCATCCATTGCGCAGCAATGTTGACAAACATTTCTTCTATTTTAATTTATGTGATATTATTTAACTTAACATAAAACTAAAAAAAGAAATTGACTTGATAAAATTTTAAATATTTATGTGGTTATAAATAATATCACTAAAGTTAGAAGAGAATTTTCAATTTTTTTAAAAACTATTATGAAAAGATAAGATTCTTTTAGAATGAACTAAAAAAAGTGTATTACAACAATTTTAAAAAGTAATACATTAAACATATCAATAACACATTATGATATTCCGATCATACTTATAAAATTACATTGAACTTATTAATATTACTTCTATTTTAATTTGTTCGTTTTACTATATTTTTAATTTATTTGTTTAAAATATAAAATGGACATGAGAGGTAAGTGATGACATGGGCTTCTTATCTAACGCGTCAAAGCATTCCGGCAAATTGATAAGTGTAACACATGCAGATGTGGAGATCGTATCTTATTGTCCCCACTTTATCCTTATGAAACAATAGTCGCAATTAATTATTTGGTATTCGATATTTATATTGAAAATTTATTTATACATTTCATATTTGATAGTGGGAATTTTTTTTAATAAAAGTAGTTCCGTATTCAAGAGGATTTAAGAATGGAGGAATATTTATCATTTCATCGTAACTCTTATTGGTATTTCGGTAATAGTAACAAAACAACGATCTATCAATTTTATCACAATTTTTATTAATTAAATTTATTCTTGAATATATGATAGTGAGTAAATTTATCACTCAATAAGAAAATATTATACATAAATATATTTTTTAACTTAATTTTAGCTGACATTTATGTCCTCTCTAGTATATGTTGCACGAATACAATGCGTAATCAACTTTATTATTAAACCAAACATTTAAACAATGATCCAAAAATAAACTTTTACGTTTAACTCTTCATTTTATAGTTTGATTAATTGTTTTTAAAAACGTCTATATCCTTAAGATATTGTTGTCTAATTTGTATAGCTAAAATATTTATAACAACAACTTTAGAGGATTTGTATGAAACAACAAAATTTAAAGAAATATTTTCAAAATCAGTAAGAAAAGTAGAATATGAAATAGATAAAAAAGAGTAAAGAAAATTTTTTTTTCTCAAAGAAGAAAATCGAGTTCACTGAATGCACAGTATGTCCTTAAGAAAATTATACCCCTCAAGTACTCGAGGTTAATGACATACATTTTTTCAGGATAAAATAATCTTACTCACCGGTGCATTGATTTCTAAAATTACAGCGCCAGCGAACCACTCAACAACAAAATACATAAAAAATTGTTTGTGCAGAAGAAGAAAAAGTTAAGAAAATGTGTTGTTGAAAAATGAGAAAAAATCCCTTATTTATAGACAACAAAGGATAGTATGGACAAGTGTTTATTGTGCCTTATCAAAAAGGTCACAACCTTTTGAAAAAGTTACAACCTTTAGGAAAAGTCACAACTCTTCGAAGAAGTCACAACTTTTCAGGAAAGTCACAACCCTTCAAAAAAAGTCACAACTCTTCGAAGAAGCCACAACTTTTCTGAAAAGTCACAACCCTTCAAAAGAGTCACAACTTTTCAAAAAAATTACAAATCCTTCAAAAAAATTATAGCTCTTTCATTTTTCAAAACACACCTCTCAAATTCCAACAAAGACATCTTAGTTACATCCATATATATATACATCTTCTTCTTTCTTTTTTCAATTACATATTCACACTATGATAGTCTCACTCTCAAACTAAATTTAACATGATCTATCATTCTCTGAGTTTGTGAAAAATATTTGTGTCACTCAAGTAACTTTTACCACCAAAGTCCATAATATTTTTTGGTGTACATCTTCAAAACTCTAAATCTGAGTAATATCTATTATTTCACTAAACTAGTAAAAAAAAATACTTTTATAAACATAATGTGATCATATTATCTAAAATAGCAGCACACCCAACATATCTTACTTTAAAATTTGGGCAAACTAAAATTCAATTTTTCCACTTCCATTTAATTTATTATTAAGACAAAAGAAACAATCAGCTATCGCGATACATATTAAATATATAGATATACCCTTCTCGTCTGATCCTTAATTTATTCGATCGTTAATTAAATTTCTTTTCTACTGGCTTATTATGTATTCGGGCAGCTGTAATCTCTTGCTAAAACAAATTAGATCAGTCTAGAACTGAAAGTGGTATAATTGTAAATTCATTGAACTCAAAGGTCAAAGTTTAAATGCAACATGATTTCTTCAACCCAAAGAAAAGTTGCAAGCGAACACGTTCTCGAACGTTCTGCTGACACGTGTCGTGTCCCGCGGCAGTCAAAGAGCCACGATTCAAACAAATCCTTGCCACGTCACCACATTTAGAAACACAAGATATTTTATTAATAAAATAAAATCATTTTAAAAATATCTGCGGATGTCTATAAATACCTCTTCAGTTTCCCAACCTGTTCTGATTTTTCTGGAAAAAAAATATCATTCTCAAGAGACTACTAGAACACTCCAAAATCACAAATAAAAATCACAAATAAGGAAGAAGCTCCAAAATCACAAATAAAAATCACAAATAAGGAAGAAGAAGGAGAGATTAGTGTTTTCGTGAAGCGAAAAACATCACATAATTGTTGATTACAGAGATTGTCAAGTTTTGGAACACTATAATTGTGAGGTGAGTTGATTTGATTCCTGATTTGTTATTGCGGTTTGATTTCATTGTTTGAATATATGTGCGATTATTGTTGGAAGTTTTTTGAGTGTTTTTGGAAGTTGAAATCGAGTGTTCTGATAGAAAAGATATTGATGATTAGGGTTTTTTAATAACTGGTGGAATTGGCATTGTGATTTGATGTTTCGTGTTGAATTGTTATTTCTCGTATGAGCGTTAGTTATAATCTGAGAAAAGTGTCTTTTTTTTCCTCTGATTTCAATTTTTTGAACGAATTGAAGGAAGTGAGTATGGAGTTTGTCATCAGAGCAATTGAATTGATTTATACGTTAGTGTGAAATTAGATTTTTAGATGAAAGCAATTGGTTACTTGGTGGTAAAGAATAGGGAATTATTTTTATCTCGAAAGGTCATCTTTCTTCTCGATTTTAATTTTTTTTAAGCAAAGTGATTTTTTAGATTAACTGTGATAGTTTGAGAAATCACCTCTGAATTGGTAAGTGATAGTGCGAAATTAGATTTTTGGATGAAAGCAATTGGTTACTTACTTGGTGGCGAAGAAAAGGGAATTATTTCTATCTCGAAAGGTCATCTTTCTTCTCCATTTTAATTTGTTAAACGAAGAAAGTGAATTTTTTGACTCCATTTTAATTTGTTGAACGAAGAAAGTGAATTCTTTGACCAACTTCGAGTGATCGTTTGAGAAATCAACACTGAATTGGTTTTATTTATATTTATATTTTTTATTTTATTAGGTTTCTTGTGGAGGAAGGAAGTATTGCGGCTTTACTTGTTTGCAAAGGCTTTTGCTGTTGGCTTGGTCTATAAATATTAGTAGTATCCTATTTGACCTTTTTTTCTTAATGAACAGAAACAGAGAAATGGCTGTGCTTGATCAAACTTCAAATATGATGTTACCTATGGATTATACAAGAAAGAAGAAATCAAGGAGTAGAAAAGATGCGCCGAAGAATGTAGCAGACACACTTGCAAAGTGGAAAGAGGTGAATGAGAAATTAGACGCGTGTGATGATGATGGAAGAAAGCCAGTGCGTAAAGTTCCGGCTAAAGGATCAAAGAAGGGATGTATGAAAGGTAAAGGAGGACCGGATAACGGGCGGTGCAAGTATAGAGGTGTTAGGCAGAGGACATGGGGTAAATGGGTTGCTGAGATTAGGGAGCCACATAGAGGGAGAAGGCTTTGGTTGGGTACATTTGACACAGCAATTGAGGCTGCTCTTGCTTATGATGAAGCTGCAAGGGCAATGTATGGTCCTTGTGCAAGGCTGAATCTCCCGGCTTATTACCCTTCGTCGAAAGAGTCTTCTAAGGACGATTCTTCATTGCCTACGGAATCTCATTCTGACTCGAATACAGCATCAAGTTTCTCTGAGGTGTGTCCTGCTGATGACATGATGAGAGGAAGAGCCAATGTTCCTGAGATCAGATATGAAGATGGAGCAAGTGAAATAAAATTTGATGGTACTAGGACTGGTTCAAATAAAGTTGGAACACCTCTGAGCTCATTGAGAGAGGAAGCGAAAGACGAGGCTAAGGAGGTGTTAGATAAAAGTGAGACCTTTACACCTCTGAGCTCGTTGAGAGAGGAAGCGGAAGACGAGGCCAAGGAGGTGTTAGATAAAAGTGAGACCTTTGAAATTAAAGAAGAGCCTGTGGCTTGTAGTTATGATTCGTGGGATATTGGACAAGAGGACCTAGGCAACTTGTGTTTGGATGATGAGATGTTTGATGTAAATGAGCTATTAGGCATGATGGATTCGACTCCACTAGATGCCTTGGCTCCAAGTCAAGATGTTGGTTTTGTTCCTCCTAAACAAGAGCAGTATGCCTATGATCCTTCATATCGATTGCAGAATGCTGCCTATGACAATAATCAGTTGTCAAATCCATCATACCAGTTGGAAAACGCTGATGACCAGTTCTCAAATCCATATCAGTTGGACAATGCAGATGTCAATACATTGGAAGGTCTGCAGCAAATGGAGCAGCAACCACCTATCGAGATTGATTACGATTTTGATTTTCTGAGACCAGGCCGGCAGGAGGACTTCAACTTCTGCTTAGATGACTTGGGTGTCTTGGATTTCTAATGGAACCGGGGAATTCGACATGGTGAAGTTGGTATAAGCTACGCACAGAGGCGAACTGGATGTAGTACTGCTCGGAATAGGATCTTACTGTTTGCTATATTGCAGAATATATGCAATGATCAGAAACTCTTCAAATTGTTAGTAGTTCAAGAGGACTTTTTTGGATTTCGGTGAGAAGGAAAATACATAGGATACAGGAGAGAATATGTTCTTTGATTATTTTTTCCCTTTTGCTTTTAAGGAACTGTGGTTGCCCCTTTCCTTTTGTACTAACCAGCTGATTCTTGATAAGTTTTTGGATGAGAGAATTTAGCTGTTGTTGAATGTTGAATCAAAACAAACATACATTTTGTACAGATTTGAGTTGTCAGTTTGTTAACATTTACAAGGTTTTGGTTTTCTTAAGTTTAGAGTACAAGCTGATAAAATTATCTCCTTGATATTGTCATGTAATAATGAAGTTCATGGTTTTATGCCTGTTTGGCTTTTTGGTACTGTTAGTTCTTGTCTTCAATGCCTACTAGTTTCTGTATTTTGCCATGTAGCTCCTTTTTCTGTTCTGATCTTGTTTGTGGCTAGTTTGTGTGTATAGTATATGTTCAAATGTTTAAATCTTTGATGTAGGATCACCATACAACCAGATTCTATATGAGATTGAAATAACAAACATTGACCAAATTCTAGTGGAACATTGTTAGCTTTTTAATGAGACATGAGGTATGATTTACTAGATGATTGTTTTATTTAAAAAATATTTAAAACTGGTTTTAAGAGTCGCCATTAATTTTTTAAGAAAAATCAAGAAAATTGATTTTTCAATGGATTAAAACAGGAAATCGATTGAAAATATTTAAAGAGGGGTTCGGCGTTCCTATTAATATTTTAGAAAGGTTTTTAAGGCATCTAGAATATTCGCTAATGCGGTTATCCGATAATTAATTTATTTGGCTAAAATATTTTAACTTAATTTGAATAACATGATTGAACTATTTTATAGTTGAGACGGTTTAAAAAGGGGAAAAGGGAAATATTGACCTACGATCTAAGTGAGATAATTCTCAAAATTTATTCTTCTAAGTCTTTTGAAAAGATGATCGATTTAATTAAATTGTTAAAACGAAATGAGCGTCTTTCGGGGATTTGAACTTTTCGACCCTAAGATTAACGACAAATACCGACAAGTAAAATGAACAAAGTAAAGTAGAGAGGGAAAGAGAGTTGGGTCCAAATCTGGTTTTCCTGTCCGCCGGGGCTAGTATTTGGGCCTAATTTCGTTTTGGGCTTTCGGCCCATTTGGGTCACCTACACCTGTCCTAGTCTAACAAGAAATAAATATCTTTCTTTTGGACCTTAAGCACAATTTCTCCACCTGTCCTAGGAACTAGCAAGTAATAGTAAGTAAAATAACAAGGGTTTAGGCCCAATAATAACAAAATATAATTCAGAATAAATAAAGGTAGGCTTTGGCCCAATCTTTTTCAACTCCCGATTTGCTCCGCTTTCTTTCAATTTCGAGACTTGTTCGTCAATTTTAATATCTGGCTGACTCGAATAAAAGGGGATATGGGCCTCCGTGGCCCAAAGGAAAATGCGAGGATAGAGTCCGTGAGGACCCGGACAAATTTCACATGCAAACACGAAAATGAGAATCAGTAAGTAAGAGTTATGAATAATATAAGAAAATTTATTATATTCTAATATTTATTACACTACTATATATTACACTACTATATTCTAATATTTATTATACTACCATATTCTAAAATCTATATACTACCGTATTCTAAGATTTACATACTACCATATTTTAATATTTATTATACTCCCATATTCTAAAAAAGAAAAAAAAATTATATACTACCATATTTTATTATTTATTATACTACCATAATCTAAATTTACATACTACCGTGCTCTAATATTTATACTACCATATTTTGTTATTTATTATACTACTACTCAAATGAAAGAACTGCTAGGAAACAAACCTTAACAAAATAATTTAAATTATTCTAGAGACAAGCCATTTAATTCTAAATGGAGGACAACCTAGTTCATGCGTTGGAAAACAAAATAAATAAATACTCAATGTTTAAATATCATAAGTATCCCATAAAACCCAAGTAATCAAATACTTGGCCAAATTAAAAAAAATAAAATAATAATAATAATATAAAGCAAGAATAAATCATTTTAAGGAGAAGTCTAAAACGTGTCATTAGAATAATCAATGGCAAGAGACCATTTGGAACTAATATTAACCAACAAGAAAAATAAAGGTTTGGTCAAATGAACTCTTTACAGTAAGGTACCAAGTAATCATTCAAGAAAAACATACGGGAATAAATAATAGCCAACTTACAAAACCCATAGAGAGAGATGCTAAGAGCACATTGTTAACTTAAGTCAAAATGAAAGTCACATTCGCATGGAGCTATGGAGAATCACTGATTATAAAGGTGCCTTCTGTTGACGCCCAATTTTGACCCTCCCCGAAAAATTAACTTGCGAGCTTCTTGATTTTCGAACGATTTAGAATAATTAGTTTTATAAAATTCAAATAGTTTTTCAAGGTTATTTTGAGCAATTTCAATCGATTTGCATGGTATTTTGATTATTAAATATATTTCACATAATTGTATATGTAATTAGTATATTTTATGAATATTTAAAAAAAAATCATAATCAAAATATTTCTACATTGTTAAAATAAACGTTTTATTGATTTAGCTTCATTTGGAATTACAGTCTTAAAATTTTGAATCAATTAGTGGATATTTAAATTAATTAGTTTATCATTTGAGTTAGTTAGTTATTTCGTTAAGATTAAGAAGCTCGTTAATTAATTTTTCATTAATTTACCTTATCTAATTCATTTGGCTAAACTATTAATTTTGACGGGCTATGATTGAAGTTTACGCGGTCATTATCCTAAATTGCAACTTTAGTTATTCTCCAAATTAATTGCAAGACCAAGTTGAGCCGTCCTTTTTCTCAATTTCCAGCAGCTCAACTTTCAGCAATTCCCAAGCCCATTTCCACCAAGTGAACTAGCCCACCAAAATAATAATAACATACGGAACAGCCCACCACCGACCCCCTCCCAATTTCCAGCCCATTCTATACATACAATTATAATAATACAACACAACAATACTAAAATAATAACAACATGCACCAACCGGCCCCCCATTTGCCGTTCTTCTTCTTCTTCGCAGAAATGAACTACAGCCCAGAACGAGCAGCAGCCCACCGCGACAGCCAGCGAATCAAATCGACCCAGTCCAGCAAATCAACCCAGAACCGGCAGTCCAAAGACGTTAACGACATCTCCCTTACATCCCTCTCTGTGGTGCGATTTGAGCAGAGAAAAGCAGCACGCGCTCTGTCCTCCTTTTTCTTTTCGGAATGAGTCAAGAGATCAAGGAAGAGGTGTTTGTCCGAATTGGGGAAGGAATTCAAATTTTGAATTTGAAATTGGCCCCAAATTTCTACCCGAAATCAGCCCTAGTTTTCCCTAGATATATTCTCTTTCTTCTTCATGATAAAAGGGGTGGAAAAAAGATTTTTAGTGGGCTTTTGTGTGGGAAAATCTTTAGAGCTGGAGATTTTAATTTGAGAGTTGGCTTTTGGGTTAGAATTTTTGGAGTGAAAAATATTGAAAGTAGTCCGAGTGAAAAATAGCTAAATATACAGGGACACGTTTAAGGTTTCTTTTCGCTGTCCGGATCGCGCTTGTGTGGTAGAAGTCGTGTTCCTCTACTCGTCTCATCTGTTCGCTGCCCGGAGAAAGGTAACCTCCTCTCCTTCACAATATTCTTTTCGTTCTCTTCTTTCTATTCGGAATGATATCGCGATGTCAGAATATTTGTACTTTGTGGTTACTGATTATTGGTTGCTATTGAGCTAGTGTTGTTTATATGATATATTTGTTTTTTTTATATGGTTCTGTCAGTTGGTTGAGTCTAAGCTTGAAAGTTTGCACTAAGTAGTGATATTTCTAGACTACTTTTTTGAGTTTTGTTACTATTCCTCTTCTCGAACTGCTTCTTGAATGTTGTTGAATCTATTCCATGACTTGATGTTCGACGTCGTATTTTCTTCTTCCACCTTAAGTTGGGTGAAGGAATCAAGACGTCAAGATTCCGAGTATATTTACTCTTTATGGCTCGTTTGTGAGTCTTGGAGTTTTCTTTTGTTTTTTAGTTAACTATATGTTAAAAGGCCTTTCTTCGTTCCAATGTAATCTTTAGTGTATTTGTGATGTTGTTGTCTGCCTTACGTCTGGCTTCACCCTTTTATATCTATCTATTGTTTGTTATGCTTATTTTAAGGCTATTTCACCATTACTATTTGGCTTTATCGTTCTTTTAAGTTGAATGTTTCTGTTGAAAAGTGTTATCCTCCTTATATGTGGCTCTGTTGCTTCTTTTGTGAACAATATTGATTCGAGTGTGATTAGATCTTCTCCTTAGCCTGGTTTTAAGTCCAGTCACTGTTATATAACATATTAGTTAGCTAAAAATCTAATTTGTCATTTTAGAATGGGTAGGAATATAATGGTTGGTTTCATACTCCGCAATTTTTTGATTGTCTTAGATACTAGATATTTCCTTTTAAAGCGTTTTTATTTATTTATAAATTAAATGCATATTGGTATCTGATTAGTGTCATGAGTGATATGCGTGACTATGTATAAATCTCTCCTGATTAATCATTTGTTTGTTGTGTTATTTTAATTGTCCAATTACTACCTATGCGAAGAGGATTTTAGTCATGCTATATCTTTTCGTTAAAATAGTATATATATATATATATATATATATATATATATATATTTGTCTACACTTATATGTTCGATCTCAATCATGTTTAACAAGTCCATTTCTCTTCTCCCTCTCGAGATAGTTATGGTCAATTATCCATGTTTGTTAAAGTCATTACAATAATTTATTTTAACAGACACTAGTTTGGGTTGCTATTTCGAATATTAATCATCCCTTTTCTTACTTCGTTTTGCATGTGAAATCCGCCCAAGTTCATTACGAACTCTCATATTTTCCTCATATTTAGGGAGAGCCATAAAGGCTTAAATCCTCCTTTATCGAGTCGGACAACCATAAAATCGGCGGACAGATCCCAGAGTCCAAAAATATTCACTAGCTCGGAGGATTGAAGGAATTGGGCCAAAAAGTCCATCTTTATTTCTTAATGTTGTATTTGTTATTGTTGGGCCTAAGTCCTTTGCATTTCATTTATTACCGTCTTATTAGAATTTAGGACAGGTGGAAGATGGGCCTACGGCCCAAAGAAGTATTTTGAAATTTATGTCTAGGACAGGTATAGAAGATGGGCAAGAATTGGGTCTTAATGAAATAGGATCAAATACTGGTCCAAGCGGACATAAACCAGATTTGGGCCTAACTCTCTTTCCTTTTACTTTATCATGCTCATTTACTTACTAGTATTTATCGTTAGTCTTAAGGTCGAAAAATTCAAATCCCTGAAAGACGTCTATTTTCGATTCAATAATTCAACTAAACCAGTCATCTCTTAACAAGATTTAAAGGAATAATTTTGTAGGATAGCTCACTTAGATAATATTTAAATATTTCCTCTTTTCTCCTTTAAAATAGTTTCAACTATAAAGTAATTCTCTTTTGTAATTCAAGATAAGTTAAAGTATTTTAGCCAAAAAATTGATTGTCGGATAACCACATTAGTGGATATTCTAGATGCTTTAAAAACCTTCCTAGAATATTAATAGGAACCTCGAACCCCCTTAATAGTTTTCAATAGATTTTGTCACGCCCCGAGCCTACACCCTGGACGGGACCGGCACCCGGAGACCATTTCTGGCCCCAAGCGAACCCTTGGCCTGGTTTTCTTAACTCAGCGGAAACCTAACCCAACAGAATAACTCAATGCTAATGCAAGGTTAGAAAACAACTTAACTTATAAAATATGGCCATAAAGGCAACTCGAATCTCAAAATAGAATATTTACATATATATATAAATGAGAGACTCAAAACTAACTGACTGACTGTCTGTCTATGAAGCCTCTAAAATACTGAGATGGATGTTGGGACAGACCCCGCAACATCCTAATAAAACAAAAACTAAGAACACAAAATAATTGAGTCCTCCGGAATGCAAGGAGGCTCACCACTGACTCTGGAGTGCTCAGCTGGATCAACGACGTGCAGGATGCTGATCCGGGGTACTTGAATCTGCATCATCAAACGATGCAGGCCAACTGGCATCAGTACATGGAATGTACGAGTATGCGAGCTGGAAAGCTAAGCAACATAGGCTAGAAAGAAATCTGGAAGAAACTGAAATAGCTTACCTGGCTCAACTCAACTCAACCTGACTGACTTCTTTCAATATAAGACAATTTAAAGCAAGTGCGATATAAAGAAAGACTGTTTAAAACATGCTATAAACTCTATGTGTATACAAGGATACAATAAGCCTGAGATGTATACAGAAATACAATTGAACTGATGTATATAAAATACAATAATTTCTATGTATAAAATACAATAACTGCTGTGGGAGTTTCTCTAACCGACAATCATCACATAAGAGCTATAGTGATGATACAACGATCGACCTCACGCTGCCAGAGCATCTTATACCCGGCCAAAGGTATAAGACCTGAACTGCCTAATGGATCCACTAGTCTAATCTGAAAAGGATTCATCTAAAAAGTATGATCCTTTTCTACCCATGGTGGCTAACATGGTTCTATGGGGGCTGTGGGTTCTTTGAACGCTCCCCCAATTCGGTGCTCGATACTACTCCCAAAAATATACTGGCTCTTATGTTTTTAAAACATATTTCTTCCTGCTGATATGAGATAATTATTCAAAAACTAACCCGAAGGCTCTTTTGGAAATCTCAGTTTCCAACCTTGTTTAAATGTAAAAACATTTCTTTAAAACTTCTTTGGGAATACATAGTTCCCTAATAACTTTGAGAAAAGAACTCAACTTTAAACTTTTTACTTTACTTGAACTCTTGGCTTGATGTGAAACTCTTAACTTAACATGAAACTCTTAACTTTTGACTTGACTTGAAACTCAATACTTAACTTGGAACTTGAGCCTTAGAATGAAGTTAAAACGTTCAATGAAGACTCTTGGAAAACCTTAAAGACTTGCTTTGACTTACTTACTTCTAAGCTTGACTTCACTTGACTTGGAAACTAACTTCACTTGAATTGGAAACTAACTTCACTTGACTTGTAGCTTTACTTGACTTTTAGAAGTACCTTGGAGTGTTGGAAACAACTAGGAAACATAGGTATAATACCTAGGAACATGTATGAAAAAAATGGTGAATGAAAGGGAAGGATTGGTGTCCTTGGCACTAGGAGAGGTGCGACAGCCCAGCCCCTTTTTCCCCAAAAATCTGACTTTTTCCCCATGTTTCTTTCCAATTCTAAACCCTCTCAACCTCAAGGTTTCAGCAGCAACACTTAGAATCATAAAGACCCTTATTATACAATAGATTCAACTCAAAAATCACAGCCGGAAATCTGTACTAAACCAGCAAGAACTTCAACACAACACCACTACAACTTCAACAACCAATAAATCTTCTCTTGGAATTAAAAACGAGTTGGTGTGTGGGGGTATGAACCAACCAACACTAAGGATCATCAATCTCTCAACATACAATAGATCACAACTCAAATACACAGCCCAATCCTGTCCCACAACCAACAATAACTTCAACAACACAACTAACAACTAACAACTTCAACAACAAATCCAATCTTTTCTCAAACCATAAACATGAGCTTGGTGAGTGGGGGAAAGGATCAACCCACACAAAGAACTCACATACCTTGATAGGGATCACCCCCGACGAAAATCCACAATGATCTTGACGAATCTTGTTGATCTCCTCTTTCTTCTCTTCTTCACTCTCAATAACCCTAACTCTTTCTCTTTCAAAATGGGACAAAATGATCCAAAGATCAGCCTAATACAACAATATAAGCTCAAAAGAAATGATTTGTGAAAAGACTAAAATGCCCTTAAATTTTCGGACGGACTCCTTGCCAACTGCCCCAACTTTCAAAGGGCATAACTCGCTCATACGAACTCGGAATTGAGCAAACTCGGTGGCGTTGGAAAGATCATTCCACAAGCTTCGAAATCATAACTGGAACTACTCCTAAATCATCCTGAGCTAGGAGTTACGACTGCTCAAAGTTGGCCAAAAATCACTGATTTCCACACTTAGCCAAATTTTTCAGATTTTTGAACTTAGCCAAATTTCCAGATTCTGGACTGTCAAATTTCCAGATTTTAAATTTTTCCAAAAAAATGACTATTTCCAAATTCAAGCTTCTTCATATTAATTTTAAATTGTCGGATGTTACAGATTTACTATTTTAGTCTTTTGAAAACAATAGTTTTTCTAGATTTTTCTTAAAAATTAAGTGGCGACTCTTAAACCAGTTTAATATATATTTTTTAAATAAAACAAAATGACGACTCTGCTGGGGATTTGAATGGTTCTAACCTTAAGATTAATTATTTGACTATGTGTTTAACTATTTGCTTGTTTAAATTATCGTATCTTCTATTAATTGTAGCATTCATGGCACCCGATTCCGCCAAACGGCAAATAGACTGCATTAGGAAAAAAGCGGTTACGTGGCTTACCACGGCTGTCCTTTAGAAAAATACAAGTTAAATTCTTTGGAATTGATAAACGAATAGTTGGCTTGTGGTCATCCAACGTCGTTTATTAGACTTCATCCCGTTGTTTGTCCGACTCGGGTAACTGTCATTTTTAAACCAATTCTAGTCAACCTAGAGTAGAGCGAAACCAAATCCAAATCTAAGAATTAGCCTAAGACGGCTTAATACCCAAGGCGTATTAAGTCCATTAGTGAAACCGCCAAAATCATGTCCAAGGTCCACGACCTAACGACATATCATATTGTTTGACATTTGAAAGATGTTTGTGTAGAAACCTGATTGTTGCCTATTTGGGGGAGGGAATCTTAACCATGCTTTGTTTTGTAGGAATTGATCGATTCCCCAAATTCGACATGGTAGTGGAAGCCCTGGTTCTACTCAAGATGTGGTACAACGACCTCACTGTGGTTCACAAAAGAGCCCTCAACAAATATATAGGAGCCCTAACAGAACTCATCAATATGATTGGGTGGCCCGAGCTGATTGAAGTCCTAACAGGTTATTGGGACAACGAGAAAATGGTGTTTCGATTTGGAACCACGGAAATAACCCCGGCAATTGAGAAAATTTGGGATGAAATAGACACAGTCGGTACAGGGCTTGAAAAAAGGGTTAGAAATTGGGAAAACATCCTAATCCCTAACAAGCATACTCTCGAGGATATTGTAAACTGGCTCGGATTAAGAAATGATTGTGCCTACTGGGCCGAGGGTTCTAGCGTTTCTTTTATGGATCTCTATGTCAGATTCGGGCATGCGAGTTTCTATACGAATTACAACCAAGAGTTCAGGGTCACTTTCAGAGAATGGGACGAGATAAGACCTTTGACATTTACTATCGCACTACTAGGCACCATGGTTTTCCCACACGGCCCGAGCCTCAGTATCAACACCCGAGTGATAATGTTTGCGCACACTCTGTTCCACGGGCATCTAAACCAAGGGCAAGTAAAGTATTATCCTATCGCATCTGTCATCCTTTCCGACATGTACCGTGCTTTGGGAAAATGTAATGAAGGACATCGTTACTTTCAGGGTTGCAACCTTCTTCTTCAATGGTGGATAATGAGTCACTTGGTGAAGAGACACGGAACTCAAGAACTCCATACCCTCGATGAACATAATGCTCTTAAGAGTTTGAATGACATGTTGTTCTGGACAGACTTGGAAAAAAGAAGAACTAGAGAAAGATGGGCTTAAATTTTCTCTGAGTTGAGAGAAGAAAACATCCAATGGATGTTCGACCGTTTCATCTCGAAAGATGCCATAGTGCGGGGCGACAGACAACTTGTGCTTCCTCTGCTAGGTATTTGAGGTATTCGCCCATATGCACCCATTCGGGTCTTGAGACAGTTTGGAAGAAGATAGACTACACCTCCAGAAGCATACTACCGTATCTATGTGTTCGACATCGGGGATGATAGAGTGCCTGAGGCTTCAGAGATGCTGAGAGAATGGAAAAGAGCAGTGCGAATGAACAAGAACACTATTGCCATAGATCGATTTAATGCGGGGTATGATGAAACTTACAAAGCTTGGTTGAAGCGCAATATACAGGGTATCTCCTTCTCAGTTCCGAACATTTTCCGCAGTGTAGAGGACAAAGATTCCAAAGCTTTGATAAAACTGAGAGAGGTAAGAAGAGAAGCCCAGGAAATGCACGAGGAATTTCTCTGAAAGCAAGAAGAGGATAAGTACGCCCTCGATAGCGTAACTTAAGAATTAGAAAGCCTGAAAAGCGATTTGGGAGAGCTTAACTTGTGGATTGGAGATAAGAAAAGCGGAATGTGTCTCGAAGACTGGGAAGAGAAAGGCCGCCTGAGCGAAGGATACTTGCTAATGATTCAATACAGGCTGCATCATCTCATGGCACAGAACAAGAGGAACAGATCAGAGGCGGGGCCGTCGGGAACATCTTAGCGGATCTCGCCCCTGCGTGGGTTTTTCTATATGTACTTATTGTTATTTTCCCCTGCGTGGGCTTGCCTTTCTTGTATTTTTGGTACTCTTTTCAAATGACCCCTGTGTGGGCCTTTCCTTTGTGTTTTTTGTTTATTCCCTACTTCCCTCTGCTTATTTTAGCTTTTTCGAACATCATTTTTTTATGCAAAATTTGCTTTAGGGTAACAAAATGGTTCAATTCTACACATACATCTTTCAAATACGCTAGACCTACCCTTGGCATAAAAGGGCCCCCTAATTGTTTAGGACGCGCGATATATGCTTATGTGTTTTAACTGTTTACGTGATATTGTTGCTTTGAATGAGGACATTTCTAGCCCACTCCTTTTTGAATTTTTTTTGAAAATTTCCCCAACACCAAATACAAGTCACTACCAAATATCCGACCAAAACTCCATGAGTCTTAAGTTTCTCAGCAAGAAATAAAATCTTACTACCAAATCCTAAAATATTACTCTATCATCTCAGAAAAGGTGAAATTGCTGCTAAGATGGAAAAAGGCAAGGGTATCGACATAGAGCTAACCGAGGAGGATTTAAGGATGGAATTGCAGCAGCTCATGAAAGAGATCTAAGAAACCAGAGAAAGGAGAATAGAAGTAGAGTTTGTCACCGCGGTCGCACAAGCAGCAAATGCGGCACTAGACGCGGAGTTGGCAACTAAGATGACAAAACAGGCTGTTATAAGTGAAGAGATAGTTGTTGTGAGGAAGAAACGCGATGCCTTCAAAGATGCAACCATGACACTTCGAAAGTCACGTGGAAAATACTATTTTTCAACCAAGAGGCCACCAGCAATGGTCCCGAAAACACTCACATTGGAGCTACTGAAGAAGATACTGGGGAGGAAATTGTCTATAGGACTCCTCTACAAGGATGGTGGAAAAAAGGGAATGAGAAATTGCCCTTGAAGCATATGAGTTTACCCCTCCATGATTAATGCAACAATCGAAAGAAAAATGGCTTGGATGGAAGCACACTCTATCTTTTTAGGAGCTTTATTGTCTGTCTTTTACTTTCCTTGTAATCACTTGAAATGAATGAATGAAAATGAAAATTTCGTTTGTATTCGAACTACGTGGGCCTGAATTCTCCTTCGGAGATACGTAGGCAGCCTTTAAAGGCCGCCCCTATCTTTTTCAAATTTTCTTTCCCCTCTTTCATTCTACAAGGAAACATTGAGTTCAGATCAACAGATGCCAGAAGATGCAGCAAGAAGACCTTAGCTCAACGCAATTTAGCCTTTCTGAGTCACTAGCCCCAAAATAAAACGAGCAAATTCCTGCTTGTTCAAAAATCAGTCCCCATTACTCGTGGGTTAACGTGTCCTCAAACGAAGCAACTTTTATGTGTTTATCTGCTTTCTATGTGATATCTTGCATTATTCATA